>NC_080080.1:82320221-82636413 GCF_949987535.1 Balaenoptera acutorostrata
ACATCTTTCTGTCCTTCAGACCGGGCAGCAGACAAAGCACTGGCTCTTCCAGCCGTTTCTGTTTCGAAGGTTCTGCCTGAGCCTCTGGCCCGCGCGTGGGCGCTACGTTCACACGCATTCTGGGTCCTCTCGTTGCTGCCTCTTACTAGTGGCTGTAGCGTTAGCTTGTCCGCTTGCGAGGATGTGAAGAGTTTGTGTTTCTTTGATTTCCCATAATTTAGTACAATGTCTGAGACAGATCAGACACAATAAATGATGCAGGAACAAATAAATGCGTAGACAACACATTAACAGATGTGAAATACATCTTGGATTGTGACGGCCGCGCCAGGGGCCTGGGGGTGAGCCTGGTCGGGGCTCCCCCGGCCCCACCCCTCCCTGTCCCCATGTCCCCAGGGGATGCGGGCACAGGCAGGGTCCCAGGACTTCTACCCTGAGGCCAGGTTAATATTTGTGCAGATAAAATACGGTGAAGGTAATCCAAAGGGAGAAATATAGATTTTTTACTGGGAAAAAGAGTTTTGCACGGGAGCTCCTCCCCATCTAGGGACCTGGGCATGGGGGGCAGGGTCTCACCTGGGCGGGGGACACAGAGGGACCCCCCGACAGCCTGCTCCCACTTTCCCGAGGTTTCAGAGGTCGTTTGGTAGAGTTCTGAGAAACATTTGTTAAGGAAAGAAAACCCCCCAAGGGGTAGAGCATGAAGAAACGTGGCTTAAAGCCGGGTGGGAATGGGGGACAGAGTCCCAGGGCCGTGGCGCTGGCCACGGGGGGCCGGGGCGCCTGCAGCCGCGGGAGAGTGGGTGCTGCGCGCGGTCAAAGCCCGCGCGAGGGATGCCGCCCGTGACGGTGGCTCTCCGTGCGCGAGGCCGGCTGACCCGCCGCACCGCCCTGGTCCCGCCCGAGACCTCCAGCGCAGGGAGGGGTCCACACGTCCCTGGGCCCCGGGGCGGTGGGCGTGCCTGCCGGGCCCCCTGCCCCGCCCACCCCGGGGCCAGCGCCCAGCCCCACACCTGCCCTCGGCGCACGTCCGGAGAGCCGTCCCCACCCACGCAGGCTGTCTCTCCGCTGCCCCGACGGTCAGGCCTGGCGGTCTGAGGCCAAGGAGGCTTCTGGGCGGTGGAGAGCAGGCCTCAGTGCAGCCGGTACCTCGTCCCCACTCTGTTCACAGCCGCACCGTCCACAGGCCCAGGTGCCGTCTGTGTTCAGGTAACAGCGACACACTGTGTTCAGGAGCCCCAGGGGAGGGAGGGGTCACGGGACGTCCGGAGTCCCTCCCGTCTCCTGCGGCTCTTCCTTGTGGTGAGGGCGCGAGTTTCCCGAGCCCCAGCCACGTCACTCAGACACGCAGATCCCCAGCCAGCCGAGCGGCGCAGGCCCGAATCCAGCTCCTCGGAAGTCGGGAACCTACTCCTTCCTCCCCCATCATCTGCCCTCTGCCCACATCAGCAGCTGCAGCCGCAGAGCCAGGAGGAAATGTCACCGTCCGCAGGCTGCCGCCCGGGGCCCACGCCAAACCGCGCTCCGTCTCCCCTCCCCCTCCCTCCTGTCTCTCCTCCCCACCCCCCTTCTGCTTGAGAATGCGCCGCGCACTAGGGACTAGGTGAGGTGCAGACACAGTCACAAATAAGATGAACATAATCCCTGACCTCGGGGAGTTCATGTTCTCGAGATGGGATCAAAAACAAAAAGATTAGATAAACGGCTACTTCAGATTGTCATGAATGCCATAAGAGAAAATGCAGGGAGCTAAGAAAAGGCAGGACCCGGGCCAGCTCCCAGGAGGAGGTGACACCTGGAGCACCCCTGTGACGGTCCAGGTGAGCTCCCGCACTGGTGGCAATGTCCTCTGTCCCCGGCGGTAGCCTTAGACTCATGTGGTCACTAGGCACATGCACTGAAGCTGAATACCTTATTCTGGCTCCTACTTTGGGCAGAGAGGTTCCCGGGGTCCTGGCAGAAGGAACAGAGCAGCTGGGACAGACGGGGGCCCGGCCGGGAGGGGCCGCCGGGGGGGCGGAAGCCAAGAGGTCGTTCTCAACTCAGGCTCTTTCTGAACGAACTCATCCCCAGCAGTTCTGGAAATGACCTTCTTTCCGGCGCATCTAAACCATTCCCCTTATGATGACCCGGGATCCAGCTCACTGGACCAACAAACACTGTCTCGAGGGCTCAGGACAGTCCTCGGTCCAGGGGCGCGACCCGCCCGACACAGACTCAGCCCGTTTCTGCTCAGGGTTTCAGAGCCACTGAACACACTATCACACAATTGCCATCACAGCATCGAGAGACCATCGTCACGAAAGGGGAAGCTTCCTGGAGAATTATCAGTTTAGAAAAACACAGAGCCTTTCAAGGGTCATATATTTTGATGCAAAAATTTCACATCCAAGAATCCATTCTGGGTCAGTAAAGAAAACAAAGCAGTGAGCGCGTTGTTTGTTTTAGAGAAAAATATCAGGAACCGAGAGGGGTTTGGAGAAGGAAGCGTGAACGATGTCCGTGCAACACGGTGGGCCTGGTGCAGCCACCGGACCCTGTCACCGTAGCCGAGTGTCCAAGGCTTGGTCTGAGCCTCTCACGCCCATCCACACCGCGTCTTCACAACCTCCACGGACAAGGCCCCGTCACAGGGACACTGGGACACAGGGGACGCAGAGCAGCGGGGAGGGGGGGCTTGGCCTCCGTCTCACCACGAACCAGAGTCCTGACTCTCCACCTCCCACTCCCGACCTTCAACAGGATCTAGTGACCCGGGAAACACTGTGCCGGGATGTAGTGGGCAAAGCACGACTCCTATTCCGTAGTTAGACATACACACACTTGTTCACGCTTCGGCACAAATAAAATGTGCGTGTGTGTGTGTGTGTCCAGAATTAATATCCCCCGAGTGTGACTAATGTGCATTTTCTCAAAATCATGAAGTGAATTTGAACTTATTTTTGATGCTGTTTTTCCTAAACTTTTCAATAGTACATGTTACTTTCACAATCAAAAAGAATAAGCACCACCAAAAACAGCTACACAAAGGAAGAGAAGTGGGTCCGTCACTTAATTTTGGTTTCGGGACCCAAGTCTACTTGCATGTTAAAGAATGTTTAACTTTTAAGTGGAATGCAAATAATAGTAACTTTATTATTCACTTTATACTTTGATTTTAGTGGGTCTACTCAGCCATGGGTGTTTTGAAATCCTTCCTGACCCTCTCATCTCACTGGAGGACATTGCTTCCTGTCTTTGGATACATTTTAGAAGTAGGTATGGAGACCTTAAATTATTTCAAAACAACGAATTTATTCTTGGGATTTCTGTATACTTATTTCTTTCTGATCAAAGGTAGTTTATAAAACCATTTGTTACAGGACCGCTTTCTGATGGGTCTTCTAAAATTCCCAAGTATTTTTCACTTTTAGTAATTTCGCACCAAACCTCAGCTCTTTGCAAGTTTTGTTTTGCTCCCTCAAAGGTATTTTGGCATGTGCAAACAGTCCAGATAATAAAAGTTTGCTGATAACTTGAGTCACTAAAAAGCAAAGGCCTTCATAATTGTCACACCGTCAATTCTCCATCAAACGTCTTTCTGCACAGCCTCTGTACCTGAGTCTGGCTGAGCCGCTGGTCCTCAGGAAGGCGGGTCTGGACCAGCGTCCCCGACTTCCATCCCAGTGGCAAGTGCGTCCACGGCGTCTCTGCTCTCCTGGATCCGGTGGCTGAATCGAGGGCTCAGGGAACCACTCCAGTATCGGCTGCCATCGTGTCCCTATCAGCGTCTGACCGGCGCAGAGGTCGGCAGGTGGCAGCGGGACTCAGAGAGCTGATGGCAGAAGTGAAGGACCCCAGAGGGTGTGGACCTCCTCTCCCCCCGACGCCTCAGTCCCTGCTCTGAGGGGCCCAGTCCCGCCAATCTGATGCAAGGGTCACTCCTGCTGCAGCCAGTGTAGACACCTGGCCCTTCCTCACCCTGTCCCCCCCGTCCCCCCAAGGATATTCAAAGTAAGCATTTTCTAACCCAGTTTCCAGAGCTGTTTGAAAGGCGGTAGGTAAGTGGGCACACTCACACGCGCACACACACTCGCATGCACATGGTGTGCACACAGACCTCACATCTCCTCGTGTGGCAAACTCCGAATCGTAGGGCTTGGACTCCGGCTCCCTTTTCTTTGCCAAGATTCAGACTATTGACTGAGGGGGAAATTTGAGCCAAAATAAATCGAGAGATTGTGCTGCTGTTGTGAGGCTGTGGGATTAAAAAGTCTGTAACAAACGCACACAGGGCGCCGGCCTTCGGGGGGACGGAAGCAAATCTGCTTGGCTTTGAAAGCTTTCCTTAAAAAGAAATATTTGGGTTCCAGTATCTGTGCAGGAGGAGGCCACCTGCTGTCCTTGACTCAGGAAGCAGATAAAGTCCCACCACCTGCAGCCCCGGGACTCCCTCTCTGGCCACCCGCCCCCGGGGCTCCGGGCAGCAGGGAGGGAGGAGGCGGAAAGCCTTTATACTCAGCTCGATCCGTCATCGCAAGGTGTGGACCCCCCCTCCCCGACCCCACCGGGGATAGAGGACGGCCCTTCCTGCCTGTAGGACCACAGTCTACAGACTTGGCAGTCGACACAGAATCTTCTATTCTGGATTCCCCGGCAGCGCAGCACCCGCCCTGCCTCCTGTGTCTGTTCTCAGAAGCACAGTGTCCGGGACATCCCGGCCCCCGAGTGTGTGTGGAGGACCCGGAACACAGAGGAGCAGCCATCCCCCACCCCCGGCTCCCCTCGGCTCCCGGCGTGAGCTAGCGTCGGCGTGAGACAGGCTTTTCCCATAAGCAGCCTTCTCGTGTGATTTTAAACCTTTCAATGAATCCTGAAGTCTGAAAGCGTCCTGGAACTGCACCCCTCGCCCGCATTCTTGCCATGACCAGACGGCAATGAACTGGCCAGTGAGCCCCCCACCCCCCAGCTTTTTTTCTGGCATTTCTGGGATGAATTTTGGATCTCTGCTATTGACCACTTGAAACCAGCAAGAAAGAGCGGAAGTTGAAACTGGAGGGAAATGAACTTAGAGTCAAGATGATTCGGGCATCCCGTCAGGGACAGGAGGGGATCAGCTGTGGTGCTTCCTCAGACCCAGGACCACCACCAGTGTGTCCCTCTGTCCTCACCCGCGTCCTAAGACCCCGCCATCTGCCCCCTGGACGCGCCTCCTTACAGCCACCCTATTGCAGAGGGTCCTGCAAACATGGCATCACCTTCTAAATATAACAGCAGATGCACGAGTCACATGCCTACAACATCAGAAAAGCAATTCAAATGCAAAACCCAAGCTTCGTCTTCCAAGCCTTTGTGCAAATTCTCTGTGTAAATGTGCACCACATGTCGGCTGCTTACAGAGGAGAGGCCAGAGCTCTCGGAATCACACGTGTGGTGGACACGTCAACACTGACGGAGGGAAAATCGGGGGGGCAGCTCGCCCAGCGGGGACCCTGTTCCCGCACCAGCCCGCAGGCCACCGGGTGGGCCAGATCCGGGAGAGACAGGGAACCTGCCTGACCCGAGGCTCCAGGGGCCACAGTCCCGCCGGGGCAGAGGGACACCTGCACCCCCAAGAATGGCCCAGGGTCAGAGGAAAGCGGAGGAATCAGAAGAGAAGTGAAAACTCACCGGCTTTGCGACTTTCCCCTTGTCGCATGGCCTCGCCTCGTGTACCTACCCCTGCACGTACACACACGCGCACTCCCCACGGCCCAGATGCGGTCCTGAGGATGCCGGGGTGCCGCCAAAGCTCACAGGGTTTGTGCGTGGATTAGTGGTGGGCCGGGGGCAGCGGAAGGGACACCTCGAACGACGGGCACCTGCCACACCTTCTTCTTGTCACCTTCTCGAGGAAGCGGGGACCAGGTCCCCAGAGGAATGGCTGCGCCTGTGCCAGCCCCTTCCTACCTGCCCCCAGGGCCCCTCCCACACCAGCCAGGCGGCCTCCTCCCCCTGGGCCACCTGTCGGTCACTTGGCCGGACACACCCCTTCTGTCCACACCTTCCAGGACGAGCTGTGGGCCGGGCACCATGCCGACAGCTGGACGTTCACAGCTGCCCACCCCAGGCTTGGGGCCAAGGCGGACAGATGTAGGGACACAGGGTCAGAGGGCCGTCGTCGCTGCCTAAGGGTTCAGGCTGGGGAGAGGGCTGGGCAGGAGAAGGGGGCCTGGGGCATCTCACCCCGCACGCCAGCTCGAGCACACGAGCCCCCCCTGCTCGGGGGCTGGACGGGCCTGAGCCGAGTCTGGAGGAGCGAGGCTCGTCAGCCTCCCCCCCACCTCCGCCGTTCTCCTCGGGCATCAGGAAGGTCAGATGACCGCTGTCCTCCACTCTTTGGGGACGGCACTGCTCTGATGCAAGCGGGTTTAAGGCCCAGCCCCTCCCGTGACCCGGCTTTAGCCTCCCTTCACGTGGAAGGCAGGCAGCTTGTGCAAACAGCACCCGTGCAGAGCTGAGTCCTGGGAGAGATGGGCTGGGAGGCGGAAGGTTCCAGAAACCGCAGATGAGCTGCGTCTGGCCTGGGAGCAGCCTCGTGCAATCCACGCAAGGACCCTGAGGGACAGACAGGCAGGGGTGTGCATCGAGTGCCCTCCGTTTCCTTGACTTCCTCCTCTGAAGTCAGTGGGAATGGATCCCTTCTGAGACCAGGCCCCGAACGAAGTGTGATCATTCGGCTCCTGAGGTGTCCCTGTGCACCGTCCTCATCTGTGAGGAAATAAGCCACCGGATAGGAGTTGAAATCGTTTCCACATAAACATGTCCAGGTGATGAAGCTCTCTGCCCCCCACCCAGGCCTGGGCTCTCCCCAGGGCCAGGACACGGATGCAACGGGAAGCCCGCCCACCCACAGGGGGAGACAAGCCCCAGGGGCCCCCAGGTGAGTGGTGGGACAGAGGGCCAAGCCCACTGGGGGGACCCCGAGTCCTAAAAGCGCCACCTGTGTTCAAAACCCTGCCTTGCTGCCTGTGGGGTCTATCCCGCAAGTTATTCGCAGCAGAAGTCTCCAGAGGGGTGTGGCCGTCACAGACACACACACCCTCTCCCAGGGCAGAAGAAGAGGAAGGTGGGTCCCAGGGTGCAGGACAGGGAAGCGGGGGGTCGGGGGGAAGCACCTCGCCGGAAGGAGCCCAGCCTTGGAGCTGGAAGTCGTGCACGGCATCTTCTTAAAGGACGGTGATGCGTGCGGACAAGGCCAGTCAGGCAGCCGCTTGTCTGGTTCACCGCCTCTAAGCCGCCCAGGATGAAAGCACTGTCGTGGTGCCCACCTTACAGACGTGGAAACGGAGGTCTTGAACGACTGAATCACCTGACCAGCCCAGAAAGTGAAGAGTCTGCAACTCTGTGTCTCGGGCTTTTAACCTGCGCTTTTCTTTGAATCTGGCTTTTAACCTGTAAAATAAGATTAAAACTACCTGCATTATACAACCCCTATAAGGATTAAGTAAATAATATACGTGGAAGTAGTCTATAAAATGAAAATTGTATTTTTGCAAACATTGTTACCATAATCGCGAGTCAAGTAAGGATGCAAAAGTAATCTGGTTTGGAAAACAAAAAGAAAAGAAAACCAGGGAGGAAACAAGTGTAAAACACACAGCAGCAGCCTTCCCTCTGCACTTGAAATCTCCACCGTTTGGGGCTTCACCCAGCGGACCTCATTCATGCTTTAGGCACTCACTAACATCAAGGCTCATTCATCAGACTTCTCACACCGAGGGTCAGTCATCTGAATCACGTAGAATTGGTGTCATTCATTCTTCCCTAAGTTGGCTTCTGTCTCAGAAACCAGGGGTCCAGCTTCCAGGAGATCCCCTATTTGCTCTACTGTCTTAAGAATTTTAAAACTCTGTAATTTTATTCTCACTTTAGTTCTAGACTTTCTTCGTGAAGTTTAAATGAATTCAGAGCTTGAGCAAATGTAATTTCTGTCCCAACAGTTGTATTTTAAAAAAAAAGAAGCAGAAAACAGAATCTGATAAAGTGAATGAACTTTTAGCATGAGGTGCATAGGAGTAAGGTAACTTGTGTCCTGCACACAGAAACACATGGGGCTGAGCGGACCCGGGGACCCCTGCCGGCCACTCTCTGCTCACGTTTCCACGGGGGGCGAAGACGCACTCCTGGCCTGGAAAGTGAACGATGCACCAGTGTCCGCGTCACTGCAGGTTCAAGGGGAAATGGTAGCTGTCTCCTTCTGTTCACTCTGAGATGAGCATCTGTCCTTTGCCAAAGTCTCAACTCCCCTGTGTGTATTTTCTTTCCGTCCCCCTTTGTTTCTGCCCATCAGGAAATGTCCCTAAAGCCTCGTCCAGGGAGCAGGCTGGCCCAGCAGTCGGGAGCTGTGTCCAGCACGTCTGCCAGGCGCCCACCTCGCGGCCGAGGAATGAGGGGGTCACAGGACGATGCTGCCACGTTAGTCCAGGTCCAAACCCAGGGACGGCCCAGAGCCACGAGATGCTGCCACGGCCCCTCGGGGCTGGCGCTCCCGGCCCCGCGGGATTAAGAGCAGAGCCCAGAGCCTGCAGCACTGGACATTCTGCCCGGTGCCTGGTGGACATTGAGGGATCCCAGAGCCCAGAGAAATGCAGCTGACATTTCCCAGGGAGATAAGCAGAGGAAAGGCTTCACGGAGCCTTCAAAGAGCAAGGCCAGGCACACGATCCAGAGGGTTTCCAATCACTCGAAAGATAAAAACACGAAACTCTCAAAAAGTCTGAATTCCTGCTTAGCTTTATCGAGACGACAGACTTAAGACAAAGAGGCAGTTCAGCAACTTTGGGGAGGGGGCTGGTCTTTCTCAAGCCAAGCGGTTTCTAGAGCTTTCGTTCAGGTTGCCGTCGGCAGGGATGATGCAACGGCTCTGTCTCCAAAGGGCGCGTTTCACAGCTACTTGCCTACAGTCAGTCCCCGGGCCTCCCCTGTGATAAGGCTGCTGTTGTCTGACTGTGGACGTTTTGAAGCAAAAATGTCCTTCATCCCTGTGCTGCCCCAGCCCCCAGTACTGCAGAGACCTCGCACCCAAAGAGGATGCGGACCTTCGTCACCCATCCACAGGCGGGGAGCGGCCGCCTGTCTTCAGGGTGGGACCCTGCAAAAGGAGAAAGCCTGGGCTTCACGTCCCCAAAACCCACCCGGCAGTTTATATATAAACCTTTTGTTACAGAGGCCAGAACCATCGGTCACTTGTGAGACTTCATAACTCAGTATCTTCAGAAGGTGGTCTATGTGACTAAAATATCGCTCTGGGCTTGGATTTTGCAGACAGAATCATCACAGGAACTTTAAAGGTTGTGCTGTTCGCCATCTGAGCCTCGACCCACGGTGTGTGTGAACTTCCAGACCTGCGTGCTGACGGGCCGTCGGCCGTGATTCTCAGCGTACGGGGGCGCTTGGGGACAAAACAGCTATAAAAGACACGCCTGACGCTTCCACAGTCTCCACGTTGGACCAGGAAATTCGGGGTCTTCAGAGACCCTAGAAATGGCCCTAGGAGTGATCAGAGCGTCACCACCGTCGTCACCTCTGCAGCCGGCATTGCTGAGCACCTATACCCATCGGCTCCTTTAACCCCCATGGAAAACCTGTGAAGCAGCTTCTGTGATTGCCCCCCGTTTAAAGATGGAGACACTGCCCGAGTCTGCAAACCCGAGACTTGACTGCTCTGCTGCCTGCCTGCGACCCTGTCCCTGTGGACATGGGGACACGGGCCTTCTTTGAATGCAGGTGACAGAAACCCAACTCAAGGCAGCATAAACAGCAAGGACAGCAGCTGAAGATGCCCCAAGCTGACCCTTAGAGTTTGCGATGCCAGTTCGGGGTCAGATGTGCACGGGTCACACTCGAGCCCTCTGTCCATCCCCAAACAAAATATGGTGATGGGGGAGGTCTGAGGTTGTTATCCCCCCAAATCAAGGCTGGCCCCAAAAGGACAGGAGTGGGGGAAGGCAGCCTCCCCATCAGAAAGCTGGAGGGGCTCGTCCAAAGGTCAGGCAGGAAGGACGGGCAGGAGAGAAGCAAAGGTGCATCGCAGGAGACTCGATGGCAGTGAGGCCCGCCTTGTAGCCGACTCCCGTGCACACCTAGCAGTCTGGGACTTTTAACAAAATGCCAGCTTTGTTTTCTTAAATACTTTTCATATGTTTGGACATTTACCTTACCAAGAATTCCAAATTTTATTACATAGTTATTAAATAATAGCAACTAGGCTTTACATAATAAAGGAATTAAGATTATCTTAAGGAATAATCAGCCCACACAATTGACTACAGCTCTAAGCAAAATAGGTGAAATCCGCCAGTAAGTGCCCCGTGTACAATGTAGATCCTCAACAAATGCTGGTGCCTGACTTACTTATTGAGTAAACATGACCTACGCCTTAGCCCATTGACTGGATCATCAATTCTCACTGATTTTTCATGAGTCAGTGAATATGTATTTACACGTCAGAGCTAATATGATAGTAAAGTTCAATTACATCGGTGTTTAACTTTTACGACCTTCAAAGTGATAGCAGGCTGCCCGCTTCCGACTTAAGACCCGGGACTGTACTCCACAATTCAGCTCTGCAACACGTACTGCTGCCTGTCAGGTACATGCAGCGGGTGTGAGGCATAAAAATAAATAAAACAATCCCTGTTCCTGTTCACAGGAAAGACAAACATGTTAAAATACTTTGTGCTATAAGTGCTATGATGAAGGTAAGCACACAATCTCTGGAAACTCAGACGGGGGTTACTTGACTTAACCTAGCAAGATAAGCAATTTAGGCAAAAGTAAGTAAATAAATAAAGGATGGGAGTGTGTTTCGAGCAGAGGGGGTGCCGAGAACGGAAGTGTGGAAGGTGGAGGTGGCCGACGTGTCCAGCAGGATCTCACGTAAGCCACAATGCAAGCCACAGGTGTAACCTAAGCTTTCCAGTAGCTACACTAGAAGGCTAAAACAAAATAGGTGAAATCAGCTTTCAATGTTATCCAGCCCATGTATCTAAAATATTACCATTTCAACATGTAACCAATATGAAAATTACAAGTGAGGCATTTTACCATCTTTACACCCACAGAGCATCTCCGTTTGGATCAGCCACGTGTCAGGGCTCCGCAGTCGCCATGGCCAGGGGTCTGCACTGGACAGAGAGCTCCAGGGCCACAAGCTTGCGGGGCAGAAGGGAGTGTCAAAGAGGCTGGAGAAGTGAACAGTCTCGTGAGCGAGTCACGGGAAACGGGGGGAACACGAGTGGGTGAGGTGCTTGATTTGAAAGAGGCTGGAATCAGGACCAATGAGAAGGAGAAAGAGCTGGGAAGACACAAACCCTGAGGCCGAAACGTCTGCAGGAGTTTGGTGGATCCAGTGCGGGGAGCACAGCTAAGGAGGCTGGCAGCAGACGGTGGGAACCCGGATCTCAGGAGGCTGCAGGTGACGGGGGTGGGAGTTGGGCAGGCCAGCAGGAGCTCCCGTTCTGCTCGGAACGATACAGCTGGTCACCCACAGCCACGCTTACAGACAAGCACGTGTACGTGGGTCACTGCAGACAACTCTCCCTGCTCTGGGGGCAGAGGGGTTAGAAGCAGAGTTTCCCCAGTGGCCCCAGACCTCGGCCTTAAATGCCATCTCCAGGACAGGATCAGGGCTCGCTAGAGAGATCATGAAGCCAGGGGGAAGGGGGGTGAAACTGGAGGCAGGTATGCAGGAGGAGGGAGGACAGGGTCTATGCCATCCCCTCCCTCCCCCTCCCCCCGTGTCCTCCCCGGGGCTCCCACAGACACCCACAGACACCGCTCGTCAAGACCTGGCCTCCCTCAGTGCCCAGAGCCCTGCTTCCTGTGCTGTCCACTCCCCTTCCCTCCCCGCAGTCCTCACCCATCACGTGGCACATGTGTGCACACTCACACACATGCATACACACGAGCACACGTGCACACACGCATGGACACATACACACACATGCACACTCGTATGCACACATGCATACACACGAGCATACGTGCACACATGCATGGACACATACGCACACGCACACTCGTATGCACACATGCATGGACACATATACACACACATGCATACACACGAGCACAGGTGCACACATGCATGGGCACATATACACACATGCACACACATGCACACAGGCATGCACGCATGCACAGGAGCACACGCACAGGGCTGGCGCCCAGTTTCAAACTCGGGTCTTCCCTTGTCAGCACTTCACCCCGGTGGGGAACAAGCTCCAGGTGTAAATCTCTGCTCACACAGTGGACTGGGGCCAGGGGGGCTTCTCCTGGGCTCTCTGGACCGCGTCCCGACTGCTGGGGGGCAGAGGAGACAGACACTGCCTGCCCGCCCCGGACCCACTGGTGGCGGTTGGACGCTGCAGCTCACGCCAGCCACCACCCCGTGGCCGTGGCCCTCCACCGCGAGGTGGGGCGGTCCTGGGGGCCCCGGAGCCGGTTCCTCAGAGGCCTTGGGCTCCAGCTGGCCAGCCCCGGGAGCCGCCTGCTGCAGCCGCCCCGGCGTTCGGCGAGCCGGTGGGCGCGTGGGCCTCCGGGGGGCACTCGCCATCCCTTCTAGCAAGGCCAGGTGCCGTCCTGGGGCCGGGCTAGCGTAGGCCCGCGTGCGCAGATGCTCATCGGGGAGCAGACGGTAACGGAGCGGAGTCAGCAAGAACGTGCTGAGCTGCTGGCAGAGCGCGGACGGGGGCCCCGGGTCTCGGAGCAGCGCTCCCACGAGGCGGCTCCCGGGGACACGGAGGGCCGGGCAGAGCAGGGCCGTCGGGGGCCGAGGCGGACCAGCTGATGCTCCGGGGAAGGAAACGGGCGTGCGGTTGGGCAGGGAAGCTGGGCTGTGCAGAGCTCGGAAGCCAGGACAAAGGCCACCAAGGAGGCTGAGTGCCGTCAGGAAACGTGGGCCGACCGCGGGCTCTGTGATCAGGGAGGATTTCGGAAGGTCCCTCTGCAGGGTGCGGACGTGAGGTGTGGATGGCCGGAGGGAAGCAGGGAGACCCCGGGGCGGGGGCAGGGGCCGGCCAGGCCAGGCGGGGTGAGCCCGCGGACAGCAGGGGACGGGCGGTGAGGACGCGCCGGGGGACCGGCAGGGAGAGGAAACGGGTCGGTCAGCGGCTGAGCGTGCAGGGTGGGGACGGAAGGGCTCACGGCGGCCCTATTGTCTCTGCTCAAGTGGACTGAGTGGGTGGTGGTCTCATTTCCTGAAATGGGAACTCTGGGGGGGAACCACCTCTGAAATTCCCGTCAGGTGTCCTGGTGGACACGCCAAGAGGGCAGGCGGACTGTGGGCGGGCTCTGAGGACAGCCGGGGACGAACGGGGGCTTCTAGGTGACGCCTGGATGGGCCCCTCCACGTAGTGGGCACGTGAGCCAGGCCGGGAACGCAGGGTGAGCAGAGGCAGCGAGGGAGAGCCGGGTCTGAGATGCTGCCCTGGGGTCTCCAGGGAGCCAGCCCAGCGCCTGGAAGGGGAGACCGCGGGCGAGCAGCCCCCAGAACCGGGTGGGCCCAGCAGACTGCCCTCCGCCGAGGCGTCCTTCGTGGGCGGGGGAACCCCTGCCACCGAGGCCATTTCCCCCGGACGCCCCGCGGTCTCCACCCCCAGGGCGGCTCCTGGCCGGTCGTCTGGGCGTGGGGAGCTCTTCCACCCAGGCCTCCCCTCTGCCCTGAGGAGCCTCTGAGACCCAGGGCTGCTCCGCGCCTTTGGAGCGTGAACTAAGCTAGATTGTCACGGCCCCGAGGTGCCCGGACACCCTTCAGGGTGTGGCCGAGGCCCTGAAATCCCGTGCAGCCTGCAAATCCGCATTCACAGGTGCATCTTCAGGGAGGAGGGTCCAGGGTTTTACCAGAATTATGAGGCGTTCTTCTCAAGCTGTGTCTCAGTCATTGGCTCTAACGGACCTATTTCTCCCACGTCGGCCATAAGCACCTGGGGTGGGCGGTTGCCCTGTCTAAGCCACGTGACCTCCGTGCCCGCCACAGGCGCGATGCAGGTTTGAATGGACAGCGACATCTTTCTCCTGGGATCTCGCTGCACCTGGACCCCTGGCTCCTCTCAGTCGTGAATTCCTGGGGGGCTTTGGTCCAGATTCTGTTTCTCCAACTAACGCTGAAGGTGTTGCCAACGTCCCCCCAGAACTCACTCTGAAAAGCCCCCCAGGCCCCGCCCATCCCCAGAAGTCTCAACACACAACCTACAACGTCCAGGCGCTGCCCTCGCCTGAGAAAACCGCCCTCCAGCCTCTGCCTGGACCCTGTTCAGAGTTGCCTGGTCCTTCCCCCCGGTCCTGGTACCGTGTGGCAGGATCTGTTCCGTCCAGAACCGTCCCGGGCGCCTGCCGTGGTTTATGCTGTTGGGCACCGTGGCCAAAGAGACAAAACCTCTCCCCGGTGGGACTGAACTTCCAGTGGGACCGACAGTGAACGCAGTCAGGGCGTGTACGCGGCCTGTTAGGGCAGGTGGCAGGTGCCGAGCAGGAATGACGCAGAGGCGCCGATGGTTCCCAGCATCACGTCGCACCTCCTCAGCCGGCACGCGCGCCAGCGTCTGGTCCGGACTCTCGTACGAACGCGCTCAGGAGCCCTCGGGTCAGCCCTGAGGCCCTGACCCTGACCAAGACCCTGTCAGATCTGACGCAGCGGAGGCACAGAGGTGGGCGCCGGCCGGGGACACGGGGCTCTGGGGCTGCAGGAGGGTGACCGGGCCGGCAGCCGGGAGCCCAGCGCGGACACCCACTCGCTCACGGGGCCACGGCCGGCTGCCCACCGCTGGCTGCTTTCTAGGAAAGACAACCAGAACAGGTGGTAGTGGGCGGGTGATGGGCCGATGACCACAGAAGGATGGTCTTTAACGTCCTGGTGAGCGGGTCCCGGGCGTTTAACTCACCTCTGGGAAGAGAGGAAGCAAGGCACACCCCTCCCAGGGTGACTGACGCCGAGAGGCAGGTGCGGACCTGGTGCTGCGGGAAGCGGACACCCGCGGGGCAGTGACTTCAGGACAGCGGCCGTGGGTGGAGGGGGTGACAAAGGCACAGGCAGGCCTGCAGGACGTGGTGCTCTTTCCCGATCGTCCACAGCTGGAGCACGAACTAAGGCGTGCACACTGTGAAAACATGCAACTGCTACTCCCCTTAGATTTAAAGGATGACATGCTTGAAATTTGTGTTTAGGAAGAAAAAAGAACTGGAAAGACAGCCCGTGTGGGACACTGTCCTGAGCAGGTTCGGCCGAGCGACGGGCAGGAGACGGACCCACGTGAGGCACCGGCACCCTCCCAGGCCAGGGATTTACTAAAATGAGGCCCGAGGTCATTGCCGGGGGCTGACCTCCACTGCATATCTCTGCACTTGCCTGTGTGGACGGGGAGGGAAGGAAGAAAAGCGGGCCTGGAGCAGGGCCAGAGAGCGTGCGCGCGGCTGAGATTCACAGCGCGCCTTCCACAACCACCGCGGACGCACGAGAGCTGGAGGGCCTGCGCTCCTACCGGCCGGGGTCCCGACGCTCCCACGGAGGTGAGCGACGCACGGCCTCTCTCGAGAAGCCACGTGGCAGACGAGCCCTTCTAACCACAGCCGTCCTCGGTCAACTGGTCACCCCACCTGTGACCACGGGAAGAAATGGCTGAATACAGGCCGTGGCTTCTCACTGGGAAGGTGGACATCGAATGGTGTAAAACGGTGAGGCATTAAAAGCACTAAAACCCCAGCCTGAGCAGCAGACTATCTGCGGCGTAAGAACAGGTCACTTTGTGCTTTCCGTCTCCGGACACTGAACTGCGTGTCCAGCCCCAGGGAGCGACACTCACCTCGGGCTCTGCATCCAGCCAGCCGGCAGCCTGGGGTCCTCGGAGAAGCCGGGTTCGTCCGCAGGGCTCCTCCGAGTGCCCGGCCCCCACGGGCGCAGAGGCGGCTCGGCCCAGGGGCCAATGGGGCGGCGCGGGATGGCCACACGTTACTCTGAGGGAGAGGAGGAATGCCCCGAAGGCACAAAGTGCAGCCTTGGGAACTCCACACGGGCAGGGACGGCAGGTCCAGCCCCTAGGCCGCCCGGCAGACGCTGCTGACACCCGGACCTCTGCCCCCGAGACAGGCTGGCCCGCCAGCCCAGCCCACCCCTTGAGGCTGAATTCCAGGCGAAATCCACTCTCCGTCTCTGTTCACTCAGGAAGAGCCTAGCCTCCACCGTGGCCCGTGTCGTGTTCCCGCCAGGTGTCCCCACGGCTACGGGAAGGGCTGAGCAAGGAAAGGCCGGCCACCGGCTGTGAAATCGCTCCCACCACCGTGATCGGACCCCCAACTGCATTTCTGCCATTTGGGGCTTTTCCACAACCTCCGGCCGCCCCCCATCGGGCCGTCAACACACCTTGGGAAGGACAGGCTGGCCATCACAGCAACCCTGTCCTGAAGGCTTCAGGACCACCAGGCAGAAAATAGTCGGATGGTTCAGACTCTCCCCCCCCCCCAGGAGAAATTCAGTTTGACCCTCGGGGGCACCTTACAGGAAGCAACACTGATTTTTGACACAAGGAGTGTCTTTGCAAAGTGGAAGTCAAATCCACTTGTTCATGGCAGACGGATATTCAGGAAGACACCAAGCACATAAACCACAGCAGCGGTCAGGCTTCCTCAGCACACGTGCCCCAGCAGCTGCAGGACGGAGACAGCCTGCGCCCCATCAGCAGTTCCCAAACGTAGCCGGGCCTGGGGGCCACGCTGAGGGCTGGTTTCCTGGTCGGCTTCTCCCGCCCAAGTTCAATGTGGAGCCATAGTTATGTCCACTCGTGTGGACAAGGTGAGTCTTCTCTACGGAGGCTACAAATGATCCGTTAGCATGAAGTAAGGTTTGTAACTCCCCCCCCCAGACCCTGACCTCCTGCACCCCATGAGGCCCCCCAGTGCCGAGGCAGTGGACTCAATAAATGCAAGCCCACAGGCAACAGGGTAGAGTCCTAACCCCCCGCCTATGTGAACCAAAATATGCCAACAGGAAAATGCAGAAAACAGATCTGCCACGTCCTTGAACAATGTTTCAGTTTTCTCATGCCAGGGCTGTTATTTTCTCCAAACTCATTCTTATGTGAGGTGAAATGAGTGTAACTCTCCCCACGCGCCTTCATGGTATGGTTTAAAGAACTTTCCATGAGGACAGTCATCAAACATCCCGAACCAGGCCTGACGCCCCCAAAACTCCTGTCCTACAGTCTTGTTGATGTCCCTTTACCTGTGCAGACAAAGAATGTCGCCTGCCCTTCCAGTAAACACCACGTGTTGCTTGCCGTCGGGTCCCCAAAGGTGCATGAATTCTCAAGGGGAATCCAGGATGGAGAAAAACAGGAAGCATTCTGTGCCCTGGATACTGGCCCTAGAAAGTGAAGATGCACATCTCAAGAATAATTCCAATAAGCCCAGACACTTGCACCTTCCCATACCTAGAAAAGCACTAAAATCATTAACTGGGGATGTCTGTTTTCAGTGATTAGCAGAAATCTTTTGCTGTTTGACTAGATTTCTTTCACCAAAGACTCCTCTACATCCTGGTTCCTCCCTGACCTCTTTGGAGCGGTCCCTCCGACCTACTGAGAGGCTGCTTCCCAGGCTTATGTCCTCAGGAAGGTCCCCGAATAAAACACAGCTCAAACTTGCAGGTTGTGCGTTCTCTTCAGTGGACACCTGAGAAGCAAATGTGTGTCCACAGTGGTCCCAAACCCCCTCTCATCCAACTGAAGTCGGTAGGTAACAAGTTGGATATTTCTGTGAAAGTCTCAGACAGCTGCGGGGTGTGTACAGGGCAATCGCCTCGTGTGGAAGTGGCCCTGTGGCTCTAGCAGGTGGCTGGGACAACCAGCCTCGCTGGCTAAGCACAGGCAGCGGTGGGCTCCCAGCCCCCTCGCCCAGGAGGCGGGAGGGAGACCCACTGGAGAGGCTCTGAGCAAGGAGACCCCAGGGGCCAGGAGAAGAGCAGCCTGCTTTGGTTTTCGGTCGCCAGGGTGATGGTGTCCACCACGTGGGAACAGATCGGGTTAGAACAGTAAGAGCGGCAACGTCTTACATTGCTTGTTACTTCATTGCGAAAACCTCAACTTTTGTTTTCTTTTAAGGACTATCGTCCAATAGGTTAAATTTGTTGAGCTAAACTATCGCCTAAAAAGTTTAATTACTTGAATGTTTGGTAGCCATAGTCTCCTTCCCCTGCGGCCTCTCTCCCAAGGTTAGTCTTAAATACAGAAAAGCCCTCGTCTGTTCTTCCTGGTTGCCCTTCCTTTCCAACTCATCCAAGTACATGGCCAGGCCCCGTTCCTGTTCTCAGCAAAGCGCACGGTCACCTCTGCCAGATTTCCTGCAGCTGGCTTCCCTCAGAGCATGTGCTCCAGTTTCCCTACTTGAAAGGTGTCCCAGAAAGGCTTGTCTCATCCCGTTCCCAGAGGGAGCCCAGAATCCCCAGAGACGACAGATAACAGCTGGTCCAGAAACCCTCGTCCAAACTTTTGAGGCCACAACCGTCAAACTGCAAGAATCGAATCAAGGGAGGCGGAGCAAGTCTCCCGAGCTGCTCCGGACAAAGACAGGCTGGGAAGACAGGAGAGACGCGGCTGAGGGCGCAGGGGCCTCGGCCGTGTCGGGCACGCTTGCCGCCCCTGCGATACCATAATCATTTCCATCTTGGTAACCGCTGCCCTATCACAACGTTATGACTTCATGGGAGGCTGGGCCAGATGAGAAGCAGAGCCGTGAGCAAAGAATGCTTGTTAAAGCAAAACTATTCTCAATCATGGAAAGAGGGATTTGGGAAACTAATCTGGCCAAGAACTTTTTTTTTAACGTTCTCTGTGTTAGAGCCGTGTCCAGGCTCAGCGCTGACACCCCCGGGACAGTCGGGGATAAAAGAGCCTCCAAGAAACCGTGTGAAGAGGAGCCTGGGGGTTTAGCTGCCGCCTGGTCCTCCAGGACGGGGTCCTATCTTCCTCCCACGCAGGAGGGACCCACTCTCTTACGATTTGGAAATAAAGGGTATTTATTCTCCTGAGGCCACGTCTCAGGGTGGAAAGTAGCTAATGTCTACCGACAGACACTAACAGACCGTTTACTCACCTCTGCGCGGAAGTCAGGGGTGAGAGTGGCCAGCGTGAAGGGCAGCGTGGAAAGGCCACACGGGTGTGTCCCGCAGCCACCAGACCCCTCGGGCCATGAGGCGAGGGGAGGATGGTCCCCGCTGCCCATGTCCGGGCTTGCGGACGGGAGGGTCCCTCGCAAGCACTGGCCTGTGGCTGCCAAAAGCTGCCCATCGTAATGCGGGTCAGGGCAGAGGTACCAGCCCCAGACAGACGAGGAAAAACGCAAAGTGTCCATGGAAGTGAGGCCGTGGGGCAGCCGAAGAGCAGAGCCCCACCCTCCAGGGCTGACCTTGCCATCCTCTCAGCACAGCAGAGTAACAGGGAAGCATCCCCTGAAAAAGCAGGTCCCCTGAGGGGGGCCCGGGAACCCTCTCGGGAGGCGGACGCAGCGGGGATGCCGCGGGCGGCGGCGGGTCATGCAGGAAGCACCTCCCGTGAGTGAGAAGGAAAGTGTGCGGTCAGCACAGGGGCGAGAGGGGAGAGGAAGCGGCTCTGAACCGTGTCCTGGGACACCGTGTGCTCCGCGCTGACCCACCAAACGGCTCCAGGAAAAGTATTTTGATTTTCATATCCTTTCGGCAGACAAAGAGCTCTGTGTATCAGTATATATTTAAGTAGCTGTGCTTTCAGGACAGCTACTGAGAGTTGACCCTGGTCCTCAAGCAGGAGGGGGGGCCGATCCTGATGCCGGGTAAACACCAGCCCCCCGGCAGCGCCTACACAGCGGACCCCACAACTGGATCCAGAAGGCAAGTCCCGGCTGGCATCATATGGACGGAAGGCTTCCCTGGACTCTCCCTAAGCCGCCCAGGTCCGGCTCGCCTCCACCTGCTCCAGCCCTGTGACTCAGAAAGCGACTCCATGTCACCTGTGAAATGAGAATGACGCTGACACTCACCTCGTGGTCTGAGCAGCAGTGAGGACCATCTCGTCTGAACGCCATTGTCAGGGAAGAGAAGGGTGCTTTGCCTCAGGTGTGACTATAAAATAATATAATAATAAAGTAATATGACTCTTTTGTTACAAATATAGCAGAACCCAGAAGGCCACGTCCCCCACGTTTTACTATTTCAAGTTGATACATTTCAAACTTTTGAGCCACAGGACAGATAGGAACTATTTTCTCAGGTGATAACTTGATTCTGGTACACTGAGGGCATTCTGAAGACAGTGCCAGCTCAGAGCAGTTGGAAGTAAAATCCTCTTTGGCCACCGACGGCCGCCGACTCTCCATGTGGGCCCTGGGAGCGCAGGCTGAGTGTCTGCAGGTGACACCCGGGAGGGAGCGGGAGGAGGAGAATGAGAGCCACACGCCCACGGGGGCCGATCCCGTAAGGGCGGCTCTCCAGGTAGACCCTCCTCCCCGCAGTGCCCTGGGGGCCCCGTAGACCATTTATTCAGGAATTTTAAAGGATTTCTTTTCTTAATCCTAGAAAACTTACGTTCACACAAAAACTGGTACATGAATGTTTACAGACGCTTGCTTTGTAATAGCCCAAAACAGGAGCAAACTCAGGTGTCCTTCAGCAGATGAGTGGTTGCAGAAAAGGCACTCCATCCAGACTGCGGAAGGCGCTCAGACTAAAAGGAGGCACAGATCCAGACAAGGAGGACGGGCCACACGGAATTACGCTCAGTGAGGACACGTCCCATACATGTTGTATAACATACAGAGACGGAAAAGAGATGGTCGTTGCCAGGGCTAGGGGTGGCGGCGACCCCAAAGGGAAGCCCAGGGATCCTGGTGATGGGATAAACAAAGAGATAAACAACCCCTGGTGATGGGTACGTCAGTAGCTGCACAAACTCAGTATTTAGGTTGTGACGTGGAGGTGTGGGTCCATCGTTTCCTGGGGTGTTACCCTGGGGAGGCGGGGTAAAATGTGCACGGGTTTTCTGCCTTTTGTCTCACAACTGCACGTGACTCTTTAATTATCCCAAAATAAAAAGTTTTAAAACATATTCTCTGGGGAAAAATTTGTGACCCAGAACTCATGCCCACATGATGGCGCAGCTTCCTATGGGGCCGGCCGACCTCTCTGTTTTGGTGAAAATCACCTATTAATTTTTATCAGTAAACAGCGTCCGAGTGCAGGGGGAAGAGCCAGACCGGTCCAGCTCCACCGGGGCCAGGCCGGTCCCGAGGCAGCGCTCCCGACCCCAGGCCCTCATTTTGTCCCCATGCGTGTGGCTGGTCGTCCCGCTCACGCCCGACCTCCCCGGCTGCTGGGAAGACCTCGGTGGCGGGCTGTCCTGTGCGCGTGTGTGTGTCTACACTTACGTGATGAGAAGAGTTCCCACCTTACTGAGACCGCTAAGATACTTCTGGGTTTCAAATAAAGCTATTTGTATGAACAGAAGAGTTACGTTATAAGTTACTCGTATGTAACTTCATTCCATGGTAGTCTTGGGGCTACTGGAATATTACTGCACGTAGTAGATGCTCGATGACTGGACAGTTGACGTCAGCTGAATTGGTGATTGGTTGGGATGCCTGAGCAAAGGCAGGACACACACTTACCAGTCCGTCTACACGTCCTTAAAACTATCTCACGGGGAAAGTGGTGGCTCCAGCCCCGCCCCTCCCCAAACCCCAGACCCACGCACCCCATTCCTGCTAAGCTCTCACTGGGGCCCTGACGCAGCCTGCTGGGAGCGGCCCATCCCCCAGCCTCGCCCCGGTCACCCTGGTTTCTCCCATCTCATCCTCCACGGCGACTCCATCGGCAAAGTCTGCCGGCTCCATCTTCCAGAAGCATCCATGGTCAGGCGCCTCGCCCTCGCCAGCAACAGCCCCCGTGCACAACGCCGCTGTGCCCTCCTGGACCCTCGCGGCGGCCTCTCGGGGGCTGAGTCAGGCCCAGCGTGTCTGGGCTCCTCGTAGCCATGGCCCCTGCTCTCTCCGCGGACCCCACCGTGACCAAGAGCCAGCGTGGATGCTCGGACTAAGCCCAGCCTTGGAAAGCACTGCTCCTCGAGGTCACCCGCGTGGTGCCCGGGGGCCCTGAGCCCGTGTGAGTAGCCACTAGGCTGTCCTGCCGAGTGATGAGAGACCTCGGGTCAGGCCCATCCCCAGGGAGGAGCCGGGCCCATCCGGGAGCAGCGCTGCCTGGCGGCCGGGCCCGAGGGGCACGACGGGTGCCCAGGTGCTGGCGGGACCGCGGCCCCAGTAGCTCACACGCCGCGGCCACAGACACAGGGCGGCCGGGCGGCCGGGCAGGCGGGGCCCAGGCCGCTGGCTGACGGGGCCTGCGGGCAGCCCGAGGGCCGGCCCGGCCTCCTCCGCCTCTGCAAACAGCAGCCAGGCCTCCCCCAAACCCCGCGGGCCGACAGGCAGCTCCTGGCCTCCGCCTCACGCTCTGCGGCTGAAAAGCAGAAGGAAAACCCTGCAGGGTCTGAGCTGACTCTGCACAGGACGCGTGGGGCGCGGGGTCGCCTGCGAGAGTGGAAGCATGGAGGCGGGGTCATGCCCTCCCCGTGCGGGATGGATGTGGTCCGGGGGCGGCCCTTCCTGCTCACCCTTCGCTGCCTGTGACCGACACGGCCAAGTTAACGCAGAGGCACGTGGTGAGGAACTTAGGTGTAAAAGCCAGTGACTGGATGCCAGCACACGTGTCGGTGGTCACAAGGACGTGTCCCTTACTCCACGTGTGATCGGTGCTGCCTCCTGCCGTGTCTCCCAGCCGACACGCCCGCCCCCCACAGGGTGTGAGATGTGGTCTCCAGAGGAGCTGAAGTAGCCGGCGTCGGGGGGGGGGCGGAAGGGGCCGGGATCCACGCACAGGACCCGCCTGGGGGTCAACGCTGGCACAGCCCCCCGGACAGGTACCCGGATGGGAGCGGGAGGGCAGGGGCTCTGGGGGGTCCTGGAACCCCCGTACCTCCTGCCCCTGCCTGGTGGTGCCCCCAGGGATTAGACGAGGCCATTCGGGTGACGCGCTGGGAGCGCGGGAAGCCCTCGACCGGCCCCCGCTGCTCTTGTCATCGGAGACGGCAGGACCCCCCCACCCCCATTCCCTGTGCCCGGACACTCCCCGCGGGGTCAGAAATCAGGGCGGCAGCACACAGGCAGGACAGGCTCCCACAGGGAGGCAGATGCCGGGACGGTCCCCCCATGGGACGGGAGCCAACACCGTCCCTCCGGACCCTCTGGTCATGTGGTCACCACCAAGCTGATCAGGGTGAGTGAGCAGGGGTCTGCCCCCACGTCCAGGAGCACAGGGTGTACAAGAGATGGGTCCTGGCAAAGACAACCACACCTGCTCTCAGACACAGAGTCAGGCCCAAGTTGCTGTGTGACCTTGGGCAGAACACCTGACCTTCCTGAGCTATCCTGCGGGTGGAGAGCAGCCCTGTAATAAAGACCAGACACAAGCGGGCCTACTCCATCTGCAGAAGGAATTCGGACACCCACGTTCCTGCCCTCTGTTCCCTCTGCTTCAACAGCAATGTTTTGGGAACCTCTCCACTGGCCACAAGTTTATATAACCTCTCATCTGCCAATTCTAGCAGAGAAAAATGCTTGAGGTTTTACAGAGCAGTTATGTTCACATAAAAACAACATCAAATCCTGCACTGTAATATGTGAAATAAATCCAATTTTCATCACTAATGATAATAGAAGGAAACACCATTGGAAAGAGGGCTGTTCCCTACCTATAACCGTCAATAGCCCAGTAATCGTCAGAGGGACCAAGTGCGGAGAATCTCCGAGGAGGGTCAAGCAAGGTCACCCTTCTGGTCGCCTTCCTCATTGATTACAGGTACTGAAGGTGAGTCTGATTCTGGACGTCATGCACTCTTGCTCTGCACTCTTACAAGGCTCACTCACTGAGGCACTCCCTCCCCGAAGGTGATCCAAGTGGCCGTGGGACCAGCGCCCGTGTGTGCACTTGGACGCATGGCGAGCACACGGGCTGACCCAGCCAGAGCCTGGGGTCGGCTGGTGAAAGATCGGGGCCGTGGCAGCAGGAAGTCCTCTGATGGGGGCAGACACAGGAGCCTGCGGGCAGCTCTTCACCAGACCTCGGGGCCAGGGCTCTTGAAATGGGCGACAGACCCGACCCAAAGTGGTAGCAAAAGTGGAAAGAGTATTTCAAGCAGAGAGAACAGCAAACGGAACCCGTCAGAGTGAAGGAGAGCGTTTCTGTAAACGCACGGAGTGTGAGGGCTGCGGTGGCCAGAGGGTCAGGCGGGCAGTCAGGAAATGGTCCAGGAAGGCATGGGAAGGCCTCTGGACCTTATCTCCTTGAGAGTGATGGAGACGCACCGACACGTGCGCAGGGGGAAACTGCAGCGCACGGGCCCGGAAACAAGGGGGCGGGGGGGTGACCAAGGAGGAGGAGCCTCCCAAGGTTCCAGGAGGTCAAGGCCGGGGAGGGGGGCGGCCCCAGCCGCTCAGCAGACCCCGGGGCTCAGTGACTTGACACAGCCCGAGTCAGCGTCCTGTTCACACCCAGCCTGCGCAGACGCACCCGAGGAGCAGCGCCCTCCGTGTGGCCACTCGGGATGCGTGTGTGCTCTCCATCCAGCCCAGGGGCTGAAAGCGTGGGCGAGCCCACACTCCTCCTGCCTGCACCCCACAAGCTAGGACCAGTCACGTGGCCCAGGAGGTGAGAGAACAGTCTGCTGTACCGTCGTGATGAAAAGGGCACACATAACAGTCTCTGCTACAAGGACCGAAAGAAGGATCCTTCTGATTTAGCCGCAAAAGATGCTTATTGACTGTACCGGTCAGCTATCGCTGCCTGACAAGCCACCCCAAAACGTGGTGCTTTCAAAAGGCAACAAGTCACATTTGTCACGGGTGTACAGAGTGGCTGGAACACTGCTGACATGGGCAGAGCTCAGCTGATTCAATGTGGGCTCACGATCCGTTGTCACTGCCGGTCAGCTGAGGGTCCCCTGGGCCGGGCAGGCTTGGCTCAGCTCCACGTAGCCTCCTGTGCTCCGGTGGGTCAGCCTGGCCTTTTCCTCACGGCAAAGGCAGGGTCCCAAGACAGAGAGCGGATGCACGCAAGACCCCTGAGGGCTGGGCCTGGAACTGGGACATTGCACGCATTCTATTAGCCCAGAGCAAGTCACTGGACAGCCCAGACGCAGAGAGTGGGGACACAGTGGGAAAACTGGAGTCACGTGGCAAACGATGCAGCCACCTTCTCGGGGAGGGCAGGGGACTGGAGCCGTTTCTCCCAGAGGGACTGTGGCTTGTGGGAGAGGCGGGCTCTGAGCAGACGCCCACCCGACTCCAGAAGTTCAAACACACGTAATCTAAGCCATGATTGGCCTGATAAAGGAGGGGTAGGGAGAACAGACTGGAAATGCACCAGGATGCTGGGAGCCTGCCCGCAGCCCCGAGGAGGGCACCAGACCAGGGGAATCGCTGGGCCGGTTGGGGCCTCGCTGGCTCCCACAGAGACGCGTCCAGCGTTTCGCCAGGAGCTTGAACGTGGCCTTTGTTCTCTAAGCAGCCCGCCTACGTGCTGGCCCGTCCCTGCCCTGAGAGACCCACCCTCTGGGTGAGAAGGTGCCAAGGCCGGAGCAGTGAGCAGGGAAGTGCAGACGGTACTGTCCGGGACCGCTGACACCAATCTTCACCAGGGCTGTTCACAACATTCCCAGCTGGATGACTGGGGCTCGGGGCAGGGGGGTCAGTCCTTCTGATCTTGCCCACCTTCCCTCCCCACCTCCTCCAGCAAGACTCAGCCAGGCCGGGGGCAGCACCCGTGTCCCCGTGGATGTGCTGCGCAGGCGTCTGCTCGTGGGGGGATGTCCAAAGCCGCCGACCCGAGGGAGGCCCTGGGCTCCGAGAAAAACCCAGCCCACGGCCTCCAGGCTACCTCACCCCCGGGCGAGGTCCCTCTTTTCCTGGGAGCTGCCGCCCCCTGACCGTCCTCACTGCGGGCAACTCCCTGAGCTCCGAGCCGTCCACCCTTGCTGCGCTGCGGAAGTTAGAACTTATGGGAACCACCCCCTCCACCATGCGCTCCACAAAGCTGGGCTTTCAGCAAATTAAGTTGCCAAATAAAATTTGGATTTGACTGTCAAAAACAAGACGTCTTCTCATTCAGGGTCTGCTCTTTTCCTGCAGAATCTAAAGCAGCGTCTTCTAAGGTTGTAAGGCTTGTAGACATGACAATACATGTGGGAAACTCGTCCCGGTTACAAAACTCCTGGTGCAACCCCACGACAAGCAGTGGGCCTGACTCTGCTTCCAAAGAAAGTAGCATCCGTGACTGTGTTTCAGCTCCTTTGCTGGGGCAGGAGGTTATTATTTGAACCCACGGTCCCTCCAGGACACCCAGCCTTCCCCTGCTGCTTTTGCTGTAAGATACTCCCCAGTTTCTATTACCTGACCGTCCATTCATTCGTCCCTGGAGCGTATATATATACCCAGTAAATGCCTGCGGTTCCCCAGGTCACGTGCTGGGACCACGACAGGCGGCACAGACACACAGACGTGACGTGGACCCTCCGGAAGGGCAGACAAGGAGACACACTAGTCATTGTGTCAGCATCTTCACACGGCTCTGCTGCACCTGCTGTAACCACCGGCGACCCCCTCTCGTCTGGGGTGTCCCTGGCGCTCGGTGCCGGCCGGGCCCCGACCACCCTTACACGAGCCCTCGGACGTCTTCATCAGCATCACAGGCTAGTCTAAGGGGGCTGCACGGCCGGCACGGCGATGACCCAGGCCACGTCCAGTCCATCCGGGCGGGGGCCCGGTCACCGCTTCACACCCGAGCCGAGGAACGAACGCACGACTTACGGAACATGTGCCTTAAAAATCATCCTCCGTCAAATGATCTCAAGGCTAAACAGCCCCTAGAGACCAGGCGGGACATACAGGGGGATGGGGCCCACCTTTCTCCCTACAACGTCTCTGGAAAAATGCGACAGGCTCAGAACGTGGTCCAGGTTCTAGACAGAAGCTAGGTCGCAGCTTTAGAAGTTTAGTCCCCACTGCTCACCTGCGCGTCTGGGGAAGAGAGGTCGCTTCAGAGCCACTTCCCTCTGCAGATCCAGCAAATACTTGAAAACCAGCTAATTCCAGAGGAGAAAGCTGCAAAAACTCTTTCTTAAAGGCTTCCTTGGACCAAACATTCAAGGAAAGTGTCCTCGTAAGAATGTATTATAAATTTCAAGAAACAATCAAATCGAAAAAAATAACTCTCTAGAATATATGTCCGGGTTTCATTTTGTTTGTTTGTTTTCCATCTTGGCAGGAAAAAAGACGGCTCTCTCAGAACTGAGACCAGGGTGAAGGCAAGTAGTGCAAGAAGACGTAGCCAGGAGGGCGGCTGGCAGACGCGTCCGTGCAGCGGGAATGACTCGGACTCCCAAAGGACTCAGACGGGAAGGACAGACGACCACGCTTCGAAATGAAAACAAACGTTTTAACGAAGAGGGCGCTTGGTGTTCCTAATTACAAGCAGGAAGATGGTTTTAAGGCACCATTTGAATAACTGTTGTTTGGAGAAGATTCCGGACAAGGAAAGGCCGCAGTGCGGGGGGTGTCGGCTGCTGGCTGGGTGACCAGGCTCTCATGCTGAGAAGCCACATTGATTTCTATCAAAAAGAGCAAAACGATTTACAGAAATGTCATTAGTTTTCAGAATCCACCCTGAGAGGGCAGAGGAAGCAGAAAGAAGCATCGCGGTGGCCATGGGCAGCCCATCTCCTCCAGTCTCTGAGAAGGTGCTTCTCCCCAAGTACACGCGAGCGTCGCGAAGAATTTACAAAAGATCCCGCATGAAGTTAGTTAGATCTGGCTTGGGTTTTTTTTGTTTGGTTGGTTGGTTGGTTGGTTGGTTGGTTTTGTTTTGGTTTTTTTGGCTGGGGTGGGTGTTTTGTTTTGTTCTAATAAAGTTGAACAAATATAGGCACTTAAAGTGTAAATGTATTTCTTGGGAAGAATTGTAACCAGGTCAGTTTACATCTCTGCGACCCCCAGGTCAGAAAATTGCAAAGATACGGGATGATTTCTGGAGGAAAAAACTGGCAAAATTTCCAATTTATGTCTTTTACGTTAAAGATGACGATTATGTAGCATGTTGGGGTGAGGGCAGCGCTGTGTTTTTTAATCTAGGTAAAGTTTCAAAAACTAATGTAGATTAAGTGGGTCTGAGTGTGATTAAATTTACGAATACAGAGAAAAATATGGAGTTTTATTAACTGTGGAAGGAATGTGGGTCCTTAGCTGCCCAGCCAGTTCACAAAGACCAAGGAGATCGGCTTACAGGGGTTAAATAAACACAGTATTTTATATTATAGTTCAAATGAATCCACTTGCAGCAGGACTCAGAGTCCAAAATTGGCTTGAGATCGGCCGTCTCCAGGGCCTTCTGGAGCCTCCCCGGGGGTGCAGCCCTTGGGCAGCAGAGCACTCTGCTCAGGGCCTCACGGGATGGTCTTTTCACGTCGTGGGACAGGGCATGTCCTACAGCGGTTCAGAAGCAGGGCCTGCGAAAGAACACGCTTATGCAAAGAAGACAGCGCAGGGAGAGTGGATGGCAGGGACCAGGCTGGGCGGGGGAGGTCCGCACGTGGAGAGGAGAGGGGGCCTGGGTGTGGGCTGACACTGCCTGGAGGACAGATCGATTTTCAGAGATCTTAGCAAATGCCCTCAGGGCCCACGCTCCAGGGAGACCGGGCGATTCTGTGCTGCAGAAGCAGGCCCCAAGGCCAGGGCAGAGGCGCCTCTCCTGGTGCAGAGCCCCCCAGCCGGGACCTCCCCTCCTCAAGGCCGTGTGGCCAACCAGGAGCTTGTTAATTGTGCCAGTGACTGGTTTGCCAGCAGCTCCCACAGATTAATGTTTCAGGAGTTGGAGACCCAGCTGAGAGTGAAGAGAGCACCCACTCAGAGCAGGGAATCGCATTTCACACTGCGGGGGAAAGAGAGAGAAAAAAAGTGTTTCCTGAGTGAAGAGGAAGAGACTCATTCATCTCGTGAGGCCCAGACTCCGGCCTGAATCGGCTCCCGGACACGAAGCTCCCAACAGGGGGCCTGCCAGGGTTGCCCCGTTAAAGAACGGCCCCCCTGCACTTGGATCATCTCTTAGTTTTTCCGCGGCAAAATTGCACACTGCTTAAACTTCCTGTGGTTAAAAAGTGCTTTTCAAGAACGTGTTTCTGAAATTAAAAAATGACCTGAGACTGTGCAACGTTTTTCTCACGAGGAGCAGAAAGGCCTGATGCTCTGCGTCCACGATGGGCTGGTTCCGAGCTCCCAGTGAGGGGCGGGCTGGGGGCCAGGGGGGCTGCAAACAGCCGCGGGCGGGTTCCCAGCTCCACCCCCCGCCCCGGGCTCCCTCCCCCACCCTGGCTTCGCGCACCCCAGCACCCC
Organism: Balaenoptera acutorostrata; assembly: GCF_949987535.1. NCBI lineage: Eukaryota > Metazoa > Chordata > Mammalia > Artiodactyla > Balaenopteridae > Balaenoptera > Balaenoptera acutorostrata. The sequence continues at coordinate 82,349,694 of NC_080080.1, forward strand.
TCTCCCCAGCCCCGCCCGGCTCCCGCCAGGACCCAGGCCTCCCGGCCGCCCTCCCTCCCTGGGCCGTTCCCGCCTGCCTGTCATCTTGCTCTAATTGTTTCCAGATCCGTGTGGGAGGTCAGGCCCGGGAGTGCAGCTCCGTGTGCCAAGTTTATAAACAGAGCAGAGCTTCCAGATGGCCGCAGGCTCCAGCCTGGCTAGCAGGTTGATTGGGAGCAGAGTAACAACAGGTGGAGAGCAGACAATGGGTTCCTTGACACTTCCTAACTCCCTTTACTTCTTCTTCCCCTCGCAGCCCTCAGCCCCATCTGCCACAGTCCCCGACAGATTTCCAAAATGCTCAAATGGACGGGGGGGGGGGGGGGGGGGGCGTGGAATGCAAAGAAAACACGGCATTTCCCTAATGGGGGGGGGGCTGGGGGAGGAGAGGGCCGGGCGGGCTCCCTGGGCATCAGAGCCGCTGGGCCCACGGGAGGAGGGGCTTGGCGGGGTGCCCGGCCCCCCCAGTTCTGTCCTTAGCCCACGGCAGTGCTAAGGGGGCAGCTCGTCTTAGCAAGTGTTCTGGGAAATGCCTCATGATTCTCTGGAAGAGGATGGACCACACAATCCAATCCCATTACGACGCTCAAGGATCCAACAGGAGGGGCTGGGCTGGAGTCCGAATCCGTCCAAGTGAAGGAACAAAGTCTGCCCTGGGAGACCCTTCGGCTACAGAAGAGTCCCTTTCCCCGGTGGAGGGGCCAGCCGGGGGCTGGGCTGAAATGGGGCTTCTGTAAAGATGCCTCAGGCGCCTCTGCTCAGGCGAGCTCACCCCGCAGGCCCTGCAGCGGCTCCCGCGAGGGGACGGGCTCCGAGTTGCAGCGTCCCCAGGCCGACCCAGAGCCCCTGAGGGTGGCAAGGCCGAGCCCCTGATCCCAGCTAGAATCCAGGCTGGCTCAGGCGGGAACGCTCCCGGGTTTAAATCCCTGACCTACAGAGAGCTCCTGTGAAAATAAAGCATATAAATATCAAAAGCACGTCTTTAAGTGTCTGAGTTAAGACTGGGTTATCTTCTGTGAGTCTTTGAATCTGACTTTCTACTTATAAAATGTAACCCGACACTGGGCTTTGAAGATGCGGGATCTGGGACCAGGACCTAGCAGTTTATCTGAACTGACAGGACGCGGGTGCCCAGGGGTCCATCCACCCGCCCAGGCCCCGGCCCAGGCCCGACTCACCGGAAGGCCCTGCAGAGCTGCAGTGTAACATTCGGCTCCGCAGGAAAATGCAGGGAATCTAAAGAGAGGGGCCTGGGTAATTTGGTCTTTATAAGGAAAGAATACAAACTCGTGTGTCTTTAATTACCTTCGCTAGTTTTCCACACGGCAGTCACTGACTGATGCTTTAGCTGCAAGGCTGCAAGCATTATAGAAGGAATTCTTAAGAAAACAAGTCATGCTTTAAACGAAAGAGCAAGAAAATGAGTTAGAGGGAATGAACTCCCGACTGGGAGGGTGAAGGGGGCAGGGGGAGGGGAGAGGAGGGGGAGGGGAGAGGAGGGGGAGGGGAGAGGAGGGGGAGGGGAGAGGGGGAGGGGGATGGGAGAGGAGGGGGAGGGGAGAGGGGGAGGGGAGGGGGAGGGGAGAGGGGGGAGGGGAGGGGGAGGGGGAGGGGAGAGGAGGGGAGGGGCAGAGGACCAGCCGCACCCCAGCCTCACAGTCTCTGGTGAAGTCGGCCCCTCGGGAGGGTGTGACTGCAGAGCAGCAGTCGGGGCGTCGCTGGGCAGGTCCCCGAGAGACGGGTGCCCCAAGTGTAAACACGGCAGCCCCCTGCCCCACACTCAGGAGTATCAGAAAGCACGGGGTCCGCCACAGCTAGAGCATCCCAGCACATCGTCACCCGCGCACCCGGGAGCAGGCTCTGCCCCCGACACGAAGCGCCAGCAGCCGGAGAGAATCCCCCCGACGCAGCGCGGTTCACCCCCGCCCCTGGTGAGCTTACCCTGCGACCTGAGGCAGCCACGCGGCATCCTCCAAGGGGACCACCCTCTTCATAGGCAGAACTTTTCCACCTGGGCTCTGAGGCCCGGCGTGGAACTGTGTTCCCAACCACAAAGCACCGAGACCCACCATCGAGGCACCCCCTGAGTTCACCAGAACAGGGCACACAACTCTTCCTGCAAATTGCAAGTACCAGGCTAAACTGAAAGCTACTTTCATAGCTTAAAATCTCAACGTGGTCTCTAGATGGTTAGCGGAGAGTGGAATTTGTTCTCTCCGTCTACACAATCATAAATACGAAGCCAAAAAAAAAAAAATGAGCTAGCGATAACATTAGAAAGTGGCACGGCATTTCCTAATTTCACAGACAAATGAAAACAGTTAACGTATTAGGATCAGAAGTGTCACACCACGTGGGCGAGCTGGCTTTCCCACGTGCCAACGTGACTCTGAGCTTCACTTGAGGCCAAAGTGCGGAACCTAAAACACAGGAAAAGAACTATCTTCTTCAGAGAACTTTATTTTTCAAATTGGAATTTATTGCTCCTTTTCAAACGTAGACCAGAATATTTCAGCAAACACAATGTGTTTGTGATTTTTATATACTGGTGGTTCTTAGGCAGCATAACGAGGCTGTAAAGCAGGCCCGCCGAGGCCTGAGTGTGCAGAGGGGCTTTAAATCACAATGCTCACTAGCAGGGCTGTCCTAGGGAGCTCGCTTAAACGCTTCCTGAGATGAAACTCAGGCAGAAGTTAGCCAGTTAACCAGCCAAGCGCCTCTTTATGTAACGTTTGAAACACTTCTAACCAGAATTCAGGGATTTTTTTTCCCCTTAAACTTGGCAAGCAACTGAAAAGACCAGTGTGGAGGAGGTGAGAAATGCCATTTCCAAGTCCTGAAGCCAAGTCAGCTGCCCGCGGTGACTTAACCCAGATTCCCGCACAATGGAGCGTTTGTCAGCCCCCAGCTTAGACGTAAGGATGCAGTCAGGGCTGTGAAGTGGGGGTGATAAGCACATCCTTTCCACTACGTTTGGTCCTGAGCGTTCACCCCTCCACGCCACTCCTCCCTCTGCTTTGCCAAAAGCCTGTCCCGCTGTGCAGTTATGCCGTGTCCTCCCAGACAGAAGTCACCGGCCGCACCCACCTGGCCGCCTCTCGGGCTGCCAGGGCGCCAGCCCCACCCAGAAAGCCAACGGCTGCCAGCGGGGAGCAGCGGCCGCGGTGTGGCCAGGTCGGCCATCTCTCGCGCTTTCTTCCCTCGACCCAGGGGACGGCCAGCAGGAGACCAGGCGACTTCGGGTCCCATCGGGAACCCGGGGAAGCCCAGACTGCGGTCCCCGGGGAGGGACGTGGAGCCAGAGGGGCCTCTTGCCAGGCAAAGACCCTGGCAGAGCCGAGCACCCTGGCCCACAGCCGAGCGGGCGTGGCCCCAGCAGAGGCCCCGGCGCACTCAGCCTCTGTCTGTCACTCCTGCTGGAATCGGGATTTCAGGGGCTGGGCACCGGCGTACTTCCTTTTCATCTTCACCTCCAGGTGTGCTTCGGTGGCAGCGTGCCCGAATTTGCCCCTTCACTGGAGCAGGAAAGACGGAATCACAGTCAGGGCATCACTTCAGCCTGTGCCCGACGGGGCTGGAGGTAAAGACGGGGCCGTGGGTACAGTCCGCCCAACGCTGGCCACAAACAGTCACAGAGCAGTCGAATGTATCTGAATAGGCACCGTCCCGCGGGGACAGTACCCTCAAACTCCCAGTCCGGCCGTTTGGAGATGCACCTTTCAATGCTGCTCAGTCACGCTGCCTTTGAGGCGACCGTCCAAAGCCGCCGAGAAAAGGCTTCTGACCCCACGCCTCTGCTGATGAATCAGGCCTCGCTTTCAGCAATACACCTAGTGTGTGATGGTCACATAGTCAGTGTAAACCTTCTGGGGTGCCCTACATTCAGCAGCTAGTGCAGGGGCTCTGCTGCTAAAGAGTGTAGCCAAGGACTCGGCCAGACACCACATCTACTCCCCCAGGGGTGGGTGAGCGCGCGGGCGGGGAAACAGGCCTCTGACCCGGCACCGCAGGAGTGACCCCGGGCACAGCTGGCCTGGGCCCCCGCTTCCTCCAACTCAGAGAGTCCCAGCCATTTAACTCAAAGTACTAAGAATGTACTCATGAGGATAAAGTATGTAGTATGGGTCGTACATTTCTTTAAAAAAATAAAATCCATCAAATGCTGTTTTGTTCTACAACAATAAAACCAGAACTCCTGGAATCTGAAATGAAGAATCTTAGAAATTCTGTAGAAATCAAAGGGATGATACCCTGAACTGACAGAAAGGGATCCAGAGATAAACCACGAATTTTAAAAAATAAAATTAATTCCATTGCCAAGGAGAACAACCCAATTCAACATGTTTAGATGATATCAGGTAAGATATTATTTGGAAGAAAATTGATTTCCTTTTTCATTCTTTAAAGAATTTTTATTCGCTTTCAACGTCACGGAGCTTCTATAACTTAGGATGTTTCCAAAAACAGAGATTTGTTTTTGTTGGGTGGATGCACTGTTTGTGATGTCGAGTCACAGCTGGTGAGCTCACACGGCCCTTATTTGCACCCCCAGGAGCCCAGCAAGGACCTCCCTGGTGTCACCCCATCTCGAAATTCCCACCTTGGTTCAGATGCCAACAGGGTGGGAAACGCCTTTGTCCCGAAACCTGGGGACGTTTTCCACATCTGATTTAGTGACACATCCTTGCAGGCCATCACCCCCTCTGAGGGACAAATAAGCGAATTATAAAGAACACAATTAAAATTTGTCCTAACACTGACATAAATTCTTGCTACAATTGGACAGTTATTTTATTTGGAAAGGACCAAAAGTTACTGGTGTCCCGTTTGCTTCTGATAAAGATTCTTAAATATCCAAAAGGATTAGGAAAGTAGTACTTAGCGGTAATAACTTATTCCCAATAAAAGCGATCTTTGGCCAAGACCCAAGTAAAAGTTACGTAACCCAAATAAAACTCCTGACGGTTGAGAAGGGCCTGCTTTCCTAAAACTCAAATGTCCTCAAGCAGATTTCCTAATAGCTACCTGATGGCACATGACTCGGGAAAATACAGAGAAAGAGAGGGACAGAGAGACAGACAGAGGAAGGACAGTGTGGGTGCTTCCATCGTTGTAGGAAAGGCCACCTGAGGAACAGCTGAACACGTGTCAGCGAATCAGGTCATGTCAGGCAGGCGCCAAGGATCCCAGCCCGACCCACACCTCCCCTCAGGGACTCAGCGGAGCCACGAGGAGCTGGCAGACGTCCTCTGGCACGAAGATGCGGTGTTTCCCCGGGAGAAGCCATGAGGAGAAAGCCTGGGCAACCGCTATGGGGCCAGCATGTCCCTCCTGATGGAAGAGAAACTTCCTGAGAGCAGGCTAGTGGGGATGGGACACGCCGGCACCTACAGGACACCTGCCCTGCGGCCGCCAGCCTGAGAAGGGGCTGCGGCCCGCGAGCGTCGTGAGAAAGCCTCAGGGAGGCTGTGAAGAAGCCCTCCCTCGATCTGGGGGCTCTGGGGTCACAGCCATGGACCACAGCCTCTCACCGTCACCAGGAAGACGGGGCGCCAGCAGGGGGGTCGCTGAAGGCCCAGGAGAGGAGACCCCGAGTCAGACTCGGGCTGGGCCCCCGGCCTGGCCCCCGGAGCTTCCCCACTGTCCAGGGCGGGAGACTGCAGACCCCTTGAGACCCTAGCCCGGGAGGCGTCTGTGAAGGAGGCCGAGGGTGACCGGTGGGCTGGCCTGGCCTGTGCAGCTGAGTCCTTTGGCCAGAGGGCCGGGTCCCCAGGTGTGAATGAAGGTGTGACCTGGTCCCCAGGTCAGGGGCCGTGAGGATGAGAGACCACGTGGGATTTGTCCATAAATGGCCCAGCAGGACCAGGCCTTTCAGAGAGATCTCTGACCCTCGGGGCGAGACTGTGGACGCTTCCATGGAAGTTCCCGGGAGGAACGGTCAAGCCATTTGCTTGGGCAAGAGATTCCTGGAAAATTAAAATTATCCTCTGAAATCAGAGGACTAGCACGAAATCATGCTGGCTTCGGTTCTGTGTCCGGACAGAGTGTGGGCGGAGCATCTCAAATAAGAAAGTGTTGTAAATAACATACAAATAATATGATAAATGATAAAGGTGATAAACATACTATTTAACAGGAATTCGGAATTAAACTTCTAGAAGAACTCGTATCAACACTGGGGGTTGGCAGAGTCAAAAAAATTAATTTGCTTTCATTGAGCACTTGCTCAGTGCCAGACAATTTTACAAATTTCCCCCCTAATTCCTCTTTCTGGCGGCTAAAGCTGGAGTTTCCGAGGCGGGGCCGTTAGGCAGTGAGGGGCCTCGGTCCACACCCAGGACCCAGGACTCGTGCTCCGAGCCCGGCTCACTATCCCAGAACCGCCTCCAAACACGAGGAACCCACAGAGGGAGAAGCTGGCTGAGTGAGTAGAGCAGGGGTCACCCGAACGGACGCCCCGAGCCGGGTGGCCCAGGCCCGCCGCTGGGCCCGGTGTGTAAGTCCAGGGCTCCTTCCTCACCGGGACGGACGCGGGGCTGCCGAACGCGGGCACCCCTGCCCCCGGCAACGGCCCTCGGCCCCAGGGCTGCGGGGACCGGCGGCCGCAGCTGTGCGTCCCTCACCTCACGCCGTGAGCAGCATCTCCGGGCCCCGTGCCAGGCTGCAGCCCGAGGGCGAGAGGCGCTTCCTCCTCGGGTTCGACCCCGGGAGCCTCCGGGGTTCAGGGAGAAGACCGTGGTTGCCAGCCCCCCCGGGACACCCCCAGGACAAGCTGCGTCTTCTGCCTCCTCCTGAGTTTCAAGCCATACGTGAGCCGGGCCCCGGGGACGCACAGATGGGCCTGTCCTCGACCACCCGGGGCTCCTCCGGGTTCGGCCAGCGCACACAGCCGGGTGAGTGCACCCTGAGCCGTGGGGAGGCGTGGAACCGGGGCTGCCCCACTCACCCTTCCACGAGCTCGCAGCGCCTGAACGCTCGCGTCTGAAACCTACACGTCATCCCGTCGTGACGACAAGGAGGCCCGGAGGGGCCGCTCACGCTGCCTCCGCCTCTCAGGCTGCGGGAGCATTTACGGGGCTTCAGTCACCAATAGGGCAGGAAGCGCCTTCCTCCAGGGGACAGTCACAGACAGAGCCCCGAGGGCCCTGCCTCATCCCCTGCTCGGGCGCAGCTGGGCACCTGCGGGAAGGACAGGAAGAGCTCCCCTCCTTCCTCGTGGGAAGCAGCTGAGTCACCAGCAAAAACAGTAACAGTGAGGACCTTACGTCATCTACTGAGCATCTCGGGTCAGAGCTTTACATGTGGCCTCGTTTAGCTGTTACTAATACTTTTACTAAAGAAATTCTGAATCCTTACCAGAGGGGAAGAATCCTCCCCCTTTCACAGATGGCCCATCTGCCCTGCCTTTAGTGAGTTGCCAGTTGCCCGCACTCGTGGCTTGTTGGTCGGGAAGCCAGGGTGTGAAGCCCCTTCCTCCACTCCCCCGAGGACAGGCCCCCGTCATCCACTGGGCCCGGCAGGATGAGGTTCTGAGAGCAGAACCCGTGAGAAAAGATGCTGCAGTCAATACTTCTCTTAGGCAGGATGTGAAGTTGTTACTATTTGATCTAATCTCCCACTATTTCCATTAAATTTTGTTATTTTCTGATCGGTGGTTTCTGATCTTTCTGCGGCAGGCAGGATCAGTAATTCACTGGGCTTGAAGCAGTAGGGTGGCCTCCGTGTCTCCCTGGCACAGTGATAAGATGGCATAACTAAGAATGGAATGCCCATCCCACTATAACTCATGTTCTAGTGTACGTATTTTCGATTTTTCTCCCAACTCTCTCCAACATCCAGGTACCTGAGCTGAGTCCCACCCGGCTCCCACCTTATCCAAGAGTCAGGACAACCTCCGAGGTGAGGAGTTAATGGGGAGAGGCGGACCCCACGCCCTGCGTAGTCCTGTTATGTTATCCTCAGTTGTCCGTTCCCCCCTGTCTGGCCCTGCTCGCCAGTCAGCCTCAAACCCCCGGTTCCCAACCTCAGGGCTGGCCGGCCCAGAGACTTCTCCCACCAGACAGTCCAGTCTAGCATGGAAGGAAGGATTAGCACTTTTGTTTATATTTCTTTTTGTTGAACAAGATGAGGAAAGAGAGTTTTCTTAATATCTAATAGGTGGTTGAGTGTAGGACACGTATAACATATTACACTTTGGAAGAAAAATTCACACAATAATGACAGTAGGGGACATGTCCTGAGGCTTCAGTGTGGGTGGCGCCTTGACCTCTCACGGCAGCCCTGCCGACAGGTCCCCACGCACCTCGCCAAGCAACACTGCAAAGACTCCGAAAATGAAACTGCCATTGGAGCCTCAGTCCACAAAAGTAGTGTAAGACTCTGCGGCAAACCTAAAAGCACAACTGTCTGCTGAAACTAAGGCTTAAATGGTGCCCAGAGACTCCTTGTGTAACAGACAAAACATCCGGGATGCAACTGCAACTCACCTGTCACACCAAGAACCAGGAAAACACAACTTGAAGGGAAAAAGCCAGTAGACTGATGCTAACAATGATATTAATCAGAAAGTAGAATCATCTGACAAGGACTTTAAAGCAGTCATCAAAATATTTCAACAATCAATTACAAATTCTCTTGAAACAAATGAAAAAACAAATCTTGGAAAAGAAAAAAAGGTTATAAAAAAAGAACAAAATGGAACTCCCTGGTGGCACAGTGGTTAAGAATCTGCCTGCCAATGCAGGGGACACAGGTTCAATCCCTGGTCTGGGAAGATCCCACATGCCACAGAGCAATTAAGCCCGTGAGCCACAACTACTGAGCCCGCGTGCTGCAACTACTGAAGCCTGCACACCTAGAGCCCATGCTCCACAACAAGAGAAGCCACCGCAATGAGAAGCCTGTGCACCACAACGAAGAGCAGCCCCCACTCGCTGCAACTAGAGAAAGCCCGCCTGCAGCAATGAAGACCCAACGCAGCCAAAAAAATAAATTAAATAAAGAAATTAAAACAAAACAAAACAAAACCAAAAAAACCTGATAATTCAGTTATAAAAAAGAAAAACCCAAATGGAAATGATACAACTGAAAAGCAGAATAATAGAAATGAAAATTAGCTTGATGGGCTCAATAGTAAAGCAGGGATAAAGAGGATTGAATCAGTGAACTTTAGGACAAACAACAGAATTCACCCAAAATGAACAATAGAGAAAAAACAGATTTAAAAACAAAAAATGAACAGAGACTCAAGGTCCTGTGAGACAAAAGACCCAGCATTCGTATCATCAAAGTCCCAACAGGGAAAAAGATGGGGTGGGTGGGAGGTGGCTGAAAGAATATTTAAAGAAATAATAACTGAAAACTTCACAAATCTGTCAAAGAACACAAGCCTACAGATCCAAAAAGCTGAACAAACCTCAAATCATATTTTTAAAGGGCAAAAGAAAAGAATTGTCAGCCATTAATTCTGTACCCAGCAAAATTTTCCTTCAGAAATGGAAGAGAAATAAAAACAAATATAGGAAAATTAAATAATTCGTCATTAACAGGCCTACCCTTAAAAACTGGCTAAAGAAGGTACTTCACACAGATAAATGACAGAAGAAAGAAGAAGAAAGAATCAGGAAGGAAGAAGGAGCAACAAAAAGAGTAGAAATGGGTACATACAACAGATTATCCTTTTCCTAATGAGTTTCATAAATTATGTTTGATAAGAAAACAGAAATCATAACACATTCTGAGTCATAAGAAAACAATATTTAAAAGCAAGGAAGGAAAAAGGGACTAAATGGAAGTGATGTCTCCACTACTGAAAATGGTAAAATATTGATACCAGTCAACTGCTATAAGTCACATATGTGTATTTAAATACCCAGAACAACCACTACAAAAACTATACACAGAGGCACAGTAAAATAATAAAGATAAATCAAGTTTGGATCCTACAATAGTGTTAATGTACCAGGAAAAAAAAGGAAGAAAGAAACAGAGGATCAAGAGCTGGAGAAAACAAATAATAAAATGGTCCTTTTAAGCACTTACATACCAATAACCACCTTAAATGTAAATTGTCCAAATACACTAATCAAAAGATATAGATTAGCAGACTGGAAAAATAAACATGCTACAACTGTACGCTGCTTAACAAAAAACCTCTCTTATTTAATGACATAGGCAGGTTGAAAGCAAAATTATGGAAATAGACATATAAACATTATTTTTTAAAAAAAGCAGTAGTAGCTCTATTAATATCTGATAATGTAGACTTCAGAGCAAATAAAGTTACTAGAGACAAAGACACTATATATTGATAAGAAGATCAATCTACCAGGAAAAATAATACTAATTACATTTGCAGCAAACAACAGAGCCTCAAAATATATGAAACAACAATTGATAGAACTGAAGGGGGAAATACACTAATCCAGAGACACGGTTGACAGTTTCAGCAGATGGTAGTAACACTGGGCAGAAATTCTGAAAGAATATACAGGATCTGATCAATAAAGTCTACCACGATCTAACTGACTTCTATAGAACAAACTACATAACAACAGTAGAATACAAAGTTTTATATGTACATGGAACATTCACCAAGATAATCCATATGTTGGGCAAAAAAACAAAAAATCAAATTTAGAAGAACTAAAATCATACAAAGTCTGTTCTTTCACCCCAATAGAAACAAACTAGAACTCAATAACAAAAAGACAACAGGAAAATCTCAAAAAAAACTTCTAAATAATCCATGGGTCAAAACAGGTCTTAAAGGAAATTATTTTTAAAAACGTAGAACAGAATGAAAACAAAAACACAATATTTCAAAATACTAGGATGCAGTTAAAGCAGTGATGAGAGAGAAATATATAGCACTAAATACTTACATTAGAAACCAGAAAATGCCTACGTTTCTACCTCAAGAATCTAGGGAAAGAGAAGAAGGAAGGAAGGAAAGAAAGAAGGTAAGAAAGAAAGAAAGAAAGAAAGAAAGAGAGAGAGAGAGAGAGAGAGAGAGAAAGGAAGGAAGGAAGGAAGGAAGGGAGGGAGGAAGGAAGGAAGAAAGGAAGGAAGGAAGAAAAGAGAGAGAGAGGGAGGGAGGAAGGAAGGAAGGAAGAAAGGAAGGAAGGAAGAAAGAAGAGGAAGGAAATAATATAAAAACAGAAATCAATGAAATTGAAAATAGGAAAACACGGAGAAAATCAATGAAACAAAAAGTTAGTTTGATGAAAAAAACTAATAAAACTGACAAACCTATATCAAGACTGACAAAAATAGAGTGAAGACACAAATCACAAACAGGGAATATTAATACAGATCCTGTGGTCATTTAAAAGATAATAAGGGAATACTGTTAAACAAATTTATATAAATAAATTCTATGAATAAGAAGAATAGACCTTGAAAACTATAAACCACTGAAAGTCATCCAAGACAAAATAGGCAATCTGAATAATATTATAACCATTAAAGACTGGATTCACAATTAAAAAGCTGCACCCCACACACACAAAAAAAGCAATCTCCCTCACAAATGGTTTCACTAGGAAGAAGAATTCTACCAGACACTTAAAGAAAAATTAAAACTAATCCTGCACAATCTCTTCCAGACAATGAAAAAGGAAGAAACACTTCCCAACTCATTTTCTGATACCAGTATTATCCTGAAACCAAAACTAGACAAAGACACTGAAAATAAAATAAGACTATAGATCAGTATATCTAATGAACTTAGACACAAAAAAATCCTCATTGAAATATCAGCAAATTAAATCCAATAATGTATAGAAAGAATGATACAAAGTGACCAAGTGGGATCATTCCAAGTATGCAAGGCTAGTCAGTATTTGAAAATCAATCAATGTATTCTACCATATCAACAAGCAAAAGAAAAACAATCGTATTACTTGATGCAAAGAAAGCATCTGATAAAACATTACACTCATTTATGATAAAAATAGAGGGAAATTAGAAATAGAGGGAAATTATCTCAACATGATAAAGAGCATCTAGCATCTACTGCTAACATCATTCTTAATGATGAAAGAATGAATGTTTTCCCACTAAAATCAGGACTAAGGCAAGGCTCTACCACTTGTATTCAGCATAGCACTGGAAGTTCTGCCACTGCAATAGCAAGGAAAATAAAAGATATACATATTAGGAAGGAAGAGTTAAACTGTATTTGTAGATGACATGACTGTCTATTGTAGAAATCCAAAAGAATCTACAAAAAAATTCCTAGAAGTAAAAAGTAAGTTCAGCAAGGTCACAGGATACAAGATCAGCCCACAAAAAGCAATCACATTTCTACTACATAGTAACAATGAACATTAATTAACTAAATTTAAAACAAATTACCATTTGTAATCACTGCAAAGAAAATGCAACACTTAGATATATACTTAACAAAACATGTACAGAAAGGGTATGCTAAAAATTAAAAATGCTAATGAAAGCAATAAACTAAGACATAAATAAATGGAGAGACATACCATGTTCATGGATTGGAAAATTCAACGTAGTAAAGATGTCAAGTCCCCAAATGAGTCCATAGGTTTAATGCAATTCCTATCCAAACCTAGCAAGACTTTTTGTAGATAGACAACCTTATTCTAAAATTGTTATAGAAAGGCACAGGCAAAGGTAAAATAATCTTAAAAAAGAAGAATAAGAAGGGAGGAAGCACTTTATCTGACATCAAGTCTTATAACACAGCTACAGAAATCACAGTGTGGTATTGGCAGAGGGAAAGACACAAGGATCAATGGAACAGAAGAGAGAGCACAGAAATAGAGCCAGATAAATATTCTCAGCTGAGTTTTGACAAAGGTGCAAAAGTAATTCAATGAAGGAAAGCTGGCCTTCTCAAGAAGTGGTACTGATGAAACTGGACAGGAGGGGAGGGGACTCTTATACAGAAGTTAATTCAAACTCGATCATAGACTTAAGTGTAAAAGGCACAACTATAAAACTTTTATAAAAAGACATAGGAGAAAATCTTCAGGATCTAAGGTTAGGCAATGAGTTCTTAGACTTGACACCAAAAGCACAGCCATAAAAGGAAGATTTGGTACACTGGACCTCATCAAAATTAAAAATTTTTGCTCTGTGAAAGTCCATGTGAAGAGGATGGAAAGCTGAGCTACAGATGGGGATGAGGCATTGGCAAATCCAGTATGTGACAAAGGACCAGTATCTAGAATATGGAAAGAATTTTCAAAACCTAACAGTAAAAAAATAACAATGCAATTAGAAAATGAGCACAAAGCATAGAGACATTTCACTGAAGAGCATATACACATGGCAAACAAGCACATGAAAAGATAGTCAACATCACTAACCATTAGGGAAATGAACATTTAAACCACAATGAGGTCACACACACTTATCAGAACGCTAAAATGTTGGCCAGGATGTGGAAAAACTCAGTCATTCATACATTGCTGGCAGGAATGTAAAATGGTGCAGCAAGTCTTGAGAACAATTTGGCAGTTTCTTATGAAATTAAGCATTGAACTACCATACAAGTCATCAATGGTCCTTTTGGGCATTTTTACCAGAGAAATGAAAACTTATGTTCACACAAAAACCTGTTCAGAAATAGTATACCAGTTTTATTTGTAATAGCCCAAAACTGGAATCAGCCCAGATGTCCTTCAGCAGGTGAATGGATAAAAAACTGCAGAACAGTCATACCATGGAATATTCTTCAGCAATAAAAAGGAACAAACTATTGGTACATGTAACAACTTGGATGAATCTCCAAGGAATTACACTGAGTGAGAAAAGCAATCCCAAAAAGATCATACATACGGCAGAATTTTAGAAATAGAGAACAGATCAGTGGTTGCCAAAGATTGGGACAGGAGGAGGGGGAGGGCAGGGAGAGAGGGAGGGGGCCCTGTGTTGATGGAACTGTTTTAGCGTCCGGACTGCAGCGGTGTCCACAGGACCCACACACGGGATAAAACTACGTGTAGCACAAATAAACACACGCTGAGTGCAAGTCACAGGAGTGCAGTAAGTGAGTTGTGTCGATATCAATGTCCGAGCTGAGTATCCTTCTGTAGTTTTGCAAAATGTTACCGTTGGGGGAAACTGGGTAAAGACTGCATGGATTCCCTCAGCTTCGCGTGAGTCTACAACCATCTTAATAAAAACTTCAATTAAAGAAAAAAGCTGTGGCCGTGAGAGTGTCCGTGCTGAGCGTTTGGCCTCGACGGGCACACACACACATGGGCGCTGCACACACAGGTCCCTGCTGCCTGTGGGCACAGCAGGAGGGTGTGCCAAGCGTGATCAGGCAGCTGCACGGGCTCGGTGAGGACCTCCAGCCCAACACAGGCAAGGTTGTGCTTACAGTGAACTGGTCCCGACTCTAAGAATCAGGATGTACGGTCTGACGACGGGTTCGATGATGGAACAAACTGTTTGAAATCAAGGAGCTCCTAGAAAATGTAAGATGGGTGTTTGGAATGGATTTTGAAGAAATCTCTTCAAGGACAAGAGGTCAAAACGTCTTCTCAAGTCCCATGTCTGTAGTAGTCAGGAAGTAAAAAGACAGAAACACAGAATAGAATTGCAGGATAAAAGTCTCCCTGCAAGCCTTTGTGTGGTAACCCTGATTAACAGGCACTGATATAGGCCCTCACATGCATTACCTAGTTTAACGTCTACTGGCCTGGAGAAGCAGATTTTGTTATCCCACATCAGAGATGAGCAAACTGGGGCTGGAGTAGGTAAGTAACCGAGGGGCCATGCTGGTCCCTTCTCGTTTGAACCTGCTGCCTGTCCCGTGGTAGTTGTGTAAAACTCCAACGGTGTGAAAAGGGAGAAGCAATTGTTTTATACTGAGAGGTCCCACACTGCCAGCCAGACCTCTTCAACCCAGGACACCCCCGTGATCACAGGAAGTCACCGGAGATTCCTACCCTCAGCATTTCAACATATAAAGAGAGCACAGGGGTGGGGCAAACCCTACATTTGCCTTTGGAGGCTCTAAACGAACCTCGTTTTCACTCTGGGTTTTGGCCCCTTCTCCTTACCAAACCACCAGGCAGAGAGCCGCTAACAGCCAACTTGCCAAATTGGACCTCGGTTCTCTCCACGAGTCTTGGCCCAATTTCTGGCAACTTCATCAAGATACAGTCTGTGGGAGGAAAAGGAGTGCCCTGGTAGCCTATTCAAAGCACAGTGATGCACTGGAGGCTCCTTCAACATTCCAGTGCCCTGACGTCCAGCCATCTGGGCCCGATGACCTCAAACATTTAGACAAACCTCCCCACGAAGCTGCTCTGAGGAATCCTACCCGGACAGCCCCCAGCCTCGCCCAGCCTGCTCGCACCCCACCGCCAACTCTGCCCTCAGACATGCCAGCGGGCCCCTCCTCGGTTCCACCGAAAGACTTTTGCAAAACGAGTCCCTGCTTCAGGGCCAGGATGGAGATCTTCATATGCTGCAGCTGAAATGGTTCGGGACCGAGGTGGAAACCGGCTACATTTCATTTTAATTGCTGGTGATGACAACCCAAGCTGTACCAGCATTTTCTATGTTCCCTCTTTACCATCTTTTCAAAATGACCTTGTCATGGTTCATAGTTGGCTGATTTCTACTTAATGAACGTTCAGAACCCCAAATCCTTTAAGACTTCATCCTCTGCCAGAGAAGGAGAGAAGGAACCAAAAGCTCTGGGAGAAGACGAGGACCCCAGCCAGACACCCTGGCGCAGACAACAGCGTAAGGCGAGCAGGTCCCTCCTGGAGAAACCGGGAGAGGAAGCACATCCATCCCGCTGTGCAGCGTCGGAAACCCGTCCTTTCAGCCCCAAGCCCTGAGCCTTTCTGGGAACCCAGGAAGGAAATGCATTCTTGGCCGGCGCTCAGCGACAGAAAGCAACGCCGTTCTCTCAGAAACGGGGCAGGGGGCTTCCGTCTGGGAAAATCGGCGTCTTAACGCGCTTTCAGAGCAGTGCGGGCCGGCGGGCTCCCGGGGCCGCGGGCGGGGCTGGGGAGGCGGGCGGAACGTTCTCCCCGCTGCACAGAGACTCACACATGCCTTCGGCACCATTAACAGAAACAGCATCTTGTTTCCAATTTGGCTGTAGATAATGAAATTAGCCCCACATCACCATAAAGTGGAACAAGTAGGCACACAAGCGGGAGGTGGGTCTGGAGGCGCTGGCCCTCCCCCCTGCAGACCAGTCTCGGCTCTGGCTCTGAGCTGTTTAAATTCAAAGCAACACTTCTGTTTTTCCAAGTCTCCGTTTTGACCCCAAGCAGATGAAGAGCGCTGCATGACACATTCAGCAGAGTTGCTGTGTTCTTGCTCTGTTTACATCAGGAAATCCAGCGGGTGGGGACTGGCTGGGCGCCGGCCCGGGCGCGGGCCTGACTTCATCCAGATGTGCGGCGGCTCCAGAGTGGCTGCCGCGCGCAGTAAACGGGCACCGAGGCGGCCCCGCGGGCGCACGGAGGCGGCGCGCGGAGGAGGGACCGCGGGCGCGCGGGGAGGGGGAGCGCGGAGGGGGGCGCAGAGCAGGGACGGCGGGCGCGCAGCTCGGGCGACCCCGGGAGTGGGCCCCGTGCCGTGTGCATTTCCTTGTAAATGTGCTACACTTTAAAGAAGAGGGAGAGCAGTATATCACTGGGAATGTTGGCTGTCTATTGGTCCCTGTGGATATTGCTGGGTTAGTACGACTTGTAACCAGAGCAAGAGAAACATAAAAAAAAAGCCGGGAAACACTGCCAATTAGTCATTACAGGGAGATTGTAAAAACAAGGGAAAGAGAAAGAGGGGGAGCCGAAGGAAGAAGAGAATAAAATGCCCCGGGAAAAAAATGAAAGAGACTAGAGGTGCTGTGCGGCGTTCCTGGAATACAGTGGACGGGAGCAGGTCGCCCGCTCACCAGGGGGACCTGCGCCCCAGCAGATTCCCGGCGCGGCCCCGGAGGGACCCTGCGGCCAGGCCCCAGACTGCACCCCTCTGCCGTGCCTGCAGGACCTGAGCTGGGCCAGTGGGCAGGCAGTGTGTTTTGGAGCGGGACCCAGTTGTGCGGAATCCAAGTTAGACATTTATTTCTGATCGCCGGCCGCCTACACAGTCCTCGCTGCCGAGTTATAATAAAAAGAAGACAGGATCCAGTTTCTTTTTCGCACAAGTCCCTACCAGCCACCAGCTTCAAGCAGACTGTGGCCATGCTTGGTGAAAACGGTTTTTAACTTGACGGTAGTTCAGATCAAAATCTCACTTTTCCCCTGCTTTTTGCCAGATTCACGACTCCAAGAACTTGTAACATCACAAGCTGAGATGGGTCTGGGTGAGCCTCCCAGGCCTCCTTCAGTAATTTTCTTGTCCCTGCTCCAGACTTAACCCAATGGTGAGGGGTTAGGGCGGCCCCAGTGGTAAGGCCGCAGCAAAAGCCCAGGGTGGACGGCGCGTCTTCCAGGGAAGAGCCTTCACGAAGTGGGCCAGGGAGGAGGGGTGCTGGAGAGGAAGCTGGGCCCCCTTCCCGGGGACTGGGGGCACATGTTGCCGGCCAGAGAGGAACTGCTTATCTCAGCAGCAGAGAGCCGGCGCCCCGCCAGCCCTGCCGCCCACGAGTGTTGAGTCCCACCTCCTCTGAGTCATGAGGACGGCCACATGGGCCTCAGATCCAGTCCCTGGCAAGGGTGCAACTTTGCTAATCAGCTGGGGTCCTTCTTGGTGTCTGGCCACAAGTCAGCAGATGCATAGCTCAGCTTTACCAGCACAAAATGTCTTGCATAAGATCTGCTTCAAAAACAATTATATGAGCAAATTATCTTGGCTTGTAGCAGCAGATTTTTAAAATCTGGTAGCAAGATCTCAAAAAAATGATTAAACACAAACACTATTTTAAAATAACATTAAACCAGACAAGAGATGAAGAATTCTCATAGAATCACCAAGAACATGCCCGACCCCTCAGCTCAAAACATCCCCCATGCGTGTGTCCAGGGCACCCCGAGATTACCCCGGAAGTTAAAGAAAGGAACGTGCTTCTACCTGTGCTTTCTTCTGAGATAGAAACTAAAAGAGTAAAAACTCTTTAGGCAGCAGGACTTTCCCTTCCTAACACAGAGTTTTGACATCCATCGGTGGAAAGGTTACCAGAGAGCCTCATGGGAGAATCCCGTGAGCTGGTCCCTGTCTGCCCTGCCTGCTCGGCTGGCTTCGCCCACAGCTCGGGGTTCCCAGGGGATGATTGTGTCTCCTCCGAAGTCAGGACTCGAACATAACACCGCACTTTGGCTGGCAAGCCTGTGCCGCCTCCTATTATGTCTCTGTGTGTGGAGCTGGCCATCACCCTACCTCCGTCTCTGCCCGACACCACTTCCTGCGGGCCTAACCCTTCCTTTAAAGGTTCTCGCTCCCCTCCTGCCTGATGGTGGTCGGACCCTGAGGCTAAGATCTTGGTCTCTGCCCCCCTCACACTGTCCTCTTCCACAATTATCTTGTGTAACCGCTCACACTGAAGACTTTAAACTTAAAGCTGTGATCTTGACATTTCCTGGGGCCCCAGGTGCTTTATTCCAGGTGCAAAGAGACATCGTTGCAAATGCAGGACCTTGACAAGCAAATGCATTCTCTTCCTTCCCAAACTCAGCTCACTCAGCCCACCGGACCCTCCAGTGGCTACTGACACTACTCTCTCCAGGACACAGACCCAAGGCTCAGAGCCGGTTAACTCCCTCCTCTTCTCAGGGGTCTGCTCTGATTTCCATCACAGACCTCTGGGCGGCAGCCCTGCCCACGGTTGAGACACGTGGGGCCACTGCAGCCTCAGCACCACGGCCTGTCCATCACAGCCTCACCTGCAGCCAGATCCCCGCTCCAGGGGGAACTCTGTGACCCGGGGGGGTTCTGTGCCCTCGGGGGGGAGGGACTCTGTGTCCTGGGGGGACTGCATCCTGGGGGGCACTTTGTTTTGGGGTGGACTCTGTGCCCTGGGGGGGAACTCTGTGTCCTGGGGGGCACTTTGTTTTGGGGTGGACTCTGTGTCCTGGGGGGAGGAATCTGTGCCCTAGGGGGGGGACTCTGTGTCCTGGGGGGCACTTTGTTTTGGGGTGGACTCTGTGCCCTGGGGGGGGGACTCTGTGTCCTGGGGGGACTCTGTGCCCTGGGGGGACTGTATCCTGGGGGGCACTTTGTTTTGGGGTGGACTCTGTGTCCTGGGGGGACTGCATCCTGGGGGCACTTTGTTTTGGGGGGGACTCTGTGTCCTGGGGGGGACTCTGTGTCCTGGGGGGCAGCCTCTCTGAGATCTCGCCCTGGACACTGGTCCTTCTATGAATCCTGACTCCTAGATCGAGGCTTAAACTTCTCCCTGTTCTCAGTAGGTAAATTCTAGGCAAACCTTAAAATCAAAGCAAGTCTATCACCCTCCCCAGGGACCCATGGCCTCCCCAGGGATCCCCCCCAGCCTCCCCAGGGACCTCCCAGCCTCCCCAGGGACCCCCCCCCCGGCCTCCCCAGGGACCCCTGGCCCACGCCCACTTGTTGGTAGCAGCTGGTCTCCCCTCGCCTTCCCTCCCAGGACTCCAGCCCCGTTGAGCTGCCGTGACTCCCGACATCTCAGGGCACTTCAGACTCAAGAGCTTGCCCTCAGAATCTCTCCATCCTTTTGTCTCCCCACTATTTTCGGTCTCTTCTCAGCCAAATGAAACACCTGGGCGCCCCTGCAGCTTCTTCTCCATCCTCCAATCGGACGTCCCCTCAGCCCGGTCCCACCTCCTCTGCCTCTGGGGTCACCAGGCGAGGGCCGCACTGGCAAGTATACGTCCCCAGGCCGGTCACCCTGCCACCGTGACCAGGGTGTCCCTCCGAATGCCCCACCCGCCCCACTCCCGGGGCCGGGCTCCTGTCCTCCCGCTGGCCGGGGGCTGCCGGCTGAGGGTCGTCTGCCCCCCGCCTCCCCGGGCCCCTGCCACCCCTTGCTGCTCTCCTAACGGGCCCAGCCCTGCAAACAGCCCTCGTGGACGCTGCTCGGCCTCCCAGGGGGAGAGGGCTTTCTGCCTGGAAAACAGACAGACGGCTGGTTACCAGAGCCCCGAATCATGGAGCTGTGTGTCCCTGGGGCCTGTGACAGCTCCTGGCCCAGCGGGCGGCCGACACGGGCGTCGGAGGTGTGAGTGAGCAAGTGAGTGGACACACAGCTTGAGGCGCGAGTCTTCGTGTAACTTTCCTAAGGTTGTACGGTGTTCAGCCTCCCACGGAGTATGTGGTGTGCACCTTGCAGGGCAGGAGCCCAATAGCTGTCCGTTAAGTAAAGCTGAGTTCTCGTCTTTCCTGCGGGACGAAGCGGAAAAACGGGAGCTGGGGAGAAAGAGGAGGAGGGGGAAGCTGTGCTCCGATTGGACCACGGCGCCGTCATCCATCGTGCTGCTTTGTGTTTGGAAGTCCCCCCCCACAACTCCGCTGTGCCCGGGTTCCTCGGGTTCACCGTAACACGCCTCTTCACACGGAGACTCTGGCGAGAGCGGTCAGGACACTCTCTCACGGGAGGGACTCATCCTCGCTTCTTTCTTCATTCTTTTCTCAGCAGGTTTTCACCAGCACATCATCGAGTCCGTCATCAGTCCGAGAGCCGAACGTGCAGGCAGATCCCAAGAAGTCCTGTCTTCAGGAGAAGGTCGGGTTCCGAAACGTGACAACGGGAGGACAAGCCATTTAGCGCAGACGGTCAGCACAGGAGCGGGAGCACAGGGGCGCTATGCACGACCCCTCCAAGCAGGGGACCAGCCGGCCGGGGGCTCCGGGCAGGGAGGCCCAGCGCGGGGAGCGCGAGTGCAGCTGGGCCTCCCGGGGACTCAGCTCACCGGCGTCCACCCTGAGACACACGTGAAGTGGGTCTGACCCCTAAGCCACTTCTCTGCTGGTGTTTTAATGGGATCCTGAGATCCCACCCCGCGTGTCTGGTGGTTGAGCTCACACACCCACACGTTGGTGTTCTTCGGGAATCACACCAGGGGGAGGCGGGCTCTGGTTTTCTCTGGCCATAAAATACTCCGCGCTGGAAATCAGATGTGACCGCGGTCCTGAGGCAGGCCCGAGAGGGGGTGGTGCTGTCCGCAGAGCGCAGCGTGGACGCCAGGCTAGCCGTGGACTCGGGGGTGCGGGGCGCACGCCCTCCCGTCCTCGGGGTTCGAAGTCCCCTTCCTGTAGCAAAATGGCCTGAGGCCCAGAGTGCCCCCACCCCAGCCCTAAACCGGCCTCAAGCACATCCTTCCTTTAGCTGCCTAAATGAAGCATGCTGACGCTGGGCCCCTGAAGTACAGCCCCGTCCATGGCGACGAGACGAGGCCGGCAGTCTGCTGAGGGGCCAGGGGACGTCAGTGCCGGGGCCGGGGGCGGGGGGCCTGCAGGCTGAGAAAGACTTTAAAACCGTAAGCGATGAGCCACGTCCCTGAGCTGCTGCTCTACCAGCTGCCCCCATCGCCCCCCCGCCCGCCCCAGACGACATAGGTGTCTCTACACCTGGAAGGACACATTCCCTTTTCAGTGTGAAAATAAATTGGTGCTATCAGTGTGAGTAGTCACCAAGGGCTGCCTGGGGCTGCAGGGCCGTCAAATGGAGAAGAACCCGTCCAGGGAAGTGAGGCTCTAAGAGCAGCCCGGAGCCCTGCCCAAGAGCAAAGCCAAGACGCTGGGGAGGGGCCTCCTGCAGCCAGGGGTACATCTGGCAGAAAGCAGCCTCTCCAGCCCTTTGCTTTCAGTCCGCGTGACATCACAATCTATGAATTCGCTGTCATTGGATGTGATGAACTTGTAGATTCAAAACAAAACCCATTTGAAATGAGCTCCACAAAGCAGCTCTGTCTCCCAGCGAGTTACGTGTGGTTCCCAAGGGCACTTTTCTGTTCTGGATCCCAGAGGGCACGGGAAGGCCCGCCTGGAACCAACACAACCAGGTCCAAACCATGCACACGCGTGTACACACACACACAGACACACAGAGAGACAGACACACGCACACGGACACACACAGACACACACATGGACACACACATATACACACAGACACACACATGGACACACACACAGACCTACACACAAGGACACACATACACACACAGACACACACACACTGAGAGACAGACACACAGAGAAACACAGACACACACGGACACAGACACGCACACACAGACACACACACATATCGACACAGACACAGGGACACACATACACACACATGGACACAGACACACAGGGACACACATACCAGAGGCCTGGCGCTGGCACAGGGACCCTGGGCGGCGCTTTGGCTCTGGGGGGCCCGCCCTCCTCCTCTTCCCACCTTGTGCCTGTTCCTCGTCCTGTGTGCGCCCGGGAGCCGGGGAGGGCGGTGGGCCCAGCCCTGCAGACACGCCCCAGGCTGCAGGGAAGCTACACCAGGGCGCTGGTGGGACCGTGAGGGACCCGGCCTCCTCCACACCCGCCATCCTCCTCTTCTGCGAAGTTCCTTCTAGGGAGGTGGTGGAGACACGGGTAAGGACTAGATGCGTTTACACACAGAAGTGAGAAGTGCATCCCGCATGCCCGTGGATGCGCAAGATCACTGCAAACCCACCACATCAGCCGTTTTCCAGACAACGTGAACAACCGTGCAGGCAACACGGCGCCGTGGCTTCTGTTTGTGTTAAAATACACGCTGTACCCTCCCCACACCCGCACACCAGGCTGGGCCTCCGCCCCAATCTCCCTGGAAAGGCCAGGGACCCCAAACTCTGAACACGGGGCTCTCAGTCCTGGGTGACCTTGCCCTGGGAATCTTAGCAAAGTCTGGACACATTTTGTCCCCGCCAGGGCTGGGGGTACTGCCGGCACCCGGTGGGCAGAGGCCGGGGCGCTCCCAGCACAGGGCCGAGCCCCCCCTCAACCTTCCCCGACCTCATAGCTTCCAGGGAGAGCCCGGCGTGGAGGCCACGACCTCGGGGCTGAGAAACCAGCTGCCGGGCCCGCTGACCCGGACGGGAGCCCCGTGCACCTCGAGGGGCAGGGCGGGGGCCCCAGACCCTCCAGACCCAAGCCCGAGGAACTGTGAACTCACCCCCACAGTGAGTTAGTGCTTGCTGAGAGATATAGACATGTGATTTTAATAAACGTGTTTTATCTTGGTGAGTTTTATATGGGGTACAAAGGGAGCCATTTCCCCCTTTACCGCGTCCATCTGTGTCTGCCTTTGACTCTGGCTCAGCTGCAAAGACTCCAGGACTGAGGTCGGAGTGAACGACAGCCCTGACACGGCGACCGCGGGTCCTGCTCGCGGCGTCAAGCTCCTCCTGCCGGGAGCCTGGCACCGCGTTTGAGGCAAGGACGGGGGCCCACCTGCCCAGTCTGTGATTCTGGCCGTCATTTCGCATCCTGAGCCCTCTCCTCGCCTGTGACCCGCCCAGGTTAACGGAGCACGTGCTGCATGCCCCAAACTCACCAGCCCCGCACCTGCCTGACGGCCTGTCGCAGGCCAGGGGACTGAAGGACAGCGCCACCCAGGGTGCAGGGGGCGGGACCTCAGCCAGGCCAGCGTCTCTCCTCCGTCAGCCCCGTGCCGGACGGGCTCCCTGGAAGAGGAGGTGAGGCCACGCTTGCTCCACGGTTAAATCAGGAAGGTTACATCTGGTTCCCTCTCTGTGAACCTGCTGAGCCGGCTGAGAGAGCAGCCAGACGGAGACGTGCCTCATGGGAGAAAAGAGGGCGTCCCTCCCGCGGTCCACCGTCGGGTCGGAGCTGCTCCCTGGACGCACCGTGAGGCCCGGGGTGGGGCGGACGAGAGGCCGGCAAAGCCCGCCCCTCCCACGGAGGAGCCCGCCCCTCGGGCCGTCGCGTCCTAGCCGGGACGCGCGACACCCGGGACGCCGTCTGAGTGCCAGGCAGCCTAGGCTTTGCCATCTTCTGATGCAGGGCGCGTTTACGTCCTTCTGAGGGGACAGCCCCGGGCCGCACCACGTTTAACTTGTGCCTTAAGCCTGTGTTTTGAGAATGAAGGATTCAAAGGGGCTCTGAGGGGCGGGTTCCAAACCCACTTCCCACCAAGTTGGCCTTGGAAGTGAGATGCGGGACCCTCAGGGTTGTGGCCACAACTGCATCAAAGGGGAGGACGTGCTTTGCATCAAAATCCAGGAACAAACGTGAGTAACTGTCACACGGGCCGGTCCCGGGTCTCTCCGTCCAGCCCCTCGATTGACTGCAGCCACCCTGCGTCACAATCAGACACTCGGCTTCCCTGGGTCACGAATGTGGAAACCAGGGCGGCACGGTTAGAAGACACCCCGGAACGAACCTGTCTGCGCCGGGTCAGAGCCGTCACCCGGCCCACGATGGCACGTGACCTACCTCGGCCGTCTCCTCCAATGTCACCTGCGTTTCCGACTTTGCTCTGTCACCAGGAATAAAGCAGAATCACATACGTGTCTGATGCTCCCAACACCTTCTGATGACTCTCTTACGAGATCTGCAAGTGCGGTGTTAGGTAACACAGTAGAAGCGGACTCCAAAACACCCTGTTCTCCATGTAACACTGCTCTTCGTGTTCTCACACAAAAGCACCTAAAAATAAGAGCAGCCATGTGCGCGCCAGACGCTCAGAGCCTTGTGACAAGATGAAAATGTGTGGGTCTCTTTTGGAAAGACAGCCATATTCCTAATGCAATCGTCTATGAGCAGGAAAGAATCCACACGAGCTGTCTAAGGAACTTAGTGGAAGTGTAATATTAAAATATCAAAAAAGAAATATATTCCTGTGGGACTTTGAAGGCAGCACCACTTTTCCTCTTCAGGACAAAATGGAACAGCTGAGCAGCCCCTGGGGGAGGGGGAGGAAGCCCTCACGTCCTGTCCAGCCGGGCCTCCCACCCAGGAGCCCAGGGCACAAGCTGAAGTCACCCCCCAATCCTGTGTGGTTTGGAGACCCCTCTGCCGACTTGCCCCCCATCTGGAGCAGACCCAACCCCTGCTTCAGCACGTTCCTGCCCCTGGAAGCCAGTCGCCCGCAGTCAAGCTTCACGTGCACAGAGCTTCTTCCTGAACTCCAGACAATGAGCGCTTGTCACTTCTAGATTCAGAGGACTCTTCCGGGGGACTCTTGTTCCCGAACCTAGACATCTAGGTGATCGATGCCTTGCTGCACTTCGCCTCTGTGTGTCTAGTGATCGTCAAAAACCACTTAAATTCAGCAAATATTTGTCGAGCTCCTGCTTTGGACAGGGTACCTGTCTGAGCATTGAATACAACAGAAAATGCCTCTTACGCTGTGGGACAGAGCTTGCGCCCCAGTGGAGGTGGGGAGACAGTAAACATGCATGTAACAGATCGTACGGGGAGGAGAAGGGCCGTATGGGCACAAACAGGAGGATGTGACAGGTGAGGGGGCAGCGGCCCCCACCTGATCCTCTCCCGGGGCCGCAGGTGAAGGCCGTGCCCTGCGGGCCGAGCAGGTGTGTCCTCGGGCCATGCGATGGCATCTTCAACCTCGTCCTTAGTTGGAAAGAGCGTTGCTCAGCCCGTCTCTGGACAAACCGCACGTGACATTTAAAAGGGTCGCGCGCTTCCAGGGCGAGTCTGCACCAAAGACGACGCTACGAGGTGATGGGAACCCAGGGCTGTGGACCCAGAGCCCAGCCCCTCTGAGCATTTCCAGGCACCGAGAAGGAAGGCTGACAGGACCCTCCCCTCCCGCCCCCGATCGTGGGCCCTTCGGTTCCCGGGAGGGTCCCAACTCCACACTCAGCCCTAACCGCACGGCCCCCAGACCACCGTTTGCTGCCAGCCATGCCCTCCCCCACCAGGACAGCCTCCACACGGGTCCCGAGGACCATGCAGGCCTTGCAGGGCTAGCAAGGAGGTCAGGGCCGGAAGGACCACCCGCGGGCCACGTCGGTCCTGCCCCCCCAGCCCTGCTGGACTGTGGTCCCCCCTAGGCCGAGACCCTCACCAAGCACCGGCAGACCCCACCCCGACCGTGGGGAGGGTCCAGTGTTCACAGGACGCTTGTGCAAGCTGGGCTTTCCCACATCTCTTTCATGCCCGAGCGACCCCGTGGGGTCGGCACCGTCAGCCCCGTTTACAAAGGAGACCCAGACAGGCTGCTGCGGCAGAGACCAGATTGAAAGCGGCCAAAGTCCAAGCCCAAACTCTCCCCAGAATGCCGCACCGTTTCCTGCCAGTGCCCGGTAGCCAGGGCCTCGCTCTGAGTTGGGGGACTGGGGCCAGTACCCACAGTGCTGGGGCACCCCGTCCTCCCCAGCAGGTCGCCTGTGGCACCCACCCGGCCTGCCCACTGTCCAGCGCCGCTGCAGGACACCCACCCGGCCTGCCTGCCCTCCGGTCCTGCAGGGGCCTCCCTGAGGCCGGGCTGGCGCTCTGCCCCGTCATCGCTAACCCCTCCTTCTGCGCTCGCGAGGGGACGGAGGCTGGGACGGAATCAGGATGGGCCCAGCATCCCCGGGACACGAAGGGCACAGGGACGGCAGGGGCACCCGGGCTGGCCCCGTGAGCACGAGCCCCATGTGCCCTGTCCAGCTCGTCCCCCACCGCCTCTGTGGCGTCAACCTCCCAGGGCCTCCTGTGACATGCTGCGGTCACCAGTGTCCGAGGACGGCCCCCGCACTGACGCCCCGGGCGTGGCGTTGTGGACGTTCATGCGTTCCTGCGAGCTGGCCTTCGTCCTCGGGCAGCCTAGGCCCGTGCAGGGCTGCGTCACACGACCGAAATCAGCCTTCTTGCCACCAACACTTTCTGTCCACTGATCTCTATATGGTTTGGTAACAAAAACGCAGAAACCAAGAACTGAGAGGAAAATTCTAAAGGATCGTATTTATAGACAAAATTTCCTCTGCACAAGCCATCTGTGTGCTGGGGGATTGGCTCTCCCCTTGGGCTTGAAATATGTGAAATGAAACAGGAAATTCTAGTGGCAGAGCTCCCATTATGTGACTTCAGGAAAATTCTTTTGTTCTCTCTAACTCACAGCCCCATTTATCATAGGATCGTAGGAATGCAGTTTGCTACCTGCACTTCAGGAGGCTTGAGATGGTCAGCTGGAATGAGGTTGCATCGCATATAAAAACTTTTCGAAGATACAATATTGTTTTTTTTTTTTCCTTTGGTTCAACATGGTACTTCTGAGCACTTTAAAATCGTGGTAAACAAGACAGCTCAGTGAATCACCGGGAGTGATGCCTTACTCGCCACCCTTCGGTAGAGAGATGTCATATTTTTTAAAGTGCAATAAAGGACGTGCTTGTTTACAACCAGCTCCACGGAGAATCCAATCCCTTCGTTGTAGACTGAGAACATATCTGTTGAATTTGATGCCTAGAATTATATTAAAACATACTTCATTTTCAAGGACCACGAAATGAAAATATTGAACGTGGAAGAAATTGTTTCATGAGCTGTGAACAGAGGCTGGGCCCAGCGTGGCCTCGGCCATCCGACGGGGCCTCAGCCCGTAATTGGAGTTCCCCAGATTCCTCCGATCTCTGCAGAGAAGAGGACTGGTGTCTGGCCAAGATAAATACAGGACGAAGCAGGCTCAGCTCTCTCATTAACTGGGCTGTTTTCCTTCAATGGGGCTTGAGAACAGAGCTTTGCGCTAGAATTTCCTGTTTCGCTTTCCTTTCATCTGGGAGTCTCCTCGACCGTGTGTCTTCCATTTACATCGCGACGCTCCTCCCGTGAAGCCTGGGCTCTACACCCTCCCGAGGCCGAGGAGCTAGAGGGTGAGCGTTGTTCTCATTGGCGTGTAGTTGACGTACAGTGTTAGGTAAGTTACCGCTGTCCAAGACAGTGATTCACAGCTTTTAACGATTTTACTCCGCGTACAGTTATTATAAAATACTGGCTGTACTGCCCATAATGTTGTGCAGTGTGTCCTTGGAGCTTGTTGTTTCGTACATAGTGTTTGCACCCCGTAACTCCCCTAGCCCCGTATTGCCCATCGCCACCTCCCTGCTGGGAGCTACTAGCTTATTCTCTAAGGAGAATAAATACCTGGGAGTCTGCTTCTGTTTCGTCACGTTCGCCAGTTTGCTGTGTGTTTTAGGTTCCACGTATACGTGAGATCACAGGGTGCTTGTCTTTCTGTCTGACTTACTTCTCTGAGCACGATGCCTGCCGGGTCCATCCAGGTGGCTGCAGGAGCATGAATTATTTCTTCTCCCAGCAGACGACACAGCCCCTGCCCTCTGTCTTCTAGGAAACCCATCACGACACGTGCACATCGGGCAAAGATGGCTCTGAACCTTACATTCCCGGGGCAGGGGGAAGGCACATTTTAAGCTGTAGACAAAGTAAAACTTTTCCCTCGTGAATTGCCAAATTTTTTTTAAAAAAATTGGTTGGGTTGTTGAACAGGTGGGGAGGAGACGGAGGGGAACCTGCCGTCGCGTCCGTGTTCGTTTCCACCTCCTCCACTAGCAGACTCTCAGCTTACTCGGCTGCTACCGCTTCTCCCCTCAGTCACACTGAAAAGGTCCCATTGCCCTCTGGCCAAGGGGGCTTAAAATGTGCGCGCCTGCGGACGATCCCGGGAAAAAAGCCAGTGAAAGAGGAGAAAGGGACTGACAACGATTTTCTCCTGGGAGTGAAGGACACCAGCCTTTTGCTTTTCTCCTTCCGGGAGCTCCTGCTTCTAGGTCCAGGTGATTAGGGCGGGTTTGTTTTCTCTCAGGCAGAGGGATCAGTGGAGCCTTTGAGCCACACGAATGACCACGTTCCACCAGATTCCTCGATGAGCCAGGGAACCCACCTGGTCCCCTGAAGCCAGGACGCCCCTGGGGACAGATGCCTGGAACCAGGTCCCTCTGAGCAGCCTCGGGGCCTCGTGAGCACTGCCCACCCCTCGTCTCCACCGCAAACTTCCCTCGTCTCTACTGCAGATCTAGCAGCTCCTGAAGACACACGTGGGGTGACAAAATGAGGTCCCTGCTCACGTGCAGAGTCAGCACTCACTGCCAGCAAGGACCTCAGGGGGGCGGTGCTTAACAGGGAGACCCGCTTTGTTGTCTAGGAAATCGTGAGAGATCTAAGCGTCACCTTGTTTCTTAGTTACATGATGGATACAGAGGGACGGTGGGAGCAGGAAGGATTCAGCTGTTCTGAATGTGGAAACTTTCTCCCTCCCTCCGCCTCTCCCTTCTTCCTTCCTTTCTCTTTCTCTCTCTTTCTTTCTTCCTTCCTTCCTTCTCTCTCTCTCTCTCAAAGATGCTTCCACATCTGCATGATACAAAGCAAAAGGACATGAGCTGAGTGACTCAGAGATTCTTCTGGGAAGAGAACCAGAGTGAGTAACACGACCCAGGAGGGCACCAGGGAACAGCTGCTTTGCTTTTCAAGTCATTCAAGACAGATAGGATAAAGTCTGTACATATTACGTGTAAACATTAAAAGAAAAAGATTGTGTATCTCCTTTCTGTAAAAAAAAGAAGTCAGCAGATGTCCAGGCTGAAGGCCAGCAGGGGCTAAGGAAGCATGTGGGAGCAGAGCTTGTCTTTGCAGACGCAGCCCGGTTACCGTCCCCATGAAGGGTCTGTGAAAGCCAAGGCCCCTCCCAGGCCCCTAAGCCCTCTGGTCGTGTCGTGCTGACTTGTTGTGTGTTTGCACACCAGCAGGTGCCTCAGACACAGGGGTGGTCAGAGGGCAGAGGCGGGGGTGAGGGACCGCCACGGGCTCGGAGAGACACAGGGAAGTCACGGTGACGAAACATTCCTCATTTTTCATTCTGGGCATTGACTCTTACTTGTGCTTCCCTGAGATGTTTCCCTGCAGGAGACGGTTCAGGAACTTGGTCCCGAGTGTAGGGCCTAAACGAGGGAGTGTCCTGACCCCCTATGGTTTGCAGCTCTGGGTCCCTCATCTTTACTTTTTTCCCCAGAATACACCACTGGATCCATGTTCTGCGGCACGTTTTCTCCCTGAGAACCTCCCAGCCTCTGTGCCCCAGTTGACTCAGATCCTCACGGGCCGGGGGCAATGTGAGGGGATCGGGGGCCCCAAAACAGGGGCCAAAATGAGCTGCAATCCCGCCCAGCCCCACACCGCAGCCTGGACTCTGGCTGTTCCACAAGGCCTCGCGACAGGGCCTTTGTGGTCTGGGGTCCACATGTCCAAGAACCTGAGGGCTCAAGAAGCCCAAGGCTGCTCAGAGGGACAAGCTTTCCATCGAGACCACACAGGTGACAGGAGAGAGAAGCTCCTCGTCGGGAGGGTCTCATGACACACGAGAAAGTATTTATCACGGCAAGTCAACAGACCTGAAGTGATAGAACAATCTTCTCAAGTAAGTTATAGAATAAATATTCTAAAATTTTTAAAATAGTTTTAAAATTTCGAAGAAAGAATAGAATCCACAGAGAAATAACAAGATACTTTAAAAGAGGAATAAGTAGATTTAAAAGAATAGAGCTAAAAAAAAAAAAAAAAGAATAGAGCTCTTGGGGAAAAAAAAACCCCAGTCATTAAAATGTAAACTTCATGGTTAAACCACGTTAGAGGTAGGTGAAGAAAGAATTGGTGAGCTAGAACGCATGTCCGAGGACGTCACCAGGACCGAGAGACGGAAGGAGACGGTCATGTAAAGCAGCGTCGTCAGCCCTGAGTTGGAGTCCAGACCCTGACGCACCTGGGAGGGTTTGCTTGTTGCGGACACAGTTCCCGATCTGCTGTCCTTACCCACAGAGTCCTCACTTGTTGGGGTCACAATGTGCCCAGCTGGAAATGCCCTCCAGCCTCCCTCAGCGAAGCGGTGACCTAGGGGCCAGCTCTGTCCCATGAGGCAGAAGCAGGACTGCCAGCCGAAGGTCCCAGGATACTCCTCCCCGCTCCTCCCATGTGGCTGTGGACACAGCCGGAGCTGGCGTCTTCAAACACATGAAGGATGAAGCAGAAAGTGAAACGGATGGGCCTGCCCTCCGCCAGACACTCCGTCACACGAGAAAGAATGACGGCCTCTCCTTCATTCGGGCTGCAGTCGGGTTGTGTTTCATCTGATGCATCTGGATGCCATCTCTCCGCTGATAAAACGAGATCAGAGGAGGCTGGGGGGAAGGCATGGAGAGTGGAGGTAAGACAGTATTTTACAGAGAAGGTCCCCGAGAGCTTTCAACTCCAAAGGAAAACACTCAGGGGGAAGAATCTCACCACATCCACCCAGAAAGGTTAACAAGAAATCCACACTTCGCCATGTTCAGAAGACGAAGGAGAGGAAGAAACTGTCCAAAGTAGCCACGGAGGAGAGATGCTGCAATAGGAGTACATTCCTCAAAAGAAAGACACCAGAAGTGGACAGAGTCACATCTTCAAGGTGCTGTGAGAAAATGATTGGCCCGAATTCTATGCGTAGCTAAACTATTATTCACGAGTGAGAGCAAGACACAGGCTTTTTCAGATGAAGTCACAGGCCTTCGCTGAAATAACTGCCGAAGGACTTACATTAAATAGATGGGAAATGAAGCCAGAAAAATGCAGGAAGCATCCCTGACCGAGACACTGAGAGACATGAGTAAATACAAATAACGGTTAACTCCAAATCATAGAGGAAAACCTGTGCGGAAACCCGACCAAGCTGGCGGCTAAAGCAGCTGCCCTCTGCCGTGTTCTTTCCGGCTCATGCTGGACTCGGTCACTCTACACACAGACGTCCTGTCTGTCTCCAGTTATTATTCTAAGAAGCGGATCGCAAAGTCAAAATACCAACCGCAGGGGATGTCAGGCCCTAACGGGGCTTTTTCTCCATGACTTCTGGGCTAGAAATCTTTGACAAGCAACATGATTTCAGTTTACAGATTCAGTCCAGGGAGAAATAATTGTAATTGACACCGTATAGAAGTTGGATCAAATATACACCTGAAAAAATAAAACCTGTGGTACCTCTGACCTTCAGAGACCACCCGTCTTTGAACTGTTCCCCCTCCACCTTATGAAACTTCCCCACGTATACTCACCCAAGTACATGAGAACAACTCAGAATCAGAGGCTTGCCCACCGAGCCCCTGGTCCTGGTGCCGAGCCCTGCTAGGCATCGTCTGCCGTGGCATGGGATGGGATGGAGACTTGCTTTACTGCATTGTTTAAAATAAAGTCATTTATCCAAAACCGTATAATATTCAAAATCCCTACCTTGTTTCTCAAAAAGTGTTCTTTTTCTCCCTCCCTCCCTCCCTTTTTCTCCCATTGCATTTTAAAACACGGGGTCACCATCTCACTCTTTCACAGTTACTTTCCTTTGGTCTGACCATTTCCAAAAGTGACAGCAAGAGTCCTGCGGATTTTTCTGACACTTGTCAAATGCCGCCTCACCTAAAATCCAGGCCAACTCCAGCCACTCTGTGGGAGAGGTGATGTCATTGCCTTCCTAAATCCAGCCCCTAGTCCCCAGATTAGAGAGTTTGAATCCTTTGAAATATGCTGGGGCCTGACACACTGTTCTCAGGAGAAAAATCCTTCCTTTCCTCTCTTGCAGGCCCAGCCTGGAATGGAGCCCTGAGCCCCAGCGAGTTAACCCGTCCTGGTCACATTCCGTTCCCAGGCTGCGATGAGGTGGTCTGGGAAGCGTTCTGGCTGGGAGAGATCACATTGCTCAACCCAACCAAAGAGGAATGCGGTTTCCGGAAGGTTCCAGCAAGTACATGGGAATGGCACTCTGAAGGCCCGGGCTGGAGGCGTTTCCCTTGTGAGAAGCACTTCCAATCCCCCACGGAGCCCGGCTTGACAGCAGGCCTGCCATTATCATCACAGAGGGGAAGCAATCATTCACGCGCACGCTGCTGCAATTTGGGTGTTTATGTGCCCCGCCCACGCTGCAACCCTGAGGCCACGCGGTTTAAAACGGAGCCCCCCGGGAGAGAGGGGGCCTCGGTCAAAGCCGCTCGGCGATTTCTGCCCAGCCTCTCTGAGGGTGAGGAATAGTGACTTTTTAAGTGATTTGAGACCCTTCTTAAAAGTTGGCCTCTTTCTCCCTATATGCAATATATAGCCTCAAACGTTTAACAAAATTTTCCCCTTTTGACCACAAGATAGAGTTCCAGACGTGGGCAAAGGACTCACGTAATAAGAGCTCATGGTTGGGGGGAACTTAATACAGTAATCGTGTGTTCAGGAAAATTTTCTGCAATTGCAGCTCATTTTTTTCCCTTGAGTGAATCTGCTTTATTTAGAACAGCCGAGGCTCTAGCAGCCCCGGAGCTCCCCTGCAGCCCGTGTGCCGGGGTTCCACGTGGCCCCACTTCCCAGCGGTCATGGGTGGAACTCCCTACACACGGGTCCCGTGG
This sequence comes from Balaenoptera acutorostrata, assembly GCF_949987535.1. Classification (NCBI taxonomy): domain Eukaryota; kingdom Metazoa; phylum Chordata; class Mammalia; order Artiodactyla; family Balaenopteridae; genus Balaenoptera; species Balaenoptera acutorostrata. The sequence continues at coordinate 82,383,014 of NC_080080.1, forward strand.
TTCCCGTGCAGGGACAGGATGATTTCTTTCTAATTGTGGTCAAACACACATCACAGAAAACTTACAGTTTCTAAGTGCACGGCTCAGGGGCACTAAGTACATTCACATTGTTGTGCAACCGTCACCAACCTCCATTCCCCAGAGCTTCTCATCTTCCCAAACCGACCCTCTGTCCCCGGTAAACATGAGCTCCCCCTCCTCCTTCTCCAGACCCTGGCACCCACCGTCTACTTTCTGTCTCTGTGAGTTTGTCTCTTCTAGATATTTCCTATACATGAAATTACAAAATATTTGTGTCTTGTACAAATATCGGCTTATTTCACCCAACAAAATGTCTTCGAGCTGCATCCATGCCATAGTACATGTCAGGATTTCATTCCTTTTTATGGCTGAATAATAGTCCAGCAAGTGTATATACCACATTTTGTTTATTCATTCTGCAAACTTACTGGGAGTTTGATAGAGATTGCATTGTATACTTTGGGTAGAATTGACATATTTTATTTGACTTATTAACAATAAATTGTTACTTTAATAATATTGTCTCCTAACCCATGAACACAGAATCTTTCCATTTATTTCTGACTTCTTTAATTTCCTCTAGCAGTATTTTGTAGTTTTCAGTGTACAAGACTTTCACCTCCTTAGTTAAGTTTTCCTAAGTAATTTGATTCTTGCTGATGCTGTTATATATAGAAGTTTCTTTATTTCCTTTGCAGATCGTTTGTTGTTAGTGTATAGAGACATAGCTGAACCTTTGTGCGATGGGGATGATTTTTAACAAGTGTTAAGAGGTTAGGTATCACCAGGAAATACCCCTAGAAAGAAAGAGTTACAAAGCTTTGCTATATTCATCTTGGTTTTTTTTTCCAGTTTTAGTGAGATATGACTGACATACAGCACCATATAAGATTAAGGTGCACAGAGTAGTGACATGACGTGCATATATTGGGAAATAATTACCAATTACTTAACATCTATCATTTCATAGAGATACCAAAAAAAGAAAAAGAAAAAAATACTTTCTCCTTGTGACGAGAACTGTTAGGGTTTCCCCTCTCACCTTCCTGTACACCACAGAGCAGCCCTAACTGTAGTCGCTGTGCTGGCATCACATGCCTGGTCCTTATTCACCTTGGAACTGAAGCTGGTACATTTGGACCACCTTCCTCCACCTCCCTCCTGCCTCTGGTGACCACCAATCTCATCTCTTTTTCTATCAGCTTGGTTTTTCTTTTTTTTTTTTGGTGGTTTTGGGGTTTTGGTTTTGTTTTGTGTTTAGATTCCACATGTAAGTGAGGTCACACAGTATTTGTCTTTGTCTCTGACTTATTTCACTTAGCTTCACACCCTCAAGATCCAACCACGATGTCGCAAATGGCAAGATTTCATTATTTTTCTGGCTGAGTAATATTTCAGTGTGTGTGTGTGTGTGTGTGTGTGTGTGTATCACATTTTCTTTATTGATTCATCTATCTATGACACTTAGGTTGTTTCCCTGTCTTGACTACTGTAAATGATGCTGCAATGAAGAGATATATTTTTGAGTGGGTGTTTTCATTTCCTTAGGATAACACTCAGGAGTGGAATTGCTGGGTCATATGGTGGTTCTAGTTTTAATTCTTTGAGGATCCTCTGTACTGTTTCCACAGTGGCTGCACCACTGACATTCCCACCAGCAGCACCCAGGGTTCGCCTTTGCCCACATCCTCACCAGCACTTGCTAGCCCTCAACTCTGAGATAACAGCCATTCTGAGCCCCGTGTGCCCTCCTTCTTTGCCAATGTCTGTATTTTGGTTCCCTGAGAGCTGGGATCAAAGACCTACTAAAGGCCAAAGAAAGAAAAGAGACAAAGACTGTCCTACATAAGAAGCTAATCTCTAGGGAAAAGCCTGTGATATTTTTTTTTTAAAGGAAAGAGGCTTTGTTCTCTGGTTGAGAGGAATTACCATTACAGGTGAGGATTTCTTCATTTAATCGTGGACACCTCGTACGTATCTGGCACTGTTTAGAGACTGGGGATAGAGCAGTGAACAAAACAAGAATTCTACCTTCCTCGAGCGTGGAGTCTGTGGTCAGAACCAGGAAACGTACACAGCATGTCAGATGGTGACACCCGCTGTGAAAATAACGGAGCAAGAAGAGGAAGGAGGAGACCCCCAGAGGGCAGAGGCAAAGTCAGAGCCGGCCCAGGACAAGTGACCTCGTGGGGCACCCAGAGGGGGCAGTGGGGCTGGAGCCGGAGGGGCCTCGTGCGGCAGGACGGCAGCACGGCCGCCGCAGGTGACCCAGAGGGCTGGAGGCCCCGCATGCCTGGGCGCCCGGCCACCTCGAGTGGGAAAACTTACATAGATCAGGGGGGAGTTCAGTTGGCGTCCCCCTCCCCCCGTTCACGTCCAGAAGCTCAGGGCACCCAGGCCCACGGATCCGACCTGCTCTGAGTGCCACTTGGGCTCCGCTGCACCGGGTGATGCACCCCCCTTGGCCCCAAGGTCCCAGGTCCAGTTTCTCCCGTACATGTAGGTTTCCCAGTTGAGGGGCCGCAGTCCCCTCTGCGAGATCCAGCCTTAGAGAGGAGCCATCGTGGGGACTTCAAGGATGCTGGGGTCCCCTCACAAGCCCACTCCTCACGTCGTGGGGAAAGCGGGTCTCTCAGGACAAATCCCCCCCAACCCTCCAGCCCCCTGAGCCTCTGAGCCCCTTCCTCCTATTAAACCAGGGGGCCAGGCACTCCCATTCTCTCGCTGTCAGCTGGCTTCTGTCCCCAGATCAGCCAGCCAGGCACAGACCTCAGAGCCCCTGACTTCCCGGGCTGTGGATTAGGTGCAGGGTCTCTGCTCAGTGGCCGCATCAGGAAATTCAGCCTGACTCAGCTCTGCTCCCTGCAGCCTTGTCCCGAACCTCGGTATCCAACTGTCCCCGTTCTCCCTTCCTCCTTGGGGGGAAAAGTCTGCTGACTGTGAGCACGCTGGGATTGACGGTGGAGGGATCCGACTTCCTAGATCTGGTGGAACACAGGGAGGGCAGAAAGGGCAGGGCGTAAATGGCTCAGCGTGTCAGATTGCCCATGCCGGCCGCCTACCCTGTGCCCACGCTGAGCGCCTACTGTGTGCTCACGTTGAGCGCCTACCGTGTGCCCACGCTGAGCGCCTACTGTGTGCCCACGCTGAGCGCCTACTGTGTGCTCACGTTGAGCGCCTACTGTGTGCCCACGCTGAGCGCCTACTGTGCACCAGGTGGTGCTGCAGACCAGCCCTGGGAGGTGGGCGATTTGCTCCACGTTTCCAGAGGACACCAGGATAAGACAGGGACACGACAGGGAGCTGGCGACAGTGGGACCACGTCTGATCGGTTCCAAAACATTTCTAAGTAATCGGTTGTTTAAAACCCGGAGCCTGTAGACGCTAAATGCTTAGTGATGCCTCCTGGGTTTCCTTGTGCCAAATCCTCCTCGGTGCCAAACCTGAGTCTGAAAGGTTAGTGAAATAAGGCAAAGTGGAAATCACCTCCAAAATTGTTTCAGAGCTCAGAAAATGTTCATTTTGTGTGGGCAGGGCAACCAAAGTCAACATTGTTAAATTAAATCATGACTTTTGCAAAACTGCTGACTCATAGAGATACTGCACATCTTCGGAGAGAACATGTGAATTCTGGGGGAACCGGCCTGCCTCTGACACGGAGAGTCTGCCGGTTCAGACTCGCCTCTGGGCGTTGTGAGACGCGGGGATCTGGGAGGTGAGAGTGGCCACGGCACAGCCTTTTTCCAGAAAGTGTGAGAAAAACTAACAGAAGCTCCAAGTCAGGGACTAAATGGCCAGTAAGGTTTAAAAGACCTGGGATCAAGGGTCTCCAGGAGAAAGTAATTCATGGCATATACTCCCTGGGGGCCCCTCGGCTTTCAAATTCAAGTGGCACAGTGCGATAGCTGTTACCCGAGTTCAGGGGCCGGACGTGCCGGGGGCCAGCCCAGGTGGGCATCGCTGGCCTGTCCTGACCCGGGCCCTGCGGTGGGCGGTGGGCACACAGCGGGCCCAGCAAAGATCTTATCACCACCTTCAAGGAATTTTCTCAGCCCCGAGACGCGGGAGGGTAGGTCAAGAATCTAGGATTGGCCACGGAGTCCATACACTGAGCTTTAGTCGTTTTATCATTCAATAAGGAAAACTCTCCGTAAACAAAGAAGACATAGAATAAGTGGCTCGCGTTAAGGACAATTATTTATATGTTGTGAAACGTCTGAACTCTGTCCCCTGAGAGCAAACTATCTTGATGTATTTCTTCAGCTTTGCTGAGAAAAATTCCACAATAATAAACATGGGATGTCGGCCCTTTTTACTCTCCAGCAAAAAGAAGCGAGACCGCACTCTGGCTGCCTCGGCACAGACCCATGTGTGAAGGGTAAACAAACAGGGCTTTAGAAAGCGAGGGGTCTCAGGCAGTGCCTTCCCAGCCCGGCTGCCCCCGCCCTGTGGACCCCGAGCAACGTGGGAATTACAGGCAGGCCCAGCCTCACCCGTCTTATCTAGAGACTCAGCATGAGACAGGCTTAGCATCTACTGAAAGGCTGGTCCACGCCAACAAAAGTCAGAACGGCCTTTACTCTTACTGTAGTCATTGACCAGAACCCGTGGGTCTGTTTGCTCGTCCGAGTTCTCCGCGCGTCCCGCCTCGGAGCCCGCACGGCTTCCCCATGGGGGCTGAGCGTTCCCACCGTCGGCAAAGCGCCGGGGCTTGATTCCGTCTGGCAGCAGAGGCCACAGCCCACGGCGTCCCCGGGACACGCGTCTGCTCCGTGGTGGGTCAGCGTCCCCCCAGGGCAGGGGACCAGTCAGGACGACCCCCTGAGTCCAGCCACAGAGCGTCCCCGATGGCTGAGCCCGGGCCCCAGCCAGCCCTGGTCGCTGCCGCCCAGACCCCGACCTCAGGAGCCTCTGACTCCCCTCCCACCCTCTCCAGCCCCCGAGAAGCTCGAGAGAAAGAGCACGCTTTACGGGAGACGTTTCACCATCTGTGCCTCTGGGGTTTGTATGAATTCTGAAAAGTCACGACTTTGGCTCACAAATTCACACCAGCCCATCGCGCAGAGGAGGGCCTCTGTCCCTGCACCCCGGGCCCCTCCTGTCCTCCTCCTGCCCCCAGCCCCCTGCAAGCTGCTGTTGACTCTCACACGCCGAGCTCTGACATCCTGCTGCCCAGAGGCCGGGGTGGGCATGGGGCCCCAGCCCGTCACAGGGTCAGCGCGGGAGAGTGCGGCCCGGCTGCAGCTGGGCGGGGCAGTAGCTGAAGTCACAGGCCGTGTCTTCTCCTCAAACACCGCAACGTGCCACATCCCCGGCTTCAGATGGCACAACGCTGTCCTCAGGTGCACACGCCTCTCGGGGCCACCGTCTCTCTGCAGCAGGGGCCCGGCGTCCCCCAGGAGGCGCTGAAGACCCCTGACCCTGAGCCGGAGCACCAGCCCGACCTGCGCCTCCAGGGAGCGCCGGGCTCCACCCCAGCTCTGCCCGGGCTGCAGGCTTCCCCAAGGGCAGGAGGGACATGCCACCGCCCTCCGTGGCAGTGCCGTGCCTCCCTACGGGCCACCAGGCCCCGCCAGGGGCGCCTCAGAAGGACCGGACCAGAGCGGAAAGCCCAGGGGGCGCGGTTGTGGTCCACCAGGGCCTCCGAGGAACATCTCTCCAATTGCTTTGACGCTGTATTAAAACGAGCGACAGAAGATCATGCTGAGAACACCCAGGAAACGGCGGGAGGACTTGCTGGCTGGGGGAGGGGAGGGACGGGGCGCAGACAAGCACCCACCACCAAGGCACGGACGGCCCCACTCTCTGCGGAGAAAGCCGGACAGCGTGGGCTTCTCACCCCGGAGCCCTGCTCCCTGCACTGGTCTCCAGAGCAGCGGGCCGAGCACAGTGGGGCCTCTCTTCCCGGGGGAATCGACCAGCTTTGCTCCTGACGTAGCAGCTGTGCGGTCACTCGCTTCCCTTCTGTAGTTCCCCCTCCCTCGTACAGTACCCAGGGGTGCGCTCCGCAGCCCTGACGGGTGACTCGCGCTTCACTCTAGCCGCCCGGAGGTGCTGGGTCTCCAGGAGACCAATCCGATTCCCAGCCCAGCACCATCATTCCCTCGACTTCTGGAGACAAGGCCCCCAGCACCGATCAGGGTCTGCTGCACAGCCCTGCCACTTTTCCCCTTTCTCAGAATGAGAATAACCACGTAGCAGGGAGGCCTGGGGGAAGCGAGGGCCCACCCCCAGCCCAGCCAGGAGCCTGCGGGCTGAGCTATGACTTCCTCTCTGCACAAAGCACCCCGACCCTCCAGTGAGTACAGCCTCTGAACACAAGACAATAGAAAGTGAGACGCTGCTTCATGACTTTTCCATCTTTGGCTCAGACTTGGAAAGGCTGTTCTGGGCTGACTCTTACAGGAAACACCAAAAGCCTCAGGAGAAATGGAGCTCCTGCGAGGTTTCCAGCCCAACTTCACCGGCTGTTTGAGACGTTTCAGGCAGGTTTCAACTGAAGATGCAAACGTGTGGGTGCTTATCTGAACTGAACCCAAACCTTTGGAATTTTACACCTCACTCTTGAAAACCTCGCTGCGTGCTGTGACCTGCAGGTCCCGGGCACTGTCTCCTGGAAGTCAGAGTCACCTTTGCATACACCTGTTCTGCCCGGGGTGTTGGGAAGCCTCCTCCGACTTGGCCTGTGATTCTCTGGTTCCCTCTGTACGGTCTGTGCAACCACCAAGCTTAAAAGCAAGCCCACTGGAATGCCTCGTAGTTGGAGGCTCATAGGAGGGCTTTATCCTAAATCCACCTGGAGCAACTCAGAACAGGTATCAGCTAGAAGGACAATTAGGGGGCAAGTTATGCCAGGAAATTCTGCCAGTTTTTACCTGTTGCAGCTGTTGGGAAATAGACCTGTGCTTGCTGAAATCTTCACTTGTACCTGCATGCAGGATGTGGAAGGGAGGGCAGGTGTTTGTAAGCCAGCTGTGTTCTTGACAATGCTCCCTGTCTCATTCACAAAGAATGCCTGGTCCTCAGACTCTTACCATGGGGGAGACGCCCCGTGGGCCTTGAAAGCCCGACGGGGGACCAGTCATCTGGGGGAAGAGAGCACGCACGAGTGAGCGTGGATTTCCACAGCCGACGTGCTTTGAACCCTCTTTATTTGAAAGCAACCAGCTTCATAGTTTTACTCCTAATGCCTCTGTGTGCCAAACAGTGGAAAAGGAAACGGACCTGGGAGCCAGGCCGGGGCACCGCACCTCCTCCTCCAGGGCAGGGGTCCACCCGAGGCAGTATCCCCGCCGCTGGGAAAGGACCCCTCCCGGGGGCAGAGATGAGAAAGGAATCCGCCGAGCGAGCCTGCTGAGAAGTGAGCCCCCGCCTCGCGCCGAATCTGACTGCACAGAGGCGCTGAGTCAGTGTTCGGATCAAGGGGCAAGGATCGCTCTCACTCTGCCCCACGCTTGGAAGCGTGGGTGAGATGGGGCCCCAGAACCTCCTTTCCTGCTGGGCACGCACAGCGGCTCCCGTGAGGAATCTGAGACCCAGGTGTCAGCAGGCATGCTGCACACGCGGAAGCCCAGGTGGATCCTGCCCTTCTGTCTGTGGCTGCCCAGCCCCCGTACAGCCCCAGGAGGCAAGCCGCCGCGGCAGGAAGCGGCCGGCTGTCTCTTCTCGGCCTGTGGTCCGCGGGCCCGCCCGTGCGGTCAGTGTTGTGGTTTCCCCCGGAGCTTTAGTCCACAGAGATGCCATCGATGACAGTGCCACCGTTCTGCCACTTCCCCTTCCCCCGAAAGACTTTTCTAGAGCCATCAGACGACCTATAAACATAGCTCAGCCAACTTTCCTCTGGCATCGGCACACAGAGGCCCAGAGCCCACTTCCTGCAGTCACAATGCAAAGAAAATAGTGCAAAATGTTGGAACTAAGCCATCTGCAGGAGGGTTTCACTTGACCTCCCCAACCGTGCTCAGAGTTGTAGGAAACAGTGGCAGGAAAACAGGAGACCCAGACTCTTCAGACAGACTGAACCCACGGATCACCTCGGAAAGCAGGCGGGTGTGAGCGCCGTGGGTGCATGGGCACAGGCCCCCTGGGCCCGCGGCAGAGCACGTGTGCCCCAGGCGAGGACAGCCGCCCGCCCTGCCGCGCGGGTTCAGGGCCAGTGAGCTGTGCCACGGGGGCCCCATCCACCTCCCGCCCTCGGCTGCTTTGACGGGATGGAGACGGCACGTGGACCCAAAGGCGCCCTGGGCCTGGGGGGAGGGGGGCCTGCGGCCGAGCAGCCAAGTCTGAACCGGGACCCGGGTTCCCCGCAGACAGCGCTTTACCCTAGGGCTTCAGGGCCAACGTGTCTACTCGTAAAACCTTAATTAGCGCCTTGAAATGGTGACAGCTCCGTGAAAGGGGAGCCGTGCGCGCAGGGATCCGAGCCCACCGGCAACAGCGAGCGAGGGCGTCGGCTTCCCTGTTCCCAGGCTTCCCTCCAGCGCCCCCCCCTCCCAAGGGAGGGTGCAGGGGGCTCGGAAGCCCCGGGCTTGCGGGCTTGCTCTCCCGTGAGCGCTGCATCAGCTTGCGCATCTCTGAGGCCCCGGCAGCACCCAGGCCGCAAGACTCCACCGCCGCGTGGCCCTCTGTGTCTCCAGGACTCACCCCAAGCCCTGAGTCTCCCACGGCGCATCTCCAGTGGGCCATTTGCCAGTGGCCTTGACCCGTCAGTGGGTCTCAAGTGGCCTTAAGGGCCCCCCCCGTGGGTGGACAGGTCCACTCCCTGCCCTCGGCCGGGACGAGCTCCTCCGGGACCGCAGCCCGCTGGCGTCCAGGGCAGTTGGCCCGCATCACCCCCTTAAGCCCATAGGGACCTTATGGGGCAGAGGACACCGTCACCTCCGACATTACAGGTGAGGATGGAGCGTTGAGGTCGGGCACAGGTCACATAGCCAGAAGATGGCCCATCTGATGGCCAGGCCATCAGGTGAAGCCCCATCAGGGCTGAGGGCCCGAGGCTACGCACCACCACAGTGTCCACAGCCCAGCCTGGTGGGCCTCCCGACGCGAGACACACGCAGACCCTCCTCCCCTCTGGACGTTGACCCCTGCCTGGAACACGCTACATTTTTAATAGGGAGCTGAAGAAATACATCAGATACCTAAAATCTTTCATTATTAATTTGCTTTCACCTAAAACCTAAGAAAATCGCTCACATGCAGAATTCCAATGTTTTGAAAAATTCTGCAAAGTGACATCATTTACATTTTTTTCCAAGGCAGTATACATTCCTCTGAGTTAAAAGAAAACATTCGCCCAAGACTTAGAAACCTGAGTGGAAATGAATAAATGCTGCTTCTGTGTCCTGTGTACATTTTTCATTAGGACTTGACTTTCAGAGAAAACTCAGTTTCAGCAAATATTTTCTCTCCTATGAAGTGGGGCTGGAACAAGGAGGTGTCGATGGTGAAGCAGAAGAGGGAACTTGGCTCATTTGCTCTTTTACAGGGATTTTTAAATGACTTATCGAAGCTATTGATCACACTAAAGTATTTTAATTTCTCCGTGAATTTCATTTCCTGAGCTTTGCTCATCATCACACGAGCACGTACGGCTGTGTGCTGAGCTGGGTCACGAGATGGTCGTGTCTTTCCCATCATGACCGCTTCCTGGAACCTGGGCGAGAGTCGCTGTGACGACCCTGAGTCCGGGGGGCTCCTGGCATGGCTTTGCCCCGCGTGCCCTGAGCCCTGGCGGACGCCTTCCTCTGATGAGCTGCTCAGCGTCTGAATCTTCCCCCTGTTCGGGGGTTGAGCCCCACTTCCCCCAGCACACTCCCGGGGCCCGGCGTCCTGCCCCCCAGCTGGGCCCTGGAATCCGCCTCCCTTGTTCCCGTTCACTGTCTAGACCCACTGCTCCAGCCGTGCCGCAGCATTCTCTCGTTTCATCCTCACGGCAACGGGTAAGGCGGGGGCTCTCCCCGCGCTGGGTCACAGGCGAGAAACTAAGGCGCAGCAAGGGTGGGTGCCTGACCCGAGAGGGCACGGCTGGCGCTGGTGCCCACACCCAGGCCGTCGGACTCCGAGCCCAGCAACTCGCCCGAGCAGCTCTGGTGGGGCCGTCACCTGGGTCCACCGCGCCCGGCGGCCCTCCTTTGTGTCAAGCTGAGGCCCAGGGAGACACAGGCTCAGAGGGTGGGCTCCAGGAGTGGCTGCAACCCAAGAGCAGCCCTTCAAGGCCCCCAAAGGCTCCGCTTCCAGACAGCGAGCCTGCCCTTTCCCAGTGGGGCCCTGGCCCCTGCCTGGGTCTTGATCCCAATACAGAGGGTCAGATGAGGTCCTGCAGAAGGGCCGATCCCCAGGAGGCAGGCCTCCCGGCCACGGGGGGCAAGGAGCCCACCGCCCTGCACCTGCCGCCGGGCCCCAGGGCTGCGGCTTCTTCTTCTCGTTTAAATCCCTCGTTGTTTCCATGCATCTCAGACCTCTGGGCCGGCGGGTCTGCACAAAGGTGCAGTGTTTCCCCTTCACAAAGGCACAGTGTGTTCCCGGGCACATCGAGGCAGGGGCACCGACACCTGCTGGAAACAGCCTTTCCTCTGAGACATGTCTGCGCGGCTTGCTGTCCCTGCGGCTCTGACTCGTCCTTCCGCGGCTCTGGGAAGGGCCGCTGCCACACCCTGCTCCCCAGCCCACCGTGCTCCCAGCAAAGGTCAGGCCCTGGGGGTCCGGAGAGCTGGATGCTGAGCCCCGGGGCCACGTGTGGGGAGGGGCTCGGTGACACAGTGACACTTCAGAGACTGGCTTCTCCTGGTGAGGACGAAGGAGGAGTCACAGGGACGTTTTCCTTCCCTGGTTCCCAAACGGCTCCTTCTGCTTCCTGCTGACTTGTTGCCCAGAAAAGCTGCTGATGGTTTCGAATGATGCTTAATACAAAGGAGGAGGAGACAGGGAGCTGGGGGGGAATTCTCACTTTTGGTTCCACCTCGGGGGGCCTCCTGAGCGTGTCTGATTTGGAGACTGAGCTCACCCAGCAATTTCACGAGGGGTTGGCTTCAGACTCCGGTGTCTTTTGTGCTCTTGGGTACAAGGCCTTTTAGGCGAATCAAGGCAGATGAAAAGAACCCTAATCTTTCAATCCCTAAGGTAAAATAAGTCATAACATTTTTTTCTTATCAAGAGTTTCTATATTGTATGTTTTCTGTAATGTCTAATATACTCTAAAAACATATTATGTAAATGTTATGTGTTTGTATATGCAAATTGGAATTCTTCAGTCTCTTTCATTTTTGTCACATGATAGAAAATTTGTGTTAGGTAAGTTGCATTAGGCAATTCAGAATTTGTCTCATCAACTGAAACGTTGAAGAGTGTATTCGCGGGAAACTAACAAAAATCCTTGTGTCTCACCAGAGTTTGACCCCAGTAGTATTTGAAGTACCACGTGAGGCGTCGCACTGGCTCTGAGGATCAGGACGGAGCCCGCGGGGACGAGCCCAGCACCCCGGCCTTGCCGTCTCCCGCCTCAGGGCCCGCGACCCAGAGGCACCTCTCAGAGCAGGCGCAGCCCACGGTGACCCCGAGGTCCCTGCTGGAAACCTCGGGGAAAGTGGGTTTTATGGGGCGGGGCGGGGGGAACTCTTGCTCCACGGGGCCTCCAGGACTGGGTTCCAGGGGGCACCCTGGTCACTCTCACTGCCCCCCGACGCCGGGACTCAGACCTACTGCACTGCTTCGTCCCTTCCCTTTCAGTTCATAAGGGAAGTTATATTTAAAGTTTAATCAAGCCGCAAGGCTGTGTGAGGGAGGGCCCGGGGCCGGGCAGCGTCTTTGGAGACCTCGGGCAGCTGGGGTCGGGGGAGCACTGGGCACGCCGCGGCCTCAGACACCTCCTGCGAGAGGGGCGCAGGGGACTGTGGTGCTGCCCGCGGGTCGGGCCCCGGGGAGGCGGCCTGGACGGCGGCGGGCGGCAGCAGCGGCCTGTGCCCTGAACAGGGCCGGCGAGGAGGATTCATCGTTCAAAACAAGGAGTGAGAAAGAGAGAAAGTGCCCCAAGAGACGCTCAGCTCAGGCCCACCGGCGAAGCCTGTTTAAGGGGAAAACAGCCAACTTTCCCTCAGGTTCGTCATGAAACCAGTGGCTCTCTCTAGCTTCTCCAGGAGCCACCTCCCCACGGTTAGTGTTCCCGGGTCCCTGCGTCCCCAGGGGCCGAGGCCGTGCAGGCGGAGCCCCCCTGCTGCCACCCCTGGAAAGGTGGGGTCAGGGCCGGGGGACCCAGTGTGAACTGGGGGTGAAGGATGTGGACGGGAGCGGGGGCCCCCTGTGTACCCCTCCCTGACCCCGACCCGGGCTGGGAAACGGGCTTGGAGGGAGACAGGGGAACACGGGCCAGAGGTGCAGACACCCCCGAACACCGCTGTCCAGGTCCCCCAGGACCACGACCGCCCCCTCTGCAGCAGGTGAGGGGGTCAGGGGGCAACCCTCTGGAGGTGCTGCTGTGGTGTCGCCAGGGCCACGTGGCCCGGCCGGGATGGACTGAGCCAGGAGAGCCTGACGTGGACCAGCAGGTTCCACGGGGGCCCCAAGGGCCCGGAGCCATCCAGGGGCACGTGCACCTGCCGCCTGCTCTCCTGGAAACAGCAGCGGCAGAACACCCCCCGGGACCTGCCGGGCTGCCTCCTGTACAAGTCCCGGCCGACTCCAGGGCCACCGGTGGAGAGGCACGGTCAGAAACCGGGGAGTGCCGGCTGTGCCCCGCTGGTCTGGAGGTGCTGGTGAGACAGCAGACCCCGGCCCAGCTGGGCCGAGAGGCTGGGGGTCCCCGACCCGGCCCAGGCCCTCCTGGGTGTCTCAGTCCCAGAGCACAGCCCTGCGCTCTTGTGTCTGTTCTTCGGTGCAGTTGGGACTTCAGAGTTATACGACTTCTTGGACAGAGTGTGCCCATCTTATGTGTACCCTCTGCTGTCCTCTGAACCCCAAGCAGGCCTGCTCAGGGCTGGTGTCTCCCCTGCACATGCCCTCTGACCAGGGGCGAGTTTCGGACTCGTTCAAATGTGCCTTGAGGGGTGCGACCTGCCCCTCTCACCCCAGACACCAGCAGGCCTGACCCTCCTGCCACCCAGGCCCAGGAGCTCGGGTCAGAGAGCTATGCCCACAGTCCCCTGGACGCGGGAGTCCACTGGTCCACATGTACAAGCTGCTGACTCTGTGTGAAAATCTCATTTTTACTTTATTGATGGTAGAATTGCTTGCATTCAGGAGAAACAGAAGACATTAACTCTTGTGGGAATAGGTTTATACGGAAAACTGAGTTAGCAAATCTGTTTTGTTGAGGAAAAGTAAATTTATGGGGCTGATTTCCTTCAAACTGTTCAAAATACTCAAAGGCCCTATCTCTGTTAACCAACGGTCTAGAAAAATCTTTGTTTTGAGGACAAAGGCATTTCTGAGCTCCAAGGATTTTAAACAGCCCATCTGGCTTTTCCATCCTTTGCTTTGAGTTCCTACCCACGTAACATTTAATAGGAAAAGTGAAATGGAACGAGAAAGTATTTCACAGGATTTCAGTTGAGCCTCTAAGGGTCGGCAGACCTATGCTGAGTATCACTAAATGACATCTGCTCTCAGCACCCCATTTGTGACTAGTCTACCAGGAAAGCGGGAAGGTAAAGCAAGAACAGACGTTTTCTTTCTATACCCCGTTCCTCGCACCAGGGCCAGTGCCCAGGGCTGACCTGAGACCACAGGGATGGCTCTTTGGGCATCAGGCCCTGCTTGACTCGTAAACTACCTCCTGATAGGTGTTCTGTCCCCGCTTAACACGTGAGGTCACAGATGTTCGGGCTGATTCAGTCCTTGGCCCAAGTCACACAGCTGACGAGTAAGTAAATCCGGGCCTCCTGGTTCTGCGATGAGGACTCTGCCCTGACACGTGGCTCGTGGTTAAAACTACAGGACTCGTCGAAAAATGCCGACTCTAACCCTAAGTCAGCCTGAAAACACCCCACACGCGTGGGCCCACACCACCCGGGCCTCTTCCATAAAAGGACAGATGACCAGCTCCTCTCCGGAGGGTAGGCAGGGCGTGGGGGGCTGGGAATCACTGACCTGCCTGAGGCGAGCTCTGCCTGTGGTCCGACCGGGCCACTGCGGGGGATGAGCTCGGGGAGGACCCGCCTTCTCTCCTCGTCTGCCTGCTACCCGATACCTCGCCTGGCACGTGGACTGCTTCCTACACGTTTGTTGAGCGAGACTTACTAAACCCAACCCAGACCCTCAAAACGCCACCTACTTAGAGCCTAAGGAGCATTGCCATGGACCGAATGTGTGTCCCTCCTCCAAGCCCACTGCTGAAGCCTCACCCCCGTGTGATGCACCTGGAGAGACCATCTCCAGGGGGAAGTTATGTCCCCATGCCGTCACCCGGGAGTTAGGGCTTCAACACGTGTGTTTGGTGGGGAGGGGACAGGAAGACGGGGACGGGGGGACACTTCTGCAGCTGCAGCCACCCCAGAGCAAGGCTTCTGCACCCGCTCCCGGGAAAACCAAACCCGAGGTCTCAGGACCTGCTGCTCCGGGCACGGACTCCACCTCACCAGGAATGAGCCGCCTCCATCAGGGTCTCACGAAGAAATGAAGGTAAATACAAAGAGGAAAAAAATGTGCATCAAATACACCCAAAATATACCTGTTTGAAATTTATTTTGTTTGAGTGGAAAAGGAGGCCGGGCGGCACCAACCAGCCGAGTCGTCACTGGGCAGCCCCCCCTCGTTGACTGGCTGGCCCAGCCTGAGCCCCGCGGAGCTGAGCCAGACGTGGGGTCTGGCCCAGACGAGCCGGCTCTGTGGCCTTGGGCCATCTAAGTCCCTGAGCCTAGGTTCCTTCACCCGTAGAACAGGGAAATTAAAAAGCACTTATTCCATGGGCTTCCTTATGAGATTTTAATAAGATAATTCATTTAATGGCGCTTTGTAGAAGTCCAGGATCTCAGTAAATGTCAGCTTTTCTCACAGGAGCACAGCTATTAAAAAACAGAACACAGTGTAACCAAAACAAAACAAGATAAGGACCCAAGCCCCCAAACACTTGGTTTGTTTGAGGAGGAGCTCTGTCCCAAGCTACTTCTCAGCCAGCTTGTTGGGACCCGATCAGTGTACACAGATCACATAGCCATCACAGGAAAGCCGGGGAATGAAGGAATTCACATTCTACAAACGAAAAGGGTTTCCGCCGATGTTAACCTGCAAAGGCATCACGTTATCTCACTTGGGTCCTCTTCTCCAACACACGCGCGAACATAATAACCAAACGCGCTAGCAGCCCGAGCGCCCGTGAGGCCCCGTGAGGCCCCCGAGGCTCCCCCCTCCCCACCTGCACCCCTCAGCCCCGGGGCAGCCAGGGCCCCAGCCGCCGGAGGCCGACTGTGTCTGGGACGGGGCATTCCGGCTGGCGCTGGGCGTCGTCTTTCTCGCTGAGACCCCCTGGAAGCCCCAGAAGCGTGGATTCTCAAGGCAAAGGCACGTCCTCTCCATCACGGGCCAGCTCAGAGGCCCCCATGACCCAGAGCTGACCCCTTGTCCCAGCGACGCGAGTTTGGAAGAGAGCAAAAAGGCTCCCCAAACGGGGCGTTCTCCCCACACTCTTCTGCATTTTGCCGGGACAAACGGATGCCCCATGGGCCACGAGCACAGCCGCACGTGCGCACAGGCTGCGACCACCTGAGGCCGGGCCCCTCCTCGGAGCAGCACCGACGCCCCGGGAGGGCAGAGGCCTCCGTCTCATCCTGGCTCCATCCTCCGCAGGATGTTTCTGGAAGGTGTTTGGATCTGTGAGTTTGTTAAACAGTCACGGGGAACAGAGCCTCCGCTGCATCTGATCCCAGGACAAGAGGCTCCGGAGTCCAAGGTGACCACACGGCCCTTGGGAAGCGCAAGTTCAAAGCCTGGCAGGTGCCGAAGCCAAATTCAACCCCGTGAACTAATTATCCACCTGCACAGACCGGGCCGGCTTCGTGGGAAAAGCACGGTCCACACCTGCCGAGAAGCTCACCCGACAAACAGGTTCCCCCGCCTCTGGGACTCGGCCACCAGGTGACGCACACGCGGCAGGTGAGGCTCCCAGCCCAACACCCCGGGAGACGTTCTCACGCTATCGACAGGCGGGGAAGCTGGGCTCGCAGCCTGAGTCCGTCCTGAGAAATGACGTTTACTGGGGCAAGAGGCCTGATTAATCGCAGCGCATAAAAGCAATCACATTTAATACTGTTTCATAAAATGAAAAAATACATAGCAGCACAACAAAAAACTTGGTTAGACCATTCTATTTTCTTCACAGCATTTTTTTTTTTTTTGAAAAGTAGGATCATAGGAGCAGGCAACCTAAGCCTTGTTAAGTTTCTAAAGTAACCAAGTCATTTTTTTGGATTTTTTTTTTTAATTTTACACTTTATTTATTTATTTATTTATTTTTGGCTGTGTTGAGTCTTCGTTTCTGTGCGAGGGCTTTCTCTAGTTGTGGCAAGAGGGGGCCACTCTTCATCGCGGTGCGCAGGCCTCTCATTATCGCGGCCTCTCTTATTGCGGAGCACAGGCTCCAGACGCGCAGGCTCAGTAATTGTGGCTCACGGGCCTAGTTGCTCTGCGGCATGTGGGATCTTCCCAGACCAGGGCTCGAACCCGTGTCCCCTGCATTGGCAGGCAGATTCTCAACCACTGCGCCACCAGGGAAGCCCATTTGGATTTCTTTAATGAGCCTCAACCAAAGAATCTGGGGCCTGAAGGAAAGCAGGTCCTTGGCTGCTGTGCCACCTGAATTCTCTTGTGTCCCTCGTGGTGGGCTTTTCCAAGAGGCAATACGTAAATAGGACATATTATTGCATTACACATATGCTATATACATACCTGTATACATACACATATATGTGCATGCTATTTAAAGAGAAAGAGACTAAGGTTGGCTTCAATAGTGCTTTGAAATCCTCCCCTAGGGGGGCGCCTGGGAGGCGGGGGGGGCTGGAGGCAGAGACCTGAGCCCCCAGCCGCCTGCTCCCTAAGCCCCTTTTCCCAATGTTCCCGACTTCTTCATCACCTGACAGATTGCAGGACGAAATCATCACCCGTTACATCTAATTGCTCTACAGATATTACTGGGCATCTGCTGTGTGGCGAGGACTGTGGGCCAAGGGGTGGACTGAGGGGCCCTCTGCCCCCCTGAGGACCCTTCACGGGGCCAAGTGGGACCCCCGAGTCCACACACTCCCCAGAACCTTAGCCTAAATAAATACTTCATGCTTTAAATGTATGTGTGAAGAATCTGTTGCCACAGAAAAGAAGCGAACAGCCTTGGACCTGAATCAGGGTCTTTATGCCTGGAACCAGGCTAAGGTAAGAGGAGATCTGGGATTGTTCCACATGGCAGTTCCACTGGTATTGGCCCACCATTCAGTTTTATTTACAGAGTGTCAGTAAGATGGATTCAGAACAGTAGATAGAGAAAAAAATATTAGATCTTTCCCACATAGCTCATAATCAAAATTAATTTAAAACAAAAGCCAGCTGCATACGACAGATCCAGGCAGCAATCTCCACTGACAATAAAGTATTATTATTTAAGTGCAGAGGATTTTAAGCCACATTTTAATATCATTCTAAGCCTTTTAGAGGAAAGCAAAATCAGTTTAATTTCTTTTATAAAAATTAATCAACATCTGTTATTTCTGCCAACACATGCATTACAACAAAGTCAAAGCAAATCTGAAATTAGGAATTCAAGAAATTATCTTTATTCAAAGAACTACCATCTAGGTTTCCAAATCTCACATTAAAAACTAAACAGCTGAAATTTAAATGTAAAATATATTTTTAAATATAAAAAATGTTTAATATAAAATAAAACAGATTTCCACCACTGCCCGTTTTCTGGCCCATCCTGATGGCGACTTTAAAAACGCATTCTTGGGGGCTTCCCTGGTGGCGCAGTGGTTGAGAATCTGCCTGCCAAGGCAGGGGACACGGGTTCGAGCCCTGGTCTGGGAAGATCCCACGTGCCGCAGAGCGGCTGGGCCCGTGAGCCACAACTACTGAGCCTGCGCGTCTGGAGCCTGTGCTCTGCAACAAGAGAGGCCGCGACGGTGAGAGGCCCGCGCACCGCGATGAAGAGTGGCCCCCACTTGCCGCAACTAGAGAAAGCCCTCGCACAGAAACGAAGACCCAACACAGCCATAAATAAATAAATAAATAATTAAAAAAAAAAAAAACTCATTCTTAAAGCACACAGCTGTCTCTAAAGGACGGATTGCCACAATGCTCCCAAAGCCCCTCTGTTTGCCTGTCTTGCAACATGTTGAATGCGTGATACGTGTTTGATATACCCAGCCTGGACGCTCCCCAACGTTTTTGATGATAAGATTCAAGGACAGCCGAGGAAGGGTCTGGACCTTGCTGCCGCCAGGTCCTCACACCCCTCCCTGCCCTGCACCCCGCACTTTCCCACACAGCGTCGGACTCCCACGGGAACCGGCCCCAGCCTGGGATTCTTTTTACGAATCATTCTCGAATCTCGGCTCTGCCACACCTCTCGATACTGGCTGTTAGCAAAGTGTCACCGCAGCGAAAGCAGGGGGCAGGCACGGCGCCCCCATCCCTGGCCGCTGGGCCCAAATCAGAGCAGCAGCCTGGTCGGGCCCTGCATCCTGAGCCCCGGCTGATGGGGCTGAGAGGGAGGCCGGCCCAGCAGGTGGTCACTCTGGAAAGATCCAGCCCCCCATGAGAAGCGGGGCGGGCTGCTGTGGGGCCCGGCGGGGACGGAGAGACCCTCGCAGGCTCCTTTGGGGGCCTCGCCGCTCCTGCACCTTCGCCGGCGGACGCGCCGGTTCACCAGGAGCATCTGTGTTCACACAGTCGACGTCCTGCAGGTTTTCACTGAGCCTTCAGGAAGGGAAAGCACTAAAGTGCTGTTAACTTCTCCCGTCAAAGCCACTTTTCTCAGCTTTCTAAAAATGATGACTAACTTCTGATTTAAGGTCTCGCCAGAATAATGTCTTTACCCAGTATGGTAACTGTTTATATTTTGTTCTTCCTATTTTGTCCTCTGCTGTTGAAAATGTCGATTTTCAGAATTAAGACCAAACCAGGGGGGAGAAAAGTCATTTCAGAACAGAAAGGCGGGTGCAAAGCCCAGCCCGAGCCCAGGCAGGGTCTTGCCCCCACCGCCGACGGCACCACCGGGCTGCCAGCGCTTCAGCAACAGGCCTGCCTCTGGGGGAGTCTGGAGGGCGGCCCCCCGACAGGCCCTGTGCCGGCCGGACAGGTTAGTAGGTCCAGGATGCAGCCTCCGAGGGGCCCCAAGGCCGCCCCGCAGTGGGTGGGGTGCAGTCCCCCCACCCCGTCTCTCCTACCAACCTGCAAGGAATCAATGCAGACCTTCAATTGATGCATCACAGATAACGTTTAAAAAATTCTTCTTCTTTGCAAAGTTATCAGCTTGGGAACTTTCTTCAAATTCTGCTTTAAGCTTCTTCTCAAAATACAAATGAGACGGAATCTTCCTGGGAGTCAGGATGATACAATGAGCAGCACGCCGGTCTGAGGATGGACTGTCCCCTCACGATGGCCCGGCCTCCCGGCCCGCAGCAGTGTCCACGTAAAGCAAGGTGTCGGGTGAGGCCGTGGGCCTCCCAGGCTCCTCCCTGGGTGGCCCTGTACCACCTGGGACACAGGCCTGGGAGCTTGTTCAAAAGACGAATCCCAGGGCATCTCAGCAGACGACGCGACCCGGAGTCTCGAGGCGGGTGGGGTCCCAGGGCCCACGTTTTCAGCAAGGTTCCCTGTGGGTCTTGTGCGTTTGGAGACAGAGTGAGGGTCCCCTTAGATCCTTCCCAACGCCCTGGTGTCTGCCTTTCGGAAGAGCTAAGGTTTACCCACCCCGACCCCCCATCCTAGAACGCGCGACTCGCAAGTCAGGGACACGTCCTCTAGGCTGAAAGGAGGAGTCGCGGTCGCCTCGGTGTCAATAGCTCTACGAGCTGCTAATAGACCTGCTTCCCGTTCTAATGATTAAGACTGAAAAAGAAACACCTTTTACGGAAAATCTGGGCAGTGATCCAAAGGCTTCATGCCAGAAAATAATACTTTGCGTTCTTCTTTGAGACAATCTCTCGGGAACGTATTTGCTGTGAACAGGCAGCTGTTCTCCTGGACTTTCTCCTCCTGAGAGAACCTTGCTCTGCTCGGTGGTTCTTAACCAAGTTCACGTCCCCTGTGACCCCCGCAACTGAAAGCGAAGCCGCGTCCCCTGGGGAGTGCGAGGCTTTCTGTTGCGCAGATAAAGAAGCTTTTCCTGGTGCCACAGTTTCCATGGGGAAGCAGGTTCATAGCTGGATGGAATTACAGGAAATCTTAAAATTCCTCCCAAAGCAGGACATTCCCTGGAATGTCCTGGGAGGGGGCTCCTCGCGGGCCTGTTTCAGGGAACAGTGGGGGTGAGGGCGAGACAGGCGCGGCGGGAGGTTCTGCGGAGAAGGGCATCCGCCCCCTCGGCCGCCGCCACCCGGGCAGGTGAGGCGGGGGAGCGGCGCGCGCTCGGCCCCTGGCTTCGCTGCCCTTTAATTCAGCCCAGCAAGCGTGTTGCAGAGCCCGGCCGAAGCTCCGCCCCCTGCAGCGGACAGACCCCGCCCCCCCGTCCTCGCTCCCGGGGCAGCCCCCGCTCCTCCGTGGGGCGCGGGCGGCGGGGCCCTCCTGCTGCGGCCCGGAGACCCCGTCCTGCTGGGACGCAGCGGCGCCTGCGCGCGGGGAGCTGGGCGGCGCCGCCGCCAGGAATCGGAGGCTCTGGGAGCCGCGGGACCCGCAGGCTGGGCTGTCGTGTGTCGTCTGAGCGGCTCCCTCCTGCCTCTGCGCCCCTCCGCCGTTTGGGAAACGGGACGAGGTCCTGGGCACCACCGGGCCGGGCCCCTGTGCCCCTCAGCCTACCCGCGCCTGCCTCCCCGGGGGCCCCCTCGGGGGACGTGGGCGATGTCCTCGCACGACTCCCCGACGGGGCCGTTCCTGCCGCGCGCGGCCTGACCTCCCCGCCCCTCAGCTCCCACCCCAGCTCCTCGAGGTCGGCGTCTCCCCGCCCACGGCCCCCGCCGGCCCCCAGTGTCCATGTGGGACGCGAGCGCGTCATGGAGCTTCTGCCCCAGGAGGCGCTGACCTGGGACAGGGAACGGACATGCCAGACCTGCTGAAAGATCCGGTTCCTCGCTCGTCCCCGTCTGCTGGGAGGAGAAGGTGTCGCAGGAAAGGAAGAAAGTAACCCCTCATCACTAGCCACCCCTTCCCTATGAC
The DNA here is from genome assembly GCF_949987535.1 of Balaenoptera acutorostrata. NCBI lineage: Eukaryota > Metazoa > Chordata > Mammalia > Artiodactyla > Balaenopteridae > Balaenoptera > Balaenoptera acutorostrata. The sequence continues at coordinate 82,404,332 of NC_080080.1, forward strand.
CTGTGGCCCCGATGACAAGGACTCTGGCCCCTCCCTACTCCAGCCAGCCACCCCAATCGTTTTATACCAACTGAGGACAGAGAAGCTGGCGGGATGGTGATCTGCCCCCAGTCCTAACGGGGCTGTGGGTCTGGCCCGAGTAGGTGTTTTGCTGTCTAGACAATCGGAGTCAATTAATGGGCCAATTCAGCAACCCGCTGCAGGAGGGCGGAGGGGCAGAGCATTTGATAGACTCCCCAGGTGTCCAGAGAGCTCAAGATGCTGCAGATGGAAAGGTCTGGGGGTTGAAGCAAAGAGGACCGTGTGATACAGGCGCTCAGTCCCATTAACTTAGGTGACCCTGTGGTTGGGTTTCTTCACAGCAGCACTACGGATGCTCCAGACCAGAGAGCTCCTTGTCGAGGGGTTGCCCTGAGCACTGAAGGATCACCCCCTGCCCTGCTGTGACAACCAAAAGTGTCTCCGTACGTTGCCAGATGCCCCTAAGGTGGTGCGGGGCACAGTTGAGAAGCCCTGTAAGCACAGGACGGATCAACCAGCCAACATCACCTGGGCTCATGGTGAGAAGGAGAATCGTTGGCTTGTTTAGTGATTTTTTTTTACACCTTATTTCAGTGATATTTTCAGATAGTCAAACTCTTAATTCTTATGAAAATAAAAGACTCCTCTGAAATCCGTCCAGAAATTATTACCTGAACGGAATGGCCAGATATATAGATACCATAAATGATGTCACCTCACTTCTATAGATTTATATATCACTTCTTCTAGTAGACACTAATTTCGGTGATTGGATTTTTGACCAAAACAACATCCAACAGGAAAAGGAAGCCCTACTGTGTGCCCAGCCCAGATTTATATGTGTTTTCCCACCTACTCCTGAGAGACAAGTATTGTTTTCTTTTCAGAATAGTAAAACAAGGCTCAGAGATGTTAAATTACGTTGCCCCAAGGTCACACAGCTGCTGATTAGAAATGGAATTTAAATAGGTTTGAGGGTGAAATTCATGGACCACAGTGTCACAGTCCTATATTTCTCCTGGTCACAGACATCTGCTTCCAGCGCGGTGCCTTTAGTCCCCCTGTCCTGCCCGAGACCCCTCAGCTGCAGGCTCTCCACCTCACCATGGACCCTGCCCTGGTTCCTTGTAATCCTTCCAGGAATTCGTGGAGCTGTGTTAAACCACCACTCGTTACGGACTTAAAAACACACACCTTGCTCTGCAAACTGGGGGCTGGACCACGTGACCTCTGTGGACCCATCAACCCTAACATTCCACGTGTGAGTGACTCTGTTTTAGAATTTTGTAGGACGTGACCATTGTTCCTGACATCTCGGAGTTGTTGTTTTTCTCATGTTATTATCTCGCCTCTTCAACTCGGGTCGGTATTTCTCACCCTAGCACATCCTAGTTCAGTCTCCGTCATGGCTGACTGGCAGCTCCACGGGATGACATTCGTGTCCGCATCCCCATATCTGGAACCAGCTGTCAGCAACTCTGCTTAGAACTCACGGTGAGCTAGCTCAGCCACCACAGAGGAAGGGATCGTCCTACAACTTCTTAACATGTCTCATTTGTGGTTACAAGGAGTGAGTGAAAAGATGGGGAAAGAGGATAGAGCAAGGTTTTCAAATTCGTTTGTTTGTTTTCAGTAAACAAAAAACTGCTCAAACAAAATTTAAATGGAAGCCCAATGTATTAAACAGATAAAAACAGAGTTGCTTTAAGTTAAAGTTTTTGGATGAAGGCCTGGAGTCTCACTTGATCATCCTTTGCCTCCTATAATGAATGCCCTATGTAAACTTCCTGCAGACCTCCTAGCACTTCAACAAACACCACTTTAAAACTGTTGTCCTGATAAAAGCAATTCTGGAAAGGCCAACAGGAACCTCCAAAGAGCCACTCTTTCATAAAAGCAACAAGAACACTGGGAAAAAGTGCAAACTCAACCTTTTCAGAACTCTGGAAATTATCCAAAGGATTACAACAATCCAAGGAGTGTTTATTCAAGAAAAATGGCTGAATTTCAGTAAAAACAGTGGGCTTTGTGGCATTTTAACTTGGCCTATTCCAGTCTCCCTTGTATTCGTTTCTTATTGCTTCTGTAGTAAATTACCACATACCCAGTGCCTTAAAACTGCACAAATTTATCATCTTACATTTCTGCGGGTCAGAAGTTTGACACGGGTCTCACTGGGTTAAAATCAAGATGGTGGCAGCACTGCCTTTCTCTCTGCAGGATCTAGGGACCATCTGTGGTCAGGCTGCCCTCGTCCTTGGCTCACGGCCCCTCCATCCGCGAGGCCCGCGGTGCAGGCTTGGGTCCTTCCTGCATCACATCACGCAACCTTCTCTTTACTCCTCACCCACTTTTAAGGACGCGCGTGATTACATGGGACCCACACAGACAACTCAGAGCAACCCTTTTTAAGATCAGCTAGTTAGCAAACTCAATTCCATCTGCAAAACTATTCCTCAGAAATGAAGGAGAAATTAAGACATTCCCAGATAAACAATAACTGAGAGATTTTGTCACTAGCAGTCCTGCCTTACAAGAAATACTAAAAGAAGTGTTTCAAGCTGAAATAAAAAGACATGAGATAGTAACTCAAAGGCATATTAAGAAAAAAAGAGCACATTAAAAGTCAACTACATTGGTAAATATAAAAGACATTGTAGGGACTTCCCTGGTGGTGCACTGGTAAAGAATCCGCCTGCCAATGCAGGGGACACGGGTTCAAGCCCTGGTCCGGGAAGATCCCACATGCCGCAGAGCAACTAAGCCCGTGCACCACAACTACTGAGCCTGCGCTCTAGGGCCCGTGACCCACAACTGCTGGGCCCGCGTGCCACAACTACCGAAGCCCGCACACCTAAAGCCCGTGCTCCGCAACAAGAGAAGCCACCACAGTGAGAAGCCCGTGCGCCGCAACAGAGAGCAGCCCCCGCTCGCCGCAATTAGAGGAAGCCCGCGCACAGCAACGAAGACCCAACGCAGCCAAAAATAAATAAATTTTAAAAAGCAACAAAAAAAGTGTAAATATATTTTAGTTTGTAACTCTTTTCTTTACCATATGATTTAAAAGATAATTGTATAAAGCAATAATTACTAAAATGTGTTGATGGGCTTGTAATGTATAAAGATGTAATTTATATGACAGTAATAGCACAAAGGAGAATGAAAGATAGTTATATTGGAGCAAAGTTTTTGTATTCTATTGAAATTAAGTTGGTATATTTCTGGACTAAGTGGTTTTAAACTGTGTTAATAATTAAAAGTAATGGAGAAAAAGAGCAAAAAGCACATAACATAAAGAAAATAAATAGCAAAATGGAAGCTATAAAGTCTACCTTATTATTAACTGCATTAAACGCAAATAGATTAAACATACCAATCATAAGAAAGACACTGGTAGAGTGAATTAAAAAGAAAACATGATCCAATTATATGCTGCCTACAAGAGACACATGTCAGATTCAAAAATACCAATAAATTTAAAGTAAAATGATGCACCTGTAGACTCACTGCAATACCCAACAAAATCCCAGCTTTATTCTTGAAGAAATTGACAAGTTCACCATAAAATGTATATGTCAAAGCAAGGGATGCAATATAGCCAAAACAGTATTGAAAAAGTAGAACAAAGTTAAAAGTATCACATTTCCTGATTTTAAAACTTACTGCAAAGCTACAATAACGAAGCAAGTGTGATATTGGCATAGTAGACATATAGAATAATGGAATAGAATTGAGAAAGCAAAATTTGACCCATACAACTATGGTCAATTGGGTTTTGGGTTTTTTTTTTTTTTTTTTTTTTTTGGTCAATTGTTTTTTGATACGGTGCCAAGACAATTAAATGGGAGAATAAATAGTCCTTTCAACAACTGCTGCTGGAGCTGAATATACACATGAAAAAAACGGACTAAGATCTCTACATCACAACACACAAAAATCATCTCAGAATGGATCGCAGACCTACATGTGAGAGCTAACACTACAAAACTCCTAGAATAAAACATAGGAGCAAATCTTCATGACCTTGGGTTAGGCATGTGGTTCCTTTCTTTCCTTGTGATGTCTGTGACTTGGATATAATGCCAAAAGCATGAGTAACAAAGAAAAAATAGGTATATTGAACTTCATCAAAATTGAAAACTCTTGTGCTTCAAAAGCATTTGTGTGCCAAAAAGTGAAAAGACAGCCCACAGAGAGAGAAAATATTTCCAAATCCTGAATGTGATAAGGCACTTATACCAAGGATTTATATATATTTACTTACATAACATGGTTTCCAAGTTGGTGAGACGGTCCATTGGCAGCTGAAGTCGGGAACTCTCGAATCTAAATAGTAAGAAGACAAGTTTGAATAGATATTCCTCTAAAGAAAATAAGCAAACAGCCAATAAGCACATGTAAAAAAAAGATGCTCAACATCGTTAGTCATAAGAAAAATATAAATTGAAATCATAATGAGATATTATTTCACACCCACAAAGATGGTAAATCAATAAGGCAGACAATGACAAGTGTAGGTGAGGATGTGGAGAAATTGGACCTCGCACACTACCTGTGGGATTGTAAAATGGTGGTACCTTTTTGGAAAACAACTTGACAGAAAGCCTGTCTTGTCTGGCTGCTGTGGCTAGAACTTCCAGTGATATGGAATAAAAGTGATGACAGTGGGCCACTTTTATTCAGCTTAGTATTGGGAGTCCCAGCCATAGCAATCAGAGAAGAAAAAGAAATAAAAGGAATCCAAATTGGAAAGGAAGAATTAAAACTGTCACTATTTGCAGATGACATGGTACTTACTATATATAGAAAATCCCAAAGATGCCACCAAAAAACTCTCAGGACTCATTAATGAATTTGGTAAAGTTGCAGGATACAAATTTAATATCAAGAAATCTGTTGTGTTTCTATACACAGAAAGAGAAATTAAGAAAATAATCCCATTTACAGTTGCATCAAAAAGAATAAAATACCTGGGAATAAATCTAACTAAGGAGGTAAAAGACCTGTACTAGGAAAACTGATGAAACACTAAAGAAAGAAATTGAAGATGACACACAAATGGAAAGACAAACTGTATCTCTGCCAGTTTCCCTGGGACTCTGGGGAAACAGAAGGTTTTCTCATTACAATAAAACACATAACATGGTTTCCATGTTGATGACACATTCCATTGGCAGGCGAAGTCGGGAGTGTTGTCTGGAAGCTCAGAGGTGGAACTGTGTTAACAACAGGTGGTGGGTTCGTGGCCTTGAGAACTTCGGCATTTATCTTGCCCTTTAATCTTCCCGGCAGGAGGGAACAAAGCACAGCCTCTCCACGTGGACTGGGCCTCCTGCCCCTCCTGAGAAGCCGGGGGCGTCAGGGCTGTACTGCTCAGTCTCGGGTACTGGCTATGATCAGGGTGCTGGCACCAACAGGTCCCTTCCTGTGTCCTGCACCTGTCACTGGACAAGATGTCGCACAAGTGAGGCAGAACGATGTGGGGACGGGAATGGTATGGCCCCCTCGCTGGCGTCCCTGCCCCAAACTCCACCGCCAGCTCCCGGCACGTCCCCCTGGTGGTCCCCTCCTGGTGATGTCCACCAGTTCCCCGACCTTTGTTCCTGTAATACTTCTGTGTCACCAGGCTCACTTCCTTGTCTTCCCAATTAGGCCACACCTCCTGAGAATGGGACCTAAAAGTGACATCGCAGTGGCCGAGGTGTAGCCCAGTGAGTAATGAGGCGCCCACAGAGCATCGGGGTCAGAGGCAAATGGTGCCTTGAGAGAGGTCATCCAGGGGCGATGGGCGGCTCACAGGAGCAGCTGTAAAGTTGTCAGCTTGTAACAGAACCTCATTTGCAAAGAGGCACAGAAGCTGATGTTGAAGATGTTTAACATTTGCTTCCATAATACTCCTGTATCCTAACTGTCATGACAAGCATTGTAAATATTAAAATCTATTTTAGCTGGAAAGTCCGGTGTACGTTCTGTGCACTATTTAATCTCCATGTACACTAGAGGGTGAATTTAAACGGATTGATCCCTCACCCTCTGACGTTCGGATGTCTCGGGAGAAGAGGCACAGCAGAGAGGAGTTTCCAGTTGCCCTCAAGGTACACTGCTGGAGACGTGCAACACGCTGTCCGTGGAGGGGAGGACCTCGGCCAGCCCTGGCCGTGGCGACTCAGGCATGGACACACCTGGCCCTGCCGAGCAACTCCAACCCCAGGCTAGAGCATCTGGATTCACCCAGTGGGGCGTGAACACCCTCAGGGGCCAGCTGGGCTGCCAGGGGACCACGCAGGTGTTGCAGGAGATGGAGGTGATATAGGTGATGCAGGTGACACAGGTGATGTAGGGCATTTTGAAGGCAGCCCCTCCCTTCATCACAAGCACGATCCTCAGGTTCCCTGTTCTTTTCTACCTTCACACACAGCAAAAGATCTCATCTCGGCCAGACCCTGGTTTTTTGGAAACAGCATGACCTTGGAATGGAGCGGAACAGGGCATATTTTCCCGCCGTGACGGGCGTGTCTCCCTGGTGAACCGTGTAGGTGCACCCCCGCCACACTTTAATAAACAGCCGTGAGCTTGGAGCACTCATTAGATGCTGGGCATTTATTACGGATCCAGCAACCCTCTGGATTAGATATCATTATTATCCCCATTTCGCAGGGGAAAAAGCTAAAGCATCAGGGGTTAAAGGGTGGATTAGGCCACGTCACAGCTGCGAGGGAGCTTTGGGGTGTTTGAAGCAGCCCATCCAAGCAGCACCGGCCAGAGCAGGGCCTTCGCCACGGCAACAACCCCAGGGCAGGCGCGACATCCAGCTTGCCCCCCTGCCCCTCCCCCGCCCCCCAGCCATGCTGCCTAATTTAGTTTAGTTCCAGAGAGTCAATAAATTTATTATTTTAAAGGAAAATGAAAACATTCCAGAAGAACATTCGAGTATAATTTCAAGCTCAAAAGAACACAAAGATCACTTTACAAAGAAGTTCTATAATGAATGAACTCTTCATGGGGGGTGGGGAGAAGGAGGAAAAATAAAGCTGGATTTCCTCAGGATCAACTCAGCCCTTTAATTCTGACTCTCGGTTACTAACAAAACATTCTCCTGTGCAGAGCTTCACCCCACAGCTTTATCAAACAGGAAACTATGGGAACCTTCACCAAAAGTGATTCGTGTATTTTTCTAATAAATCATCGGCTTTGCTATTGTCCTTTCAATAAATTTTTAGGAAAGAAAGAAAACTAAATTCTTCAGAATTCAAGACCTGTTGACAGATGTTGCTGTTTCCCTGGCTTTCCTCTGTAAAGTACTCCGGAAGAGTCAAAGGAAAGATACATTTTTAAAAGAAAAAAAAAGAAAAAAAATTTTTTTAATGAAGAATCTAAATGGAAAGTAATACTAAGAAAAATATATTCATAGGGAAGGAGGAAGTGTCAGCTGGAGAGAGGGGGAGGGGGATGGGGGGGCCTGCATGGCCTGGCCTTGTGCCCCCTCCCCGGGCACATGTAAAGAAAAATAGAAAGTGGGCATGCACGAACAAGTGAGTCTCACTGACCACGGTCAGGTCACAGTGTTCTGCTGAGAACCGCTTGGAAAGGGCGCTGCAGGAAGTTCTGAAATCCTAACAGCTCAGGGCCGACACTGGGTTGGTTGTGTCCATGAAGGTTTTCTCCGACCATCAACAATCAGCCAACACGAGAGGTAACAGAGTTTTATAAGGAAGCATCTAGAGAGAAAACAAGAGGCTTTAGTTCCCCGTTACCTGAGGGCTGCCGAGACCCAGGTAGGTGTTCAGCCGTCTGCCCGGTTCCTTCCCTGGCAGAGTCTGGGGCATATCCTGTCCACCCCGCACTCCGAGGAAGACCAGCGGTGGCCTCGCTCACACTGGTCCCCAGGCGGCGGGACTCAGGGGCACCATCCCCATCACAACCATTTGGGAGGTGACTCTTCCGCCTACACACTGTAGATTCGCCACCAGTTTTGTAGGACAAGTGGAAAAGAGAGAAGGACAAAGCAGGTAAGAATCGGTCAAACAATGTCCTGTAGCCTTACTAAGACCCAAACCTCCACCTCCTTCCCGCAGTTACAGCTGCGAGCCGCGTAAAGCCCTCTCCACACGGTGAAGGGCGCAGAGGCACCCGGTGGGCTCTGCGGCCGTGCAGGGCCCCGGGCACCGCTGGGGCGTCTGGCCGCTCTGGACGCGCCAGGAGGGGCGGGAGGGGGGCAGCAGGCGGTGTAGCAGGCTGCACTGGAGAAGCGCGTGCAGCAGGAGCAGCCTGGGCCACACAGGACCATGTCCTCGATGGGCTGCGCCCAGTTCTGAGGTCACCCGACCCCAGTTACACCCCCCCCCGATCCCTCCTCTAAGGGGCTCTCACACCCTGGGCCGCTCCACCCGCCCTCATCCCCCAGGGCCAGCCTGGACACCCCCCGCGCCCAGAGCCCACTGCAGTCGTCACACCTGCCAGTCCTAAGGCTGCCGCTCTGCCCGGCCGGGTCCTTCCCACCAAATCACGGTACAGGAGCTCCCTCCAGACTGTAAACCCCCGCTCCCTCCCTGATCTGCACGGGCCCTCCCCACGCCCCACCAAGGTCTGTGGTTAAGACAGGCAGGCAGCCCGGGGTCTACAGTGTCCGCACCCTCACACCTGCCACACCTGCCACCCAGCTGGCCAGGTGACGTCGGCTCTTGGACATTAGTGAGCCACGCTTCTTCTAGATAAAGAAACACCATCCCTGCTTCTCTGCTCTAGTGTAACAGCTGCTGTCTGTCCCACTCACTGGGAAAGGCAGAGATCTCTTTCTTCATTACTTCAAACTTTCCTTTAAATCTTCAGTTACAATGTCTCATTTCAATCATCAGAGGTCTTCCTCCCACAGGCAAGCTCCCAGGGGTGGGAGGAGCTCTGGGCTGGGAGTAAGAAGCTGCACCCTGACACCTGCACTGGGCCCAGGAACTTGGGCTGGGTCCCCTCCAAGCCCTGAGGCTCTGCGTCCTTACTGAAACGATGATGCCACGGTCCCACAGAGCTCTGCGGATCGTGTCAGCCCTCCAGGAAGGCCACCAGGATGGAGCTGGCTGGGTCAGGGCTTCCCATACTGCACGATGGCCATTTGGAACTCTGGTGACAGCCTCTGGGCGAGGGCACTTACTGCCCCTCGTTGGCACCCGAGTGTCAGCGGGGAAGCTATTCCTGAATGGTTTCAGTGCTGCTAACGGGTCGAATGGTTCACAAACGCTTTCCCTTTCTAAACCTGGAAATTGCCCTCAGATGGTACTTTCCCCAGAATTCATCCTTCCATGTCTCTCCCTGTGAGTTCCTCTAATGTAAAACTATTTGGCAGCTTTTTCCAAAAAAGGTTCAGCTGCCTAAAATCAAGAGTTTCTATAATTTAATCTGGTTATGAAATCCCTTAAGGAAAAATAATGATGAAAAGCTTTCTGGTAGGGAAGTTATATTGTGGAAAAATGACCTTGCTACTTACGAAGTCAGGTTTACTTCTGAATAGCTAAATGTATGCCGAGAAATGTACATACTCTGAGATGTGGTTTTCCTTTGAAGGTCTGAGCTGTGCTGAGTGCTGGGGTGTGTGGGGTCTCTTTCGGATGATGTAAAGCAGGTCAGACTCTCATTACCCAAAAGGAGGGCTGACTCCAGATCTAGCAATAGGGGGTCACGGCTTTGCATCAAATTGTGAGCCTTTCACTCAAGGCAACAAATTTCTCAATAAATGAAAATATTGTTTCAACAGAGAAACTGCTGCTCCACATTCAGTGAGTACTTTTTCAAATTCTGTTTCTATTCTCACATAAGAGGATTAATCACAAGTAGTTTATAACATCGCAAAGAATTCAAGGATCAATGAAAAAACTCTGTTGAAGTCTTGACTTAGCATGAAGATGATTTCTGCTTTTAACACGTCTTCCTTGTTCGGAAGATAATGACAGCGTCAGGCATTATCTCCTGGAGGCACCTGAGAAATGCCTCCCGCTTTTGTGTTCCAGGACACGGATCCACGACAGCGCCCCGTGTCCTGGTTGGAACCGCCTCTCCTCCTTCCTCCCCTGGGGACTCGGTGAGACCTGACCCCTTCTCACACCAGGACCATGTCCACCTGCCTCCACAGATACCCGCCCCCCTGCCTCCCTGCTGCCCCAGCCCGTGTGGAATCGCCCCCTGACTGCCCCACGACCCTGCCCCCCGACTGTCCTGCGACCCTGCCCCCCAGTTCTAGCTTCTCGACCTGGATCTGACCTCTCGTGTCCCTGAGCCCCCATGCCTCCCCAGGTCACGGGCTTCAGGGCTCTTGGTGTCCATCCTGACAGGTGGTCCAGGGGCCCAAAAGGGGGCCTAGCACACAATGTTGTGCTCAGGGTGGCCGGGAAGGACCCCCACCCACTGGGAACCGACAGCTCTCCAGTGTGGACCAGCAGGATTTGTAATTCTGTTTGCCCTTGATTCCAGACTAAATTTCAGACTGAAGCTCTAAGCTGTCTCTCTCTCTCCATGTAGTACATTTATGTGTCTATGATTCAGAAAAGCCTTCCCCTTCCCCTCTCCTGTGTGTGTAGGTAACACTTGCTACCTCCCGACGGTGTTAGCAAATTAGATCATAAAATCTCTAAAATCATAAACACTGTGGAGACAAATGTTGTGTTTCCATAGAAACCCCAAGCACACCCCGAGGTCCTTCAGGTCTGGCCCTGCTCGCCGTCCCCCGCCCCACAGACTCCAGACCCTCCCCTTTCTCGGGACATCCCCGCAAACAACCCTCCTCCCCACAGCAACCACGCCCTAACTGTCTAACCACCATAATGTTGAGGGGTTTTCAATGTACATAAAGTAACAAAAAACAGGAGAAAAACTCTGTCATGAACTTCTCCATCTTAAACCTCCCACCCATGACACCCATGAGAGGGTTTCTTTACTGGGTGACAAGTTTTTCATCACATTGTGTGAAATTTTCATTGAGACAGTTTATCAGTGTAGACACGGCTCGTAAACCTGAAAGGTGAGGCATCAGCATAGCTCATGGCTTGCAATACAAGCCGACAAACGCAGGAAGGGTAGGATGTGCACGTGCACACGCACGTATGTGTGGAGGCTCTATGACGCCACCCACAAAAAGGGGTCTGCACACTGTCACCCTGGTGACAAGGACGACCCCCAATCCCAGCTCTTGGCCCCAAATGTAATTCTCCACCTGAAAGGCACCAGGCTCCCTGGAGACGCGGCTGGCTGGGGGCAGGGCCGGGAAAGCACAAGGTGAGCAGGAAATGCGGACGTCTTGTAAGGACACGGAAGCCGCCTTGACGGGGCTCTCAGTGGCCGAACGGGGGCCAATCCGAACCTCGGAACAAAAGTGATTGTGATGAACTACAACCCTCGGACTGAAACAGGAGTCCGTGTGGTCTCACCTTGGTAATAAAAACCTTACATGAAAGAGGAAGTTCTCCCTTGCAGTAGAACAGCAGCTACTAAATGCAGGAAGAATTAAAAATACACCTCGCCTGTCAGCTATTCTGGCAAGAAACATCAGTGCATGAGGCATGAGACTTTAAGTAGTTTCAAAGGCATCTCCACACCAAATACTTATCGCTACAAAGAGAACCAGAAGGAAGGAAGCTGGCATGGAGCTTCTTAACTACGTGGTCAAATTCAGTGTCACCGGTAATGAGAAAAATCAACATCGATTGCCCCCTGATAAGATCATTGCTTTGGTATTCTGGCCAAAATATGTACAAACCAGATCTAATCATGAGGGAACTCTGGATCATCCCAAACGGAGGGAAATACTAGAAAATTACCAGCAGTAAATTTTTTTAAATGTCAAGGCCACAAAAGTCAAGGAAACACAGAGACACTGTTCCAGATCAAAGGTGGTGAAGAGCCACGAGGAGGATGAAGTGGGCCTGGGTTCCACACCTTCCCGGTAAAGGTTGTTGTTGTGACACTTGGACACGTTTGAACAGGGCCTTGTTGCAAACCTGGCTAAGCTCCAAATTGCTCCTAAATAAAAAGTTTACTTTAAAAATGTCTTTCGCTCTTTCTCATTTTTGCCTGTGACTGGCGAAATTGTTTGGTTGTATTTAAATGGTTGAGAATTATATTTTACAAATGCATTTGAGTATGTGTATGTGAGACAGACAGCCAGACGGACAAACAGATGGGCAGACCGATGGACAGACACACAGATAGTGTCTTAACTTTCAGTTAAATACGTATGCACGTGACATCACAAATCTTTAGACACAAATACAAACTCTTCCATACTTTACATCAATTTAAATTTCTCTCTCCAATATTGTTTTCCAAAATCGACTGTTGAGAAGTAAATTAGAAATGCAAAAACGGTGTTTCAAGAAGCCGTGAGTTATCACCTTTCGGGAAGTGGGACACCCCGTGAGCGGCAGCAGGTTCTGTGTGGACTTCTGAAAGCATGGTCTCTAATTCTTAAAACGTGGATCAGAAAATCCTTAGTTCTCTCTCTAATTTCACTTCAAGGACATAACCCTCAGCTGTTAATGTCAGCAGCCCAGTGGGCTCTGACCCCAGTGCCACTCCCCAGAGGGTGACGCGGACTGAAACCCCCCCTCGTCCCGCTTGAGGCTGAGCTGCTGCCCAGGGCACCCCCCCCCCGCCCCCTTGGCCCTGGGAGCAGCACAGGACACGGTTCTCCGGGGAAGCAGGGGAGGGGTCACCACCCACAGAGGCCCAAGAGGGGGGGGTCGGCACCCATGAGGGGTCCCCTGGATGGAGGACTCTGGATGAACCACACATGCGCTTTACATCCAGTGACAGACCCATGTATGGGCCTTTTTCCAGAACCATTTCTTTCCCACCCCGTCAACATTTACAAAGTCATTCCTGAGACACTGAACACTGACCGAGTCCTCGGAACAGAGCTTGTCCTTATGATTAAAGATGTGACCCCGGAGCCTAAGCAAACACAGTGACTCGACCCAAGATACTTCACATCCTCATTTTCCTCTTCCTGCCGCCCAATCCTCAAACGTCCTTTCCTGATTTCTAAGATTCACCCGAACTCCGTGAGAATCTGTGAGTCCTGTCCTCTGGCGTCTGCCCGGCAAAGCATCTCGACCAGTGGCGTCTTGGAGGGTCTCTGGAAACCACCGGGCCGGGGTGGCCAGGCGCGTCCAGGCTCTGAGCCTGGGGGGCGGCCAGAGAGCCGACACCCCGACATCAGGACGGGCTGCGGGAGACACGGCATCGCCTCCGCCTGTTCTTCCCCAGACGCCTGCCTTCCCCCAGGATGATTAACATCAGTGTTTCTTATTCTTCCCCAAAACATCTTGTTCTAAACCCTGGACACTGCTGTGCACTGGGAACCAGCTGAGGCCAGTGGTCAGGCAGGCGGGGGCACGGGGCCCGTGCTGTCCCAGGGTTTGTTTACTGGACTCCCTTCGCGGCTCTGCAAACTTGGGGTTTTGCAATCTTGTCCTGAAAGGCTTGAATGAAGTCTTTATATGTAATGCAGTCGTTTCAGGGCTGGTCTAGGCCGTGGGCCTGGATATTTATTTACACTGCTTGACCCAAGGTTAGCTCATTTCATGGCTGTAACTGTGATCTGCTCCTCGGGGCCCTCCTCTGGGCCACGGAGCACACCCTGGACGTGGACAAACATTCGCAGGAAAACCAAAACCAATTTCTCACAAAGCGCCTTTAGACAAAATCCTCACCCCTGCATCCTAACAAAAGGCAGCTTATCTCCCTGCAAACGGTGGTGAACGGGGGGCTCCCTGCCGGGGCCCCCAGCCAAGCAGCAGGAGGTTCCGCGGGATCCCCCTGCGGCCCTGCCCGCGGTGGGCAGTCTCCTCCTCCAGGGAAGGACGGGAACCAGCTTCCAGGAGAACCGGGCCAGGGGAGGGGGCCTGGCTCACAGAGCAGTCGCTGCTGGGGCCAGACTCGGCTGGGTCGCCTTCTCTCTCCCTCTTCGTCCAGCTGGGCATTTGCTGCCAGGCCTTGTTTCATTTTGTTTTTTACTAGTTCTCAGTTTTAAGGCAGATCCTAAGGTCACAGATGAGGCGCTGCGCAGACGGGAGGGTCCTCGTCTCTAACCACCCACGGGCTCCCTCTGAGGCCGTGTGGTCGACAGGAAAGCAGGCACAGGCTCGTGGCTCCTGGCGTGAGGCTGGGGACGGGGATGCAGAGTTGACAGCATGTCCGAGTGCGGGAACAGGAGGATTTCCCTCCAGTAGAGGCCTCGGTGGCCACCGAAGTGCCTGACGGGGCGCAGTCGTGCGGGACACACCGTGCGGAGACGCGGTCGGCGCCCGCGCTTCTCAGCATCACAGAGGAGTGGAGGGGGCTCTGATCTAGACCCTCCACACCTGGTCCACACCTGGTCCACCCGCTCATGCTTAATTTGCTGTCCTGACTGAGAAGGGCGGAGCGCGAGCCGTAACTTGCATCTGGAGGCGGAGCTCCAGGACCTCATACACAGCCGCTCCTGGACACGCCCCGCCCCGCACACCACGGCCCCGCCCCACACACCGCAGCCCCGCCCCGCGCACCGAGGCCCCGCCCCGCCCACGACCCCATCCACAGCGTTTCCTGACCTCAGCAGCCAGAGCCTGGGAGCCCTGGTGACCCCTGCCCTCCATCCTGCATCCGCTCCATCACCACCTCCTCCTGAAAGAACCCCCGGCCCAGTTGTCCACTCCCGACCCACAGCCTGTGGGGTGTCCCCTTGGTCCTCACCCTCTGCGGCCCTGACCCTGCCCTCACCCCGTCCCCAGCCTGACACCCAGCACGCGGCCTTACCACCTCCACAGCCTGACGCACAGTGCGGGGCGGCGTCGGGCCTGTGCTCCTGAGTATTTGTTAAACACCCACGTGTGCAAGTGACAGAAGGTTGCTCTGGAAAGAACTGACAGAAGAACGCACTGGACTCGGCCTCGTTTGGGGTGTACGTCTTCTTCTCAGGTTTGAGCAAAATTGAAAGGGGCTGAAGCATTCCCAGGTCACTGCACCTCCAGGTCACCTGGCGGACCTGTGGGTCCGGCCCCCCGCCCGGAGGCTCTGAGCTGTGGGCACTGCCCAGGGCTGACCCGCGAGCCCCTGAGCTCCTGGCTCCCTCAAAGGAACGTGGCGGTGTGACCGAGCCAGGGGTGCAAACCCCACCACTGCTGCCTCCCAGCCTCCCGGCCCTCCTGAACCTCAGTTCCCGAATCTGTAAACTGTGGATGACGTATAAATACGGGGGCTGTATGGAAAGTAAAGGCTCAGCTAATTTAAACAGTACTTGTTAATGGCAGTGGCAAATTCTTCTATCCTAATCAGATTGCATTAATTGGACAAATTGTCCCTCCTGAAAAAAATTACAGCCATAGACTGTGCCCTGCAGCAGGGAAGAGGCCCATGAAAGAAGGAGTGCTTTCTGTTTAACCACAGTTCCAACAGCACAGTTTTGGTGGTTGTGTTTCACTGTCAGGAAGCAGAGATAATTATTTCTCAAGATGAGAATGGTCACTGTTTCATTTTCCCAGGGACAGCTTTGGAGGAGCCATCAGGAAGCAACTGCATTCGGCTTCTGCTCTGTATCCGCTGACAGCCGGCCTGCGTGGATTAACATCCCTGGGCCTCCACACAGGTCTGGCTGGGCTGGAGGCTCAGCTGAATTCCCAGGACAGCCTGCAGTGCCATCGGACCTGTTTCCTGGCCAGGACACGGGACCACGGGGCAGGACACAGGCAGGAGAAAGCAAACCTGGATCCAGCGGCTTTGTCACGTTCCAAAGTCGCCTGAGCCTTGCAGGGTAAGCTAACGACAGGACGTGATGTGCAATTTGACTCGTAACTACACTTGACACAGAATCTTCATTCAGAAAGTCACTTTCATAGACAAAAATACTAATAAGTGAAAAATAAAAGCAAATCTATTCTTCATTTTCTTTTTTTAAAATTTCTATTTATTTATCTTTGGCTGTGCTGGGTCTTCGTTGCTGCGCGCGGGCTTTCTCTAGTTGCAGCGAGCAGTGGCTACTCTTTGTTGCTGCGCGCGGGCTTTCTCTAGTTGCAGAGAGCAGTGGCTACTCTTTGTTGCGGTGCGCGGGCTTCTCATTGCGGTGGCTTCTCTTGTTGCGGAGCACGGGCTCTAGGCGCACGGGCTTCAGTAGTTGCGGCACACGGGCTCAGTCGTTGTGGCTCGCGGGCTCTAGAGCGCAGGCTCAGTAGTTGTGGTGCACGGGCTTAGTTGCTCCGTGGCATGTGGGATCTTCCCGGCCCAGGGCTCGAACCCGTGTCCCCTGCATTGGCAGGCAGATTCTCAACCACTGCGCCACCAGGGAAGCCCTATTCTTCATTTTCAAAAGAGCTTAAAAAAAAAAAAAGACCTGGGGGTGATTTTGGACACAGATATCCAGCCCCTAGGGACACAGAGTGTCTAACGCTCTCCGAGTTTCTTGTCCGCATGGGGCTGCTGAAGCTGAAAGGATCTCCTTCCCTTCTGGAGGGCTGTCATTCCCCAGGCGTGCCAGACCCCTTGGAGGCTCGGGCAGGAGCCCTGCCCTCACCACAGTGGCCTGGGGACAGAGGACTCTGGCCGGAGAAAGCGTTTATTTTTACAGTATCACTTCGTTACTCCCCCAAATGATAACTGCTTGGATTACTTATTATTAAATCAGAACGGGCAGGAATCTCAAATCTAATTCGGTTTTCACTGTTTGCACACTATGTTTATCTTTCACTCATTACTTAGCTTGGGAAATTATGAGAAAGAATTGACTATTCAATCCCCTTTGTCTGCAAGTTTTCATCTGCTGCTTCTCGGCTGCAGCCCTTCTTTCTCAGCTACTTGCATTATTGAAATATAAAGGGCCCATCAGTCTTGCATTTATCCACAAACACTCCAAAACTCACAAGGGAAAGCCCTTAAGTCAAACACACAAGAAATCGTTCCACACGTATGCTGCCCCGCGGGGCCCAGGGAGCAGGCGGTCTCCACGGGCCACAGCTTCACAGCTGAGCCCCTTGAAGGGAGAAGGAACCCGTGTTTAGTGTGAGAACGTTAGGGGTTCGACCAAAGTGATGACACGGAGCCTCCTGAGCGCCCTGCTCCCGTAGACCCACTGAAGGAGTAGCTGTACACGGAGTAACTTCCTCCGGATCAACACAGAACCAGCCGAGCGACGCCTATCATCACTCGAATAGGAAACACCCACACTGAGATGTGTACGAAAGGCTGAGATGCCACGAACCCCCGCAGCACAGGCTGTGACATCGGGAGGTGACCCCAGTGCCCAGCTCCTTCCGGGTAGGGAAGGGTTTAGACCCCACATTTAGAACCCCAACTTTTAAGACTCCCACCAAGGGGCGGGCCCCAAAACACCTGCTCTGAAGGCGGTGAGGATTGCATCGTTAAGACGGTAACAAACGAGGAAGGAGTAATGAACTGCATGTGAGCACTCACCAGAGCTGTCCCCCCAGGGCTCAGCGGACAGAAACACCCGCGTCCCAGTGTTTCCCTGAGAGGAACTCATCTGCACACTTGCCAAGCTTCTAATTAGGCACTCATATGGGGACTGGCTGCAGTGAACCTCCCCAGAAACAGGGAAGCGGCAGACACCTCCCTGCCCTCCCCACCGAGACGTCAGTGTCTCCCTGGAAGGAGTTAGTACACACGTCTGACACCTCAGTGTTTGCAGCTGCCCCTGGGTCTGGTGGAAATGGGGCTTCCATTCAGGAGCCCCACAGACAGTAACAAAGAAGCAGTTATTGGTACAGGGCCGCCTCCACTCCCCACAGCCACATCCCAGGGTGCAGTGCGGAGGCAGCAGCCCCAAATGCCCACCCTCCACTTGCTGCCCAGAAGGGGCTCAACTGCGGACATGCCCAGCTGCTGCCGGAGGGTCTGGTTCCCACTCAGCTTGTGTCTAGTCGCGGAATGTGGGCCTCTCCTTGGCGACACCAGTGGGTCTTGGCACCCCCTCAACTATTGGGAGTGACTGAGAATAAAGAAGGTGGCTAGGACAATCACAATGGTTTGAGAGGCAGACAAGGGCTTGGGCTGAGTTCACTGATGAAATTCAATTCCTACACTAGACCATTCTGTCAAGACTGGGAGGGGTGGGTGCTTTATCTAGTGAGCAGAAACCAACACAGAGAGTCAAGGAACATGAAGAAAAGAGAAATGTGTTTCAAACAGAAGAACAACATAAATATCCAGAAACAGATCTTAGTGAAATGGAGATAAGTGATTTACCTGATAGAGACTTCAAAATCACTATCATAAAGATGCTTATCAAGATCAGGAGACCAATGCATGATGAGCAAAGTGAGAATTTCAAACAAAGAGACAGGAAATATAAAAAAGAACCAAACAGAAATCACAGAACTGATTGCAATGGAAACCAATATAAAGCAGGGGTAACTATACTTATATCAGACAAAACAGACTTTAAAACCAAAGACTGTAACGAGAGACAAAGAAGGTCATTATGTAGGAAGGTCATAATAAAGGGGTCGATTCATCAATAGGATATACCTTTGCTGAACATTTATGCATCCAACATAGGGACACCTAAATATAAACAGCAAATTTTAATTCATATGAAGGGAGCAATAGACAGAAGTACAGTAATAATAGGGGATGTCAATACCCCATTTCAACAATAGCTAGGTCAGCCAGACAGAAAATTAGTAAGATTTAAACTACACGTTAGATCAGATAGACCTAATAGACATTTGCAGAACATTCCATTCAATATCAGCAGAATTCACATTCTTTCAAGGACAAATGGAACATTCTCTGGGATAGATTATCTGTTAGGTCACAAAACAAGTCTTAATAAATAAGAAGACCGAAATCAAGCATCTTTTCTGACCACAGTGGTATGAAACTAGAAATCAATTATAAGAAGAAAACTAGAAAATTCACAAATATGTGCAGATGAAACAATGTGCTCCTGAACAACCCATGGGTCAAAGAAGAAATCAAAAGAGAAATAAAAAATATCTTGAGACAAATGAAAATGAAAATGAAAACACAACATACCAAAATTTATAGGATGCAGCAAAAGCAGTTCTAAAAGAGAAGTTTCTCATTATCTTTGGTGTATCTACTACAGGCTTTTACCTTGTGGTTACCATGAGGCTTACATATAACAGCCTATATGTATAACAGTCTGTTTTTAGTTGATAGCAATTTAAGCTTGAACTTATTCTAAAACTCTACATTTTTACTCCTCCCCACCCCACTTTAATGTTTTTGATGTCACATTTTACATCTTTTTATTTTGTGGATTCCTTAATTAATTATTATAGTTATAGTTATTTTTACTACTCTTGTTTTTTAACCTTCATACTAGCTTTGTAAGTGATGGTAAACTTCCTTTACTGTATATTTACCAGTGAGATTTTTAATTTCATGTATTTTCTTGTATTTAATTAATGCCCTTTCTTTTCAGCTTGAAGAATTCCCTTTAGCATTTCCTGTAAAGTTGGTTTAGTGGTGATGAACTCCTTTAGTTTTTGCTTGTCTAGAAAACTCTTTATCTCTCCTTCAATTTTGAATGATAACCTTGCTAGGTAGAGTATTCTTGGTTGGAAGCTTTTTCCTTTCAGCACTTTGAATATATCTTGTCACTTTTCTTGGCCTACAAAGTTTCTGCTGAAAAATCTACTTATAGCTTTATGGGGGTCCTCTTGTATGTAACTAGTTGTTTTTCTCTTACATGCTTTTAAGATTCTCTATCTTTAACTTTTGACATTTTACTTACAATGTGCCTTGTTGTGGGTCTCTTTGGGTTCATTTTTTGGAACTCTGTGCTTCTGGTACCTGGATATCTATTTCCTTCCCCAGGTTAGGGAAATTTTCAGCCATTATTTCTTAAAATAATTTTCTGCCCGTTTCTCTCTCTCTTCATCTTCTGGGGCTCCTATAATATGAACATTATTCCACTTGATGCTGTCCTGTAAGCCCCTTGAGTTATCTTCACTTTTTTTTTTCTTCTTTCTTTTTGCCGCTCTGATTGGGTGAGTTCCACTGCCCTGCGTTCACGTTTACTGGTCATGTCTTCTGCTTCATCTAGTCTGCTGTTGAGCTCCTCTGGTGTATTTTTCAGTTCAGTTATGGTATTATCAAGTTCTGTGACTTCTCTGTGGCACTTTCTTGTATTTTCTAACTCTTTGCTGAAGTTCTCACAGTGTCACCCATTCTTCTGAGTTTGGTGAGCATCTTTATGACCATTACTTTGAAATTTTTACCAGGTAGATTACTTATCTCCATTTCAGTAAAGGTTTTTCTAAGGTTTTATCTTGTTCCTTCATTTGGAACATATTCCCCTGTTTCCTCATTTTAATCATCTCTCTGTTTGTTTCTACACATTAGACAGAACAGCCACGTCTCCCAGTCTTGAAGGAGTGGCTCACGTGGGGGATGAACCTTGCCCAGCTCTTGGTTGTTTCTTGAACCTGTGTGATTGTCTAAGTAGCCTGGTTTATTCTTGACAGGTCCAGGCGTCAAGGCTGTGCCGAGACCTCTCAGTGTCCAAGGGGAGGATCTCAGTCAGCACGTAGTTTCAGGCCGATTAGAAGCCAGTTTCTCAGGCAGCAGCTTTTAAAGGCTGCAGATCCAGGTGTCCGTGTTGGGTCGCAGGTGGAAACTCTGCTGGCCTCCAGGCCAGGAGATCTGGAGTGTTCCCTGGGAACAGGTGGGACGATCAGGGCTCCATACGAGCCTCTTAGCTCCTGTCTGGGAGGCACCGTGAGCTGCAGCGAGGCCAAGGGAGAGCACACGGATGGGGGCCCCTCTCAGCTCCTACATGGGGGCAAAACGGAAGCCCCTCAGGCTGAAGCTCCAGGACAAGTAAACAGGCCTTTTTCACAGCAAGACGGGGGTGTGCGCAGTGCCCGGGGGTGGTAGCCTGCCAAGAACTCTCTGATTGTTCCAGTGCCGTGGGACCCAGGAATGCCACCCCCCGACCCCGAGAGCAAGGCAATCAAGGAGCATCCCGGTGTGGACGGCATGGTCCCTCCGGCCATCGTGGAGCAGAGGGGAGGCTCAGGGTGCAAGTGCCCTCCGGCGCCTCCACCCCTGGAGAGAGTCCCGGCAGGCCTGTCGGCACACACTGAGCTCAGCGATGACCCGCCTTCACATATGGGCCAGGCGCTCTTCCAACAGCTGCTCGTGCGCTGGTCCTGGGTGAGGGAGTCTCTGCTCCCCACAGCCCTTCGGGTCCCCTGCACGAAAGCCCGGTCCGGTGTTTTGAGGGCTTGTCTCTGCATGCAGGTCCCGAGGGCCAGGGTGCCTGGCATGGGGCACAAGCCCCTCACGTCTCTTGGGGAAGCCACGGATTCCCGATGCAGGGCCTCCCGATGTTGGGCGGCCAAGCCACGTGTGGGGTTTCTGACGAGACGCAGGCCCTGCCTCGCCTACCTGCCTCGAGGGGTCCTTTTACCCCTCGCTGTGGAAGAGCTGCTCTCAGGTCGTTTTCAGAGGGAATTGTTCCCCGTGAAGCTGCAGGTCTGGGGTGTCCGTGGAGGAGCTGAGCTCAGGGTCTTCCTGGGCCGCCATCGTGGACGAGCCCCTCCTGGCAAAGCTTCTTCCTAATATATGAGCATTTCACTCATGATTCCAGTGTTTAGAATTTAATGTTTAATTAACAGTTACTATTTGGGCCATTCTAGGGGTCAGAAATCAAACACATGCAGAAACTCTGCAGTAATTACATACGTCATCCTATTTTAAGTACAAAATGTCGGTGTTGTTCCTATGACTTTTTCTGAACATCCTTGGGATTGAACAACATGGGAGCAGAGAGAGCCCTGGGCAAGGCCGATTCAGCTCCCCCAGATTCACCCCTCAGCTCGTATTTGGAGGAAGCGTCGGAGCCCCTCACGCCTGTCACCCTTGGGTCAAGTGTTCGTGTGACTGAGCCAAAGGAAGTGCTGTTCTGGCCCAGAGAACCCCTGCGAGACTGGTCCAGAGCGCTTCAAGTCCTGACTCTGCCCCTCACGTCCATCCACAGGTGCTGAGGACGAACCGTCCCCGCCGCCCACAGAGACCCTGAGGTCCATTAAGAGCACATCATTTAGTGAAGGTTTAGTCCCTCCCAAGTGTATGTGAAGAAAGATAAGAAGTAAATTAAAATTGGAAAATATAAGGTTAAAAATGATGTAAAAGAGGAAAGTACAATCTCAGTGGCCCAGAGACCTGCGTTCTAGCATCTCCCAAATGTCTGCAGTCCCCCCAGAGGACCTCACAGTCTTCCTGCTTCTGCAGAGCCCTCCCTGTGTCACAGCGTTGGGGGCAATGCAGGCACACCTGCCGCGTCCGGAAGGAGAGTTGGAGGTACAAGCACGAGCCCCGGCCGCTCAGAGCGGGTGGGAGGAGCTCGCCTCGAGGAAAAGGGGGGAGATGAGTGGAGTTTGCAGCAAGCCCTGCACTCCACACCACCTCCGTCCAATCACAGAGCAGTAAAAGGAACGTGACGGTGACACGCCCGGACAGAAGGAAACGGATGGATTGTGGCCTAGACACTCTGCATAAGAAGGCAGGAAATTGGACAGCATGTTTCAGAAAGCTCATCACCAGAAACGTTCAAATGTAAAGTTGCTATATAAAGAGCTAAAATCTCCACCTTCCAAAAAGTCACTTTCCTAGACGTTTATTCATTATGATTCTGGATAAATGGCATTTCATTTGGCAACTTCTCCATTTTTCCTACAATGAGGAATAACTGATAAATCCTGACTGTGATTTTGCTTTGTGCCTTGAAATTTGCTTATCATTGCTCAGATTTCTCCAAGTGGATTTAGGTGCAGGTCCCAAGATAGGCTCGAGCCGATGTTTACTGCATGCTTGGCACGTGCCTGGCCTGTGCTGAACATTTACGGGGACGGCCCCGCCTAGCCATGAGGGCGGGGCACTGGTGTCGCTGCAGGGGACTTGTGAGGAAACCGGGGCTTGCAGAGGTGGGTAGAGCAGCCCAAGGCCACAAGGGCCACGTTGGGCTCAAAGCCACGTCTGCTGGCTCCAGAGCCCAAGTGTCCAAGTTCTAGGGGAAGGAGGAGGAAAGGGGCACAAGCACAGGGGTGGGCGACTCATAAGGGGATCGGCGCTGATGTGAAGCCCCGTTGCCCCATCACTCAGTGCCCAGGGTCTTCCCTCGCCGGCCTTGGCCGTCCGTCAAGGCAGTGTCAGCAGCGGCCGTTGCATCCGAGTCTGATTCCGGCGACAGCTTTGGGTCCCTTTGGCCAGAAGCAGCGTTGGCAGAAGAGACGCCTCTCATCTGGTCCTAAAAGCAGGAGACGAGGAGCCAGAGCACCCGTCCTCGGCTGCGGCCTTGTTTGTTTCCCGTCGGGGCTCCTGGTGTGTCGGCCGAGAGCTGGGGATGCCCCACAGGCTCCGGGAGTCTCAGCAGGCGGGACCCGGGCCGCGAGTGCCCACGAGGCCTGAGCGCTCCAGGCCAGTGTCCTGGCGGACAGACCGCCACATCAGTGACGGAGCTCCGAGGGCGCGGGGCACCGGCCCCCCAGGTGGACGCGGCCCTCTTGGGGGCGCTGGGCTCCCACCGGGGGGAAATCAGATGCCGCGGGGGCTGCCGGCAGCACAAACGACTCTCGTGCAGCCTGGCAAATGCTGCTGCGTGGGCCCCGACGCCCCGGGACACGCGGTTCTCAGGGAGAAGCCGCCCCGCAGGAAGCTCAGTTCGGGCCTCCAGCTATTGCTAGTCCGTTTCTGGACTAGTCTGTAGTCCGTTTCTGGAAAGGAGGGAGAAAGGGAAAAAGGGAAGGAGCTGAAAGAGGGGCTCGAATGGCCCCCTTTCTGTTGTTCCTCGTCCCCCACAGCTCATCATTTCACCGCTGAGCTGACGACCCAGCCGTAGCCCTGGGAGGCCTGGGAAGCGGCCCTCAGCTCCTGCAGAGGCCGCAGAGCTGCACCCCGGACACTGGGGCAGCGCAGCCCCCCGCCCCCCGCCGCGCCGGGCGAGGCTCTCCTTCCTCAACGCGGCGGGAGGACGCCCACGTCGGGGCCGCGCGAGTGCTCGGACAGTCCCCAGGCTCTGCCTGCCGTCCGTGGGCAGCTTCCCCGACTCAACCCCAGGCCTTGTCCACGTGACGTGGAGCCGACGTCAGAAAGGTGACGCCCTGGAAGAGAAGGCGAGTGCTGTCCTAGCGCCCGGGACCCCATCCCGTTTCGCTATGGACGTTGTATTACTAACTCCTAAACTCCATAGCAGTCTGCACTCCCAGCAAAAGGCTTGGGAGTTGGCCCAACAAAGCTGCAACGAGTATATTAGTAAGAGAGAGAACCAGCTTGTTCTTCGCTAACCCAGAAAGAAAAACAGGAGCATTGAGTACAGGCACTAAGGTTTTATTGAGTATTTTTAAGACGTTCTAATGTTGATCACTTTTAGCTGCCTGAAAAGAGAAAGTGGTGTCTTGATAGAGGAACGCGTCCCTTCTCAAGAGCGTGTGGGACGAAGCTGGCTTACCTTGTCACGGAGACGAGGACCCCAATGACCACGCTGGCCTCCCTCCCCTCCCAGTCAGGGAGGAGCGTCCCGGGCAGCCGGTGGCTTCAGCCCCAGGGGGCTCGGGCTGCAGGGGGACCTGGGAAAACCGCCCTCGGTGTCCTCGCGTTTCGGCCCGTGGCTTGGCCGTGAGCAGTGCCGGTGACAGGCACAGCTGCCTCGTGGTCTGCGGTCCCTCCGACGGTAACACCGAGTTACTCGCGCCACGTTTCCTGTCCTTCAGTCCTTCTGGGGATCTGGGGGCCCAAGAGCAGAGCTAGAAGTAAACCGGGGTCCCCTGCCCCCTAAAACCTACGTTAGATTGATTCGCGTCTGACTCCGTGTCTGGTGCCTGGCTGATGCCGTCATCACTTCGGGGAATCGCCCTCCTTCCCGTCAGCTCCAAGGGTGTGAACTGCTCCGTAATCAGCTCCTGAGGGATTCTGTCCTCTTCTTATGAGTGCCCATCACGACGCAAACCAAAGACAAATCCAGGGAAGTCCTATCGCGTGAGGGTAGAGCCGGGAAGCCCTGCCTCAGGGCAGCTTGTGTGTAAAGCCCACACTTGCCTCGGCCCCCCTGCCAACACTGCCCTCCCCCTCCCTCACGGGCACATTCCTGCGCACTTATCAACCATCCCCGGATCAAATGTCTCGTGCGCTTACTCTGGGCAGGCACGGCTCTGTGTCCCGGGGACCCAGCGGGACCCTGGCTCGCCTCGAGGGCTTGAGTGCAGTGGTGTGAGGGAGCCGGGATGGCAAAGCCGGACGCCCAGCAGCAGGCGCGGGGGTGCCAGGGCCGAGGGCCACCCCTCTGCTTCAGGGGGTCCCGGGGCTTCTCTCAGAGGGGACCTGAGAGCAGAGCCCAGAAAGGACACAGCTGTGTGGAGGGATAACTCCCCGCATGGAGGGAACAGCAGGAGAGCCGGGCCGGGCACCGGAGCAGGGGGTGAGGTCAACGTGGCCGGACACGGCGTCGCAGAGGCCACTCTTGCTCAGCACGAGATGCCAGGCCCTGGGAGCTGTGGGTCTGAGTGTGACCTAACCCGGCTTATGCCTTCAGAGGCTGCCTCTGTCAGGCGGGGAGCAGGCCAGCGAGCCACAGGGAGGGGGCCAGCGGGCGGGGCGGGGGCTGGTCCCCAGACGGGCCTGGAGGTGCGACGAGCCCGACGCCAGGGGAGTCGGCGTGACCTTGGGCAGGGCAGGCCCGGCTCCGGCCAGCCCCACCCCCGATGCTCCTCCAGGCCGCCCCCAGGCAGACTGTGCCCCCAGGAGGAGCACGGGAGCGGGGGCTGAGCCGTCCTCTGGCAGGAAGACGTTCAAAGGGAGCTTTTCCTGGAATTGTGAGCAACGGGGAGCTGCTAAAAATGAGGCCCGACTTTACAGGGAGCATACTGGAAACCGGCTATTAATAGGTCCCTGCAGGACGGCTGCCCGCGGACCTGGCGGCCAGCATCCCCCGGGCCTGCTGGGCGGGGCCGGGAAGGGGTCCCCCCGAGACTGGCCTCGGAGATGCGGAGGAGCCCGCAGTCCTGTCCCCACCCGCCCGTGACCGCGTAGAGCTGCCCGCCGGTGAGCGACCGGAATAGACGGCGAGCTGAAAGCTCAGACGGGCCCAGGGGAGAGGCTCCCCACGGGATGGCCCAGAGTCATAGTTAAAGGGCCACAGACACACACCCGTGGACCTTAAGGCTCGTGAGATGGTCGCTTCAACAGTGACCAGGAAGCAGCCAGCCCAGCTGCTGAGGAGTCCTGGCCCAGCCTCTGTCCGGCTCACGCCCTGGACGGCGAGCACCGGCGCTTTCTGACCCGGCTCTGCCTTGGTACGTGTGTCGGGGTGGAGGCCGCCGTCGCCCCACAGCCCTGCCTGGCCGAGCGCCTGTGGGGCCTGGAGGAGCCATGTCATAGGGGCCACTGACCGAGAGAAATCACGCGGCAGGAAGGAGAGCACGTGAAAAACAGCCCAATTCTCTCAAAGGGCAAAACGCAACAACCCCTGAACTCCCACGTGCGCCGTTCCCAGCCCCTGCTCTGGACAACTCCGGACGCCTGTCTGCACGAAGCACAGCCTTGTGGTCTTGGAGGTCTCATTTCGCATCCCAGCGACACCTGCTCCCACGTGACCTTCGAGCCGCCAACCTGACCTTTCCGAGCCTCGGTGTCCTGGTCAGCGAAATGGGCACAGCACAGTGTTGTGAGAATCAGACGGGGCCACGCCCGAAGCGGCGGCCCCGCGAGCTCCTGCTAATGTGCGTTTGCCGCCCCCCAGCTGCCAACGGGAGTGGACACCGGGGTTTGGGCCCAGGGAGCCCCTCAGCTGGGACCGCAGACCCACATTTTCCAGGCAGAGTCACCGGTAGCCACCGCACACGGAAGAAACGGGCCACCTCTGTCCCAGCAGAACGGCCTCTGTGCCAGCGCCGCTTTGCAGGGATCCTGCTCAGAATCTGTCCATTTTGCAAATGAACACAAGCTGCCTTTTAATCTCCTAGGCTCGTCGTGTCCTCTCCATGGTGTAAGGACCCTGAGGGAGCGGGAGGGCTTCCTCGGGTGCCAAGATCAGGAAAGCGCACGAGGTGATGGGTGTCCCTGCTGCTTCTCCGCTTCACCTGCACCACCCGCCAGACCAGGAGCTCCTGGCCCGGGAACAGCTTGCGCCAGGGTCGGCCTCTTGTCTAAACCCCGCCGAGCGAGCAGTCGATGCCGGCGGTCGGCTCATCCCGCCGGGAGGAAGTGAGCAGAGGATCGCCTGCTGCGGAGGCACCGAACATCTGCCGGCTCCGAGTGGGGCGTCCAGCCTGCACACACGGCCCCAGCACAGCCACGGGGCGTGGGGCTGTGGCCGGCGAAAGCAGGGCCTGGACGCAGCGTGTGGGAGAGCGTCCTCTAGGGACCCTCCTCCCAGCAGACACGTGAGCTCAGCAATTTCCTGACCCGAGGACCCGCCCAGTTAGTTGTATTTGCTTGTTTGTCCTCCAAGCGATTTTGCATAATTTTGACAAAGGCAAAGAAGATATAAACCCAAACACGCGGTGGATGGGGTTTTTAAGCTTTTGCTCACAGGACAGACGCTGGTGGAGGGCGGGTCTGAGGTCCCGGCTGGGCCACGGGGCGGCAGCTGTCTGAGGCTGGGCAGGGGGCCGTCCTCGGTCCAGGGCGCGGCCCGGACCTGGTCCAGGGTCCTGGGCTGGGGGGCCATCCTTGTCTGAGCCTGGCCTTCCTCTGGACTCCGAGAAAACTGCTGCTCAGTTTTACCCAGACTTGCAATTCTCCCGTCGAACCCTGAGAATTAGAATTTCAAGGGATGAAGCACGTGTTGGCAGAATTGTTCCCAGTACTTTTCAGAGGCAGAGACTTATCTTCTACCCCTTTAAGATAATTACAGACAGATTTTCTTCGGTTGGGGCCTGGCGGCTCTCCTGGCCCAGCCGGTAGCCGGCACTCGGCAGACAGAACCTCCTGGATCCTGGGTCCTGCAGGTCGATCACGCCTGGCTTGTGTCTGCGCACAGGGACTGCCCACAAGGGGCTCCGTGGATTAATTCACTTCGTGGGATTCACAGGTTCACGCTTTTCTCCCTTGACTTCCCACCCAGGACCCTGCACCCTGGGCCTGCCGACCCCCTGAGGCCTCCGTGCAGACCCTGCCCCGGACACCACACTTTTCACTGATGCAAGTTTGTTTCCATCTGACCAGACGTTGCAAAAGGTTTTTGCTTTTCTTTAACAAATTCTCCTCACCTCCATCACTTCTCTGCACCCAAGTCTTCAAGCCTTTTCCTCCCTCCCTCCCTCCCTCCTTCCCGCCAGCCTTCCAGCCCTCGGAGGACAGGCCAGGGCCCGCAGCAGGCCGGTAAACCTTCACGGGGGCTTGGAAGCCCAGCGCTCCGGGGCCCTTGCAGGGCGGCCCCTCTCCCGCCCACCCCCCGGCATGTGCAGCCGAGGTGTCTCTGCTGCACCCCGTCCTCTCTGTGTCCTCACAGACCCACCGTCCACTGCGGGCCTCCAGCTGGCCCTGGGTTCACCAGAGGAGGTGAATATCCACCTGTGTGACGGCAGAGGAGACAGGACAGGGCAGGGAGCGGGGGAGAATGCTCCCACAAAACGCACAAGAATCGCAAGGAGAAGAGTCAAAACTACCCCAAGGTTTGGGGCTGAGCCTGACTCCAAGCGTCCCCTGATGTCCCGAAGCTAACGGCAATATTCTGAAGGTATTAACAGGACCCAGATGTTACAGAGACGCTTAGAATTCTGCTGAACAGATGACCCGACTGGGAGGTCGCCGCGTCCCTGGGGCCATTCTGCAGTGGCCCACCCGATGGCCTCGCAGTGAAACAGCATCAGAGACATTCCAGCCGGAAGAAAGCGCAACCGGGCTCCTCCGACCGAGTATAAATCACGAGGCAAAGGGCGCCCCCCCTCCCCCGGCCTCCCACCCCCCAAGGAAAACACAGCCCGAGGACAGACAGGCCGCCAAGCCGAGCCGCCCAGGAGCCAGCCGCCCCGCGGCAGAGGTGGCGCCCGCGACGCCCAGCCTCGGTGCCGCGGCCCGGAGTTCGCACTTCGCTGCAATTTGTTTCTGATCTTCAGTCAAATCCCTACAAGGCCAGGGTCCCCCAGAGAGTTTATACTTTGACCTTGTGACAATTAACACCCGAGGCCAAGGGAAAATCGATAAGAGGCCAATTCTGCTGGTGAGAGGTGGGCGGTGGAGGGCCAGGCTGGGTCTCATTGACCCAGCAGAAGCGTTTTTGTGAAGTTATTTCCCATCCAACAGCAAGAGTGCAGTGCCTTTAAACAGACAAGTTGCCAAAATGGAAAGAAAGTCTTCTTTCAAAACTGCCAGGCCTGGCGATCCATGATTCCCATGTGTTCAAAAAAGGACACAAATTAGCTGAAGCCGAAGACCTTCTGCGGCCAACAGGGCCCTTCATTGCTGGCTTTGGCCGCAGAGGTGAGAGCCGGGGGGGCGGGTGCCTGCCGCACCCCGAGCTGCAGCCCGTTCAGGATCCCTGGCCACCCGGCGGCTGGCGGGTGACGGGAGGACACAGGAGGGCGAGTGCCTTCCGCTCTCACCTCTGAGATGCGGCACGGGGTCTCCAGGAAGGAGGGCCCAAGCCAGGTGCCATTGCAAAGCGGGCAGAGGGGCCCCGGGCCCCCAACACAGCCACGAGTGTCCCTGCGGTTCACCCGGAGGTGTGGGCGTGGGAGCGGGCAGCCCCGGGCAGCCCAGGCGGCACGCAGCCTGGAGACAAGCCCGCCACATCAGAGCCTCCAGGAGCGGAGCTCCTTCCACGCAGGCGGGCGCAGCCTCGGCCCCCAGCCCCCGCTGGGCACACGCGGGACAAAGGCAGCGACCGGGGACAGGGCTCCTGCTACTTCGAGTCTTGGCTTCCTTTCAAGTCTCTTCATCTTCCCCCCCGGACGGCCCCTCCCAGGGGCTTGGTCCCAATCTGTAGGGGAGGGAGGAGAGCGGATGCCGTGCCCACGTGGTCCTCGGGGAGAACAGCCTCCTATTCTGGACACTTCCGCGGAGGAGGCCCCAGAGCTGCAGGCTGTGCTTTATAAATCACTCGGTCCCAGTGGAGCGCGGCACAGAGCGTGACAGATGTGAAACGGCTCTACCCACACAGAGGAGCAGGGCCAGCTACGGAGGCTACTTTTCAAAAGAAATTCCAAGTTGAAAAGAAATAGCCAAAATTATTTTTTTCCCCTGAGAATGTATCAAAAAGCAAGATTATCATCATCCTGAACAGCTGAATGTCTGAGCTTCCTCAGAAAATAAAACATCCCTGCGACAGAGGACGCCTACTGACGGCCACCGGGGGTCCCGCTTTGGGGAGCCAGCCGGGGCCGCGAGTGTCCGTGAGCCCCAGGGGAGTGGAGAGGGTGGGGGCCGCCTGCCCAGCTGCGGAGAGCAGCGTCCACACTCAGACCCGAGTGAGTTCCCGGCAGAGGGGCCCCCAGTCCCTCGGGGCCTGGGACCGGCGGGATCTGCGGGAACGGTGACCAAACGCCGTCACCGGAACAGTAAAGCACGCTAGGGGTAGGCCTTTGTGTTCAAGTGTTTTACGGCGGCCACCTACAGGGGATGTAAAATCCACCATTTTAACCAGGTTAAGTGCACGGCTCGGTGGCACTAAGAACACTCACACGGTTGTGCAGCCGTCAGCACCAGCCACCTCCAGCACTTTCTCATCTTCCCGAAGTGAAGCCGTGTCCCCAGGAAACACTCCCTTCCCGTCCCCGGCAGCCCTCGCCCCCGCCCCACTTCCTGGCTCTGTGTTTTTGACCCTCGGGACCTCCTGTAAGTGGAATTACACCGCATTTGTCCCTCTGTGCCTGGCTTGTCTCACCCTCGTCCCCGAGGGGCGTCTGTGTTGTAGCCCCCGTCACAGCCCCTCCTTTCTGGGCTGAATGGTACCCCGCCGCCCGTATCGACCACGCTCTGCTCGTCCCTAACGGGCGGGGGGTTCCTCCCCGCTTGGCCCCTGTGACCGACCGGCGCTGCTGTGGACGCAGTGGCGGGCGAGGCCTCTGTTCCAGGCGCTGCTTTCGGTTCTTAGGGGCAGATCTCCGGAAAGATCTACCGGGGGGTAGCTGGATCCACAGGAATGGTGGTTCCACCTTTAGTTTTTGAGGAGCCTCCACACTGTTTTGCACAGCAGCTGCATCGTTTTACACTCCCACGGACAGCACACCACATCCTCGCCAGCACCTGCTGCAAGGATTAGATCCCCGGGAGAAAAGCCTGGACGGGTTTCTCCAGCGTCCAGTGGGGAGGGCGGAGTCAGTCGTGTTCCTGTTCTCGGCACGTCAGCATCCTGGGTCCATGCGAGGCCCCGTGGCTGGGATTATTAAATCCCACTGGATCCCCTGCCCACTCCCATCCCCTCTCCCTTCAAAGACAGTGTCTCTGAAATGCATTTCTTCTTACTTATGAATGTGTTCTTACAAAGGGCATCTTGTGTTTTTTATGCACAGCTATTCTCTGTGTATGTGGATGGTGGGATGTTTCTTGTTGCACTTCCTGTGTTTTCAGCAAGCACTGTGTTTGCAGCGGTCCACGTCCCCACACAAACACACACGCTCCCCACCCCTCCCAAGTGGCTGCAGCCCCTGCCCCCAACACCGCACCTGGAGACTGACACCTCAGGGGTCCGCCTGGGGCCCCGTGGAGCCCATCACTGGTCGCCGGGCCACCCTCACTTGATCTGGCTGGAGGGCGCCTGACCCGTCCGGAATGCTGTCCCATTTGCAGTGCAGGTGCCGGAGGGCTCCCAGGCGGAGGAGACTGCGGGGAGAGATCGTGTCCGAAGGCTGAGCCTCTGAACAGGTCAGAATTCAGACCTCAGTGTGAAGGGATGGAGTGCATAGGGGGTCTCGCAGCCTCCTTGGTCAAGGGAAGTCATGCCGCCTTTCGTGTCCTAAACACCACGTGGCTGATGCCTGTCTTCCTGTCACTTTCTTATCCCAGAAACCGACAGTGCCTGAGATTGACCCCAAAAGGCCAAACCTCCCCAAGATACATGTCAAAAGCCATTTTCTAATAAGAAACCATAGCAGAGGCGCGGATTGGGGGTTTTGGTCACACGGGTGGGATGTGTCATTCTGTTACTGTCACTGGGTCACACGCTGTGTGCGGGGGGAGGGGTCTGGAGGGGGCGAGTGTCCCAAGTAGAGGTGGAGCCAACTTGGAACAGGAGGTTGGGGGGCGGCCTCCTGGGGCCCCCTCCTCCCCCCATTCTTGCCTCCTTGGATAAATAGAAGCCGCTCAACTCAGCATCCCCGTACGGACCTCGAGGCCTCCCCACTCTCCACGCCCCCCTTCTGTTTTCTATCTCAGAAATGACACACCCGCCGGGCGGGGCGGGCCCCGGGGGTCATCCTGACACCTCCTGCACCCTCGCCCAGATCTTGACGATTTGATGCTGAGAATCGCCTGGGTTTGGTCTTCCATCCACCTGCACAGCCATGACCTTTGTCCACTGTCGCCACCACCCCCAGGACAGCAGCACTGGCCTCCCAGTGCCCACCCAGGCCCACAGCATGGCCAGCAGGGAGGCCCCAGACACACCTGTGCTGTGCTTCCCAACGAGACACGCTCCATTATTCCCGGAACAGAGACAAAAGTCCAGCTTCACCTCGGAACGCGCCCTGAATCCCTCCCTCTGCCTCAGATGCTCTTTTCTCCCTCTTTACCTACTTTCTTCCCATCACCCAGCTCTGCAAAGTATCAAGTTCCTTTCTATGTGCTCAGACTGCACACACGTCCTGCTTCTTTCAGTCGCCTGTGTGTTGTTTTGATTGGGGTTGGCAAAGCACCAACCCACAGTGTAAACCCACCTGCCACCCACTTCTGCAAGTAAAGTGTCACCGGACATCGCTGGGTGTCCTGCGCACGTGTCCACGGCGGCCCCGGGCAGTCAGGCCAGAGCGTGAGGCTGCAGAGCCTTGAGGACTCGCGCTCCAGCCCTCGACGGAGGACCTGTGCCGAGCCTGGTTTTGCTTATTCAGTACGTTGTCTGCCCCGCTGGACAGCAGCCCACAGGGCTAGCGACTGTATCTCTTTCTCTCTCTGTAAGATCTCACGCTCTGGCCCGACATCAGCGGGAACGAAGTCAGTGCTGCTTGAATGGATGAACGGTCAGGGCCGAGGGGCGCCGGGTCCCAGCTCCCGTCCTAAGGCACCTTCCTCAAACTTGATGCTGGTGGCCAAGACGGTCGCCATGTCGAGTTTTAAGATTTTTGTTCCCAAGTCAATTAGATTTCGTGTAGGATGAAAACTCAGTCTGGAGGAAGGACTGTAAGGGAGAAACCCTCTCCTTATTTGAAAAGACGCTGGAACAAAGCTGCAGCTCCTAAACTAATGTTCTTGGGTATCTTCCCAGGCATCCCCCTAAAACTGGACGGAGTTCCCCCGCGCAGCAGGTGACACTACAGTCCGAGTGAGGTCCCGGGGCGCCAACCTGCTCCGGCCAGGCTGGGCAGAGGGCAGGGATCAGAGGAGGCCTCCCGCGCCCCCTCCGCAGGGCTGGAGCACGTGCGGCCGCGCCCCAGACGCCGAGGCCCCGCGCCGCCCGCAGGAAGCCGGACAAAGCCGGGAAGGAAGAGGAGGGAATCCCCACCCTCAGCTGGAGCCGGCCCACAGGCCGGGAACCCTGGGCGGCTGGAGAAGAAAAAATTCTTGGAAGCCGTCGAGGCCGCAAGTGAAAACAAAAGATTCTATCTGGTAGGAAATCGGACAAAATGGAGAGAAATTTGTTTTGTTTGGGGAGATAAAATAAGCGGCAGGCCACTGAACTCGGGTCAGGAGAGCAGAGCGGCCTCCCCCAGGGCTGAGGGCACCCGGACGTGCACCGCGTCTCCAACCTCCAGCCCTTCTGCACAGGAGGGGCCGTCACTGTGAACCGACGGCCAAATCCCTGGGTGGACGGACCCAGGAAATGCCGGGCCTTCCGGCCCCAGAGTCTCGGCCGAGGACGGAGCTCGCCGGTGCCTCGTAAAGACTCCTGCCCGAAGCCGGTCCTGGATGCGGTGCCCTGGCTGACGACGCCCACACTGGGTCAGTCAGGTACGGAGCTCCCCTCTGGCTCTTGCCCTGAGGACCAAGCTCTGGAGGCCAGAGCCCGATCAGAGTGGCCTGGGTGGAAGAGGGGCCGCCCCAGCAGGCCTGGGCCCTGCGACCCCAGCCTCACCGCACAGGGCGGCTGTGTTTGAAGAGGACAGACGTTGGTCCATTGGCCGTGTGCTTCGGATTCACCGTTTACGCGAGAGCGCCGTGCCAGCAGTGACTCACTGACGCTCCTTGAGCGAATGCGCGTACCATCTCCCGCCAGGGCGGGGCCCGTGCCTCCTCAGTCCGGCTTGTGTCCCCGTAGCCCCAGGAGTGGGGCAGCCCCTCGTGGACCGGTTCTCACGTGACCCTCTCCGGCAGGATGGCCAGAGGGGCTTTCCCAGCGGAGACCACTGAGCAGGAGATCCTTAGACACCAAACACTTCACTGTTGGCTTTCTTGGAAGGTTTTGTCCCCAAATACACAGCCATCTTCACGCCAACAGCGGGTCCACTTTGAAGAGGAAGCCCGGTAGAGCATGCACGTCTGACCGTCTTACAGGAGTGGGCTCATGAATGAAGCTGTCACATGGGCAAGTGACAGAGGACCCACACGGCTGCCCAAAACGGCCACAGACAAAAGACATCGCAGAGCCCCGTCTCTGAGCTCTGGCCCGGGGGGCGGCTGGATCCCCCAGGCAGATCCCGTGTAGCCTGGACGGCCCCTGCTTTGTGTCCTCCTGGAAATACAATTGAAATCACTTGTTTTCTTAGCTACTCCGTGAAACATTCTAAGAATCTATTCTAAAGGAGAAAAGGAAGGAGGAATGAGTGTGACATTGGCTTTTCGACTGTGGTTTTCATTTCCATACACCTTAGGTCACAAGAACGCGTGGGATACTCACACACATCCTTCCGCAATCCCTGTGGCCTCTGGGGGCAAAGCGTCTCATGGCTTCACCACCAAGGCTGGTGTGAGCGCTCACGCGGCCTGGCCTGCAACGGGGAGCTGTGTGTGGGCGTGTGTGCACACGAGGGTAGGATTTGTATGTATGTGTGTGCAGGGAGAGAGAGATGGCAAAGAGAAAGAGAGAAATTGCCATTTCTCTTTCTTCCCTGGCGTTCCTAAACCAAATTCAACTTTGAAACGAATTTCAATTTTTCTACATCATGATCCTGTAAGTTTTCTCACTGTAAATGTTCATTTCTTCCTAGACCTTCCTAGACGTTCCTAGACATTTGTAGGTGTCCTTTGGGAATGACCACTTGAGGAGATCGCGGCCTCAGCCCTGCACCAAGGAGGCACGGCCTGACCTGGCCCAGGTGAGGACACGGGGAGGGGCCCCCCGAGAGGCAGGTGCACCCAGGTTCCTGCTTCTCCAGTGAGTCAGACTCCCGACAGCAGCTGGGGATGAGACTCCTGGGGGCGCCCCCAGGCCAGGCGAGGCCTTGGCGCCCAGCCGGGGCGCAGGTCACACACGCAGCGCAGGCTGCACGGTGGCCCTGGGCTCGGGACGGCGGTTTCCCATGCAGACAGCACTGCCCGGGAGCGCCTGCACACAGACCTCCAGGCCCAGATGCACCACCAGCCTGGAGAAGAAGTGAGTGCGCCAGTCCCCGCGCGAAGCCAACTGAGGTCCCTGGGAAGACAGTGGGTCACCGCCTGTCCAGACACCGCCGGCTCTTCCGCGTTAGTCACTGTTTCCTGCACCTCTGATCTCACCTCATCGCTCCCTGATGCTGCTGCCGCCACAGCCATCACAGCAGATGGCCGTGGACCCAAGGGGACCGTATGGGGGTTGAGAACACAGCAGGGGACACCGTGCAGCTGGGCCACTTCTACAGCCTCCGCGGAGACCCCCGGGGTCTCTGCGTCCAGAGGGTCCTGAGGACGACAGGCCGGGCTCCAGGCAGGGCACGGGGTGTGATGTCCAGGCACGGCAGGCGGCTCGGCCAGTGGATGTGACAGCGAGCGGCTGGGGTGCGGGTCCCCCAAGTGCCGGCTGCGGGAGCCCCGGGGGGCACGGGGGGCCTCACCCCAGGAAGCAGAGGGATGGGGGACGGCATGCTCAGGAGGAAACACAGGCCCCGGGGGCACCGTCTGGTGAGGCACGCTTGGGACGGGCTGTACTGGCCGCGGAGTGAGGCCTGGAGCCCGGAGCCCGGGCGGTGTCCCCGGGGGAGCCTGGTGCCCGCAGGAGGCCAGCAGCGTCCCAAAGCCTCCACGGGGCCCTCGCCACTGCCTCCGCCCCTTGTGAGGCTTCCTGGGAACGGTGCTTTATCCTCATACAGATTTAACCAGAGGCAGTTTAGCCTTCTCCTCGCGCAAGTCACGCAGCCCAGAGGAAGAGCTGCAGGGCCCTCCCCGCGCCCACGGGACGTGGGGGCTCCACTCACCTCGGGAGCCCCCCTATGGTGTCTCGGGCCGGCAGCTCCCAGGCCCCCAGCGGTCCTGCCTCCTCCCACAGGCCAGTATCTGGGCAGCTCCTAGCCGCCCGCCTGCAGCTCTGGCTCCACCCGCCCAGGGCCTCCCTCCCGGTGTGTTCAGGTAAGTGCACGGTGTGGACAACTGTTTATCCCAGCACGGTGACCGGCCGGCCTCTGGGGACAGCAGCGCAGGGCCCAGCCCCACATCTCTGCCGGCCAGGGGCACAGCCATCGGCCCCGTCCCTGCTTTCTCCGCTCGTCAGCCACGAAGGCCTGGGCGCCTCCCCCTCCATCCCGATGGTGGTGTCCGGGCCCCGGACGCCCAGCCCTGAGGACACCCACCTCTGCGGCAGGCCGTGGTGTCTCTACCCACGTGCAGAAACGGGCCAGCAGCACAGGGGGCCCCCGGTCTCCCGAAACCTGCACAGAGGGCCCTATGCCGGGACAGCCTGCGCTGAATCTGCGGCCAAGGAGCAGCTAGAAGACACCGAGGCCTCGTTGCTGGGCTGCAGGCGCGGCCCCACCCCCTTCAGCCACCCGCGCTGGCGACGAGAAACCGGGCAGTGTTAACGTCCCCGCAGCGAGACAGGCTTTGGCAGAAGGCTGTAAAAGATAAAGACACAGGGCTTGAAGCCAGGACCCTGACCAACTGTATGATTTTAGACAAGTCACCGAGCAGCCCCTTCACGGACCTGCTGCCAGACGTGGATGAGGCTGTGGATATACGAGGTCCAGCGTGTTTGCTCAGAAAGAGTAGCTGGTCCCGAGAAAGGACAGGCACGGAAAACGCACCTGCCCATTCTTCTAACAGTCGGCTTCAACGCAGCATTACAGTGCTGCTTCAGCGCCTGAGGCTTGTACGTCTGTGGGAGAAAGAGAAGACGCGGCCGGGACAGGAAGCGGAAGGGTGACAGGGCGTCGGGGGGAACGGGACGGGGGCGGGGCCGAGGCAGGTGTGACCAGCGCGAACTAGCGCCCCCGGCAGGCAGCACCGCCTGAGACACCGTGCGTGGTTTCCAAAAAGTCAAGGTCTGTCCTTGAAGCGCTTAAATCTCAGCCAGCGTGTTCGGTGGGCTGCTGGCCGCCATGTGGCTCCCGAGCACGATGTCCTGGGCAGTGCCCCCCAAAGCCCCCCCTCGACAGGAGCCCGCCAGGCAGACGCGGAACTCGCGGGCCAGACCCCGCCTGACTCCCCAGCGGGGAGCCCCGGGTCCTCCCGTCCCCCTGCCCCGT
This sequence comes from Balaenoptera acutorostrata, assembly GCF_949987535.1. Lineage (NCBI taxonomy): Eukaryota > Metazoa > Chordata > Mammalia > Artiodactyla > Balaenopteridae > Balaenoptera > Balaenoptera acutorostrata. The sequence goes on from NC_080080.1 coordinate 82,442,035, forward strand.
GTCAGTGGTGGCCCTGGAAGCCCTCCTGCAGCCTCGCATCCAGGCGGGCACCCGGCTTGGCTGCCGTTCGGGGTCAAGCCCAGGGAATGGAGCTGACACGCTGGGGCCCTCCCCTTGGCCTTTCAGAGTATGAGAGATGCCTGTCTTACTCTTCCCGCCACTTTGAGGTGGGCTGTCAATTACCGGCAACCACATGCATCCTAAAAGGTCCCGAGGACCCGCTTCCCCGGCCACCTGTGAGGAGGTCGCCTCCGTGCTCCTATGACCCCATGGCCTCCACCCTTTCCAGTGTCACTCTCCGCATTTCTCCCCAGGGCCCAGCCTTCTACCACCTCTCCTTCTCCAAGAGCGAGACGAAAAGCCAGGACACGTATTACACACAGTAGAGATTGCAAAAGACCACACTGCCTTACTCAGGTAAATGGTTAAAAGAATTCCGCTGACTTCCAGAAGTCACCCAGTCACCACTTCCCTTCAATGCTGGGGCCACTGTCCTTCTGGGCTGGTCTAGTCTCCTTTCACCCTGAGACCAGGGTTGAGTCATTCCCTTTACCCACTTAAAATAAGGTCTTTTTCTTCTGGGGTCCCAGACACAACCATGTCTGAATTCTCACTGGAAATAGGCTCAGTTAGAGGCCCCAGCCTCTCATTCCAGCTGTACTGCCCTGGCTTCTCTCAGTCTGTGGGTCCTGTCCAAAACCCTCTTCTTGGAAAGGACCCTGGGTGTGAGCCCCCCACCAGCCCCACAGACGGTTCCTCCCTCCGTGAGCCTCGCCCCGGGATCAGCCATTCCCTCGAAAGCACTGCCCGATGAAGAACGGGGCCCGGCGCTTAGGAGCCCACGGCGTGCGGGTGCACAGGGCACTCGGCTCCAGCGCTGACGGTGTCTGACGATGGCGTGGAGGAGACCCAAATGCAAGGCCAGGAAGTCTGAGAAAGACAGGTGGGGGGATTCTGAATACAAGCTGCGGTTTAGCGGCGAGACGGAACTTGAACTGATGGTGGCGGTCAGGGTGGGACATCGCAGACACAGAGAAAAGGCAGAAGCGGAACGGCAGGAAAGGCGGCCGCTCAGGAAGAGACAGGAGTACGGGGTGGCCGAGAGACAGGAAGCAGATCAGAGGAAGCCGGGAAGCCAGGCTGGGCCCAGGTGGCGGGAGCTCGGGCTCCAAGGGGAACGTGAGTTTAATCTGGCAGGTGAGAGGGAACAGCACTTCTCTCTCTTAGTGCCTACCGACCACTCGGTGCTTTAGTCCAGGTCGCTGTGGAGGAGATGGTGAGCGCCGGGGGTCTCTAAGGCGGGCTCCTTCTCTCTGCAGCCCCATGACTTTTCCCTGTGTCCGGCATACAGTAGGTGCTCAGTATACGCTTGCTGACCAAATAGTTAAGTTGATCGTATCTGCCCTTTCTGAAAAGTCATCCAGCAGCAGGGGGAGAGGGGATGGGAGTTACAGGGGAGGGCGGTGTGAAGAGATTAGAAGCAGTTAGGAATTCAGACCAGAGCGGCAGGAGAAGGAGGGCGAAAAAGGAAGAATGGGTTAGAAAGAACCGATAGGCCTTGACAGAACATGAAAAATAAACACGAGGGGCCATGAAAGGGACTCCAAGCGTTTACCCCCGGAGACAGGAGCTGGGTGGTCCTGGGAGCTTGGACCCCCGCCCATCAGGCCAGGGACCCCACCGGTGTTTGCCCGGCTATGTCCCCAATACAAGGAACACAGACCGCCCGGCTCTCAGCAGGTGACACTGTAGGTGACGGCCATTCAGCCACCTGTAGACGACTCCTCGGTTAGAAACACGGCCTGGCATGAGGATCAAGCAGCTCCACCTTGGAAGCACCTGCAAAGGAGGCGGCCTCCAGTCAAGAGGCCGAGTGGGAAGCAGGGGCAGAGAGGGTGGCTCGGGGCCCCAGAGACGGAGCTGACGGGGCAGTTTTGCCAAAAGCTCTTGAGAACTTACCAGGAAGGAGGACCAGGTCACTGACAGTGACACCGAGGCCACTGGTGGGTGCTGAGCCGCCTCTAGTCAGGCAGGAGTCACGGGACACGAGCTTGGGCTCAGGAACATGTTTACATCGTCATAGAGAAACACGCACCTGTTTCTCTCCTCGGGTTGGGGTCACCCCAAAGACACTCACTTTGAGGGGACAATCAGGGTTTTTCACCAAATGGTAGGTGACCTCATGGTGGGACATTCGGTTTGAGTGGATAAGTGGTCAGAGAACGTGGAGGTGACCGGCCAGCAGAAAGCAGCACACGGTGGTGACCGTGCCCCCAGGCCACCCCGCAAGGGGGTCCACTGCTGAAGGGGCTGGTCTCCTGGGGCGCAGGAGGGCCCAGCCTCCAGCCCCCCAGGACGCAGTGAGGCCCCAGAAGAGGCAGGAATTTGGGCCCCACCCCGGCGATCCTGGTCTGAGCTACTCTGGGCTGGTGGGGATGCAGATGGGAACCCCCGGGTTGCACTAAACCGGCCCAGAAAAGACCTGTCGTCCCCTAGGTCCCCGCAGCTCGCCCCCGAGCCCTCTGCCTGAGCTCATCTGGGCCCCTTTCTGAGTCCACACGCACAGCTCACAAGTTCCCGCCCCGCGCCAGCCCCGGCACCAGCCCCGCGCCAGGTCCGCCCGTTCCACATCTACTGCGCACGGAGACTAGCGTCCTCTCTGTAAGCAGAAGCCCGAGTATTACTATTATTCTGGAACATCGTCTGTATTAGAAATCTAAGCAAGGGGGACATGGAATCCTTCAAAAGGAGAGCTAGAGTTTAGAAAACTCCGACAGATGTCAAAGGCCTCCTCTCTGCCCTTCTCTGGAGGGGCCGCCCCGTCCCCCAGCTGCAGGCACCCTCCCCTGTTAGAACTCAGGAAGGGGCCCAACCCCCGAACACAGGCTCCTGACACGGACGCAGCGTGAGCACCAAGGAGCATCTCGGAGGAGCCTGGGAGACGTCAGGTCCCAGGGGTGCAGGGGATGTTGTGTGTGCCCATGGGCATCAGAAACACCCTGCATGTGCCTTTCAACATTCTACAGAAATTACTGTGCAAAAAAAGTCTGCCAAGTATGTCATGACAGCAGCCAGGCGTCTGCTGTGACAGCAAACAGATTTCCTAATCCCCAGGCACACACAGGAAAGCACCGTAAATCTTAGATGAGACCAGTGCCCTGGGTGGAGTGACCGGTGGCCAGAAATAGCTCCTTTCCTGCAAGGACTCAAGATCGCGGCGCAGATAGGCCTGCGGAGGGGCCGGGCGGAGGGGGCGGCCGGGCCTGCGATCCCTTGAAAGGGTCTCCTAAAAGCGCGGGTTGCAGCGCGCACGGGGGCAGAGGCAGCGCGGGCACGCGTGGCCGCGGCGCTAAATGAGCTGCTCACACAAGTCATGAGAGTGCAAGAGCCATGAGCGCCTCGGCGCCAGCGACGCGGGTGGCGGTCCCGGGGCAGGTGGGGCGAGGCCGGCGGGGCCCTGGCCCCCGGCTGGGGGGCGCCGGCGGACGACGGGACCGGCGCAGGGGGACGGCGTGGGGGGCTCACCCGGGCGGAGCGGGGAGGGGAGGGAGGCCCGCGCCTCGGTGCTCGCAGGTGAGCGTCAGGTCAAGTCCGCTGCAGCCGCATGGGAAGCCCTGAACCCGGGGGCGAAGGTGTTGGGCTTCCGGGGTGAGGCCAGTGCGTCACATCCCAGGTCCCCTGGGTGCTGGGAAGGTTGGATGACTGGCCAGGCCTCCACTTGCCCGCAGACGCGGGGAGCGGGACCTTTGGGGGGGGGGCGGGAGGGCTCCAGGGAGAGTGGGTAGGGGAGCATGGAAACCGGCTTTCTGGGTCCACACTCCTTTTTCCACCAGTAGAAAGGCCCTAACAGTTTTTTCAGGAGCTTTTCCACAGGCCACCTCTGCAGCCTGGCTATGTGAGCTGCAAGCAGAGCCCATCACCTCAGTTTGCAGACCTTCTAAAGGCTGAATACAAGCTGGCATACCTGAGCTTTTGTACGTTTTTAATAACTGATTTAACTTTAGCGCATTTATGTCAATACACACGTTTATACAGACACAGCCAGTGAAAAACAAAATTTCTCCCTTTGGGAAAGGCACTAGAATCATGATGTAGTGATTAAGAAAACGATAACATGCCAGTGAGATTGCCGTACCACGTCCTAATAAGAGAGGAAGATCACTGGAACGGTGGGACAGCTATGGCCACCTCACGTGAGGGGCCCCAGGCCTGAGGGCCAGGTAGCCAGTGCCTGGGATGTGGACCCAAGGCTACAGCATGGAGGACAGTCCAGAAAAGCAGCAGGAGTGGCTTTTCCCGCCGTAGTCATCGTTCGCCAAATATTCATTGAGCACCTGGTCAGGAGCCAGGACCCAAGAAGGAGAGGCCGGGACCGGCCTCCTGCCTATGGGGCGGGAGGGGGCGGGAGGGGGCGGGAGCCGCGGCAGCGCCCAAGTGACAGAGTGGCCGACCGATTAAGACTGTGGCCCTGTGGAGCCCGAGGAAGCCGAGTGCTGACGCCCCAGGAGCCAGGGGCTCCCAGAGCCCCACCGGTGACGACGGGGACACTGCCGGAGAGACAGTGACTCTGGCCGCCCCAGGAATGGTCCACACCTGCCAAACCCCCAGGAAGAGGCTGCAGCGATCCCCATTTTACAGGACAGGAAGCCGAGACCTCACAGGACATTCCTCGGGTCTCACAGGACAGGGCAGAGCCTGGCTTCAAAATCATGTCAGGTCTTGAGTTTTTTAAAACTTGTTTTCTTCCCCTCTTCCTACAGGAAGAAGAGGCAGCTCGGGCCGTGATCTGCTCCCACCACAGCTCCAAGGGCAGGACCTGAGGGCGGCTTCCAGGGCACACAGCACAGAGCGGCCAGGCCAGCTCTGCACCCGTCTCTCTGAGCCCAGACAGGGCCACAGGCTCGCGTGCGCCAGAGATGGTAATCCTGCAGCAATGATGCCAGCGCCAGGCCCTCCTGCCGCCTCGTGCAGTCATTAGAGCAGCCGGGGTCAGTGCCTTGATTCCCTTTGTAGAAAGAAAGAAACAGATGGCAGATGCTTTGGTGCTCACACAGCTAAGACCTGAGAACCAGACCCCGGGGCTGTGGGCTTCCACCTGTGCTCTGGCCACCGTGGTGCACGGCTCTCCTGCAGAACAAAGCGAGGAGGAGTCCAAAGATCCCTCCCCGCCTCACGTGCAGTGATTCTGGGGTGGAGAGCTTCGAATTCAGTTCCTCCTTTAAAAAACAAGCCGTTTAACTAGGTCAGGTAAACAAAGTGATATTTGGACTAGCTCAGCCCAGCTCTGAAGGCTCATAGCGGAACGTCTGAATTAGGATGGGGAAGGACCCGGTTATCCGTTAAGTGTGTCCCAGTTCACGGGGCAGCTGGCTCTGGGAACAGGCGGCCGACGTGGCCCACCTTCCGCTGCCCAGAATCTCCCAGGAGCAGCAGCGACAGGGCCATACGACCAGGCACCCACGTCACAGGGCACTGAATCTTGGCTGGAGAATCTGAGGAGCAGTCCACATGACCCGGAGCAGGGCCCTGCGGTCCTTGCCCCCCACCACTATGTCCTCAGCGGAAAACCTTTAGCCAAAGAGTAAGCTTAATCCGAGAAGTGAGAAAAGGCAGAAACGAAGGAAAACAGTCAAAGGAGACCAAACAATCATAGTTGAGTCATTAAGCACAGTCAAGGGCCTTTAGTTCTGCTTTAAGGGCTGTAGATCACATTCTGAGCTGCATCCCGTGAGCTGTTTTGCAGATACTGAAGCCCCCGCCAGGTGGAGGAGGATGGCTGCACGGTGACCAAACTGAAGCCACGACACAAGCTGCCCCACTTCACACAGCTCCAGGAACTGGCCTCAGAGAAATGGGAACAGACCCTGCAACTAAGGGTTAACGGTACTCAAAACAACCAAGGTGACGCTGATCAGACCACCACATTCCCGATTTCAAGACGACTGTCAGAACTGACTGTGCTGTCCTGCCCCCCGCTCCGCCTGTACGCCCCTGAAACTCCCCTGTAAAAGCCCCTGTCCCCTGAGCAGCCATCGGGAGTTGGTTCTCGGACAGGAGCCCACCCTCTGCCCCGGTTGCCGGACTCCGAAATAAAGCAACCTTTCCTTTCCTAGCAACCCTTGTCTCTCGAGAATTGGCTTTCGCGCGGCCAGCAGCGGGACCTGGGTTCAGTAACACACACGCAGGCACGCACACGCACGCACACACGCGCACGGCCAGACAGAGGCCTGTGATGGGTGAGCGGTTCCCACACCCTGCACTCTCCCCGCGGTGCCGCAGCTGTGTCCACCCTCGGCTGCTGGTGACAGCCGGGTGATGCCTCCACAGCCCCCGGTCCCAGCCGAGCACCTCCCCGTGCACGACTGTCGGGGGGAGACTCGCTGGAGGAAGAGACCCTCGGGGTGCAATTTCAGATCCCGGGAGGGGCAGGAGGCCCTGGGAAGCCACGGAATATTCTGCGTAATCATAAGAATGTCCCTGTATGAAAAGGCAACTCCCAACAAATCAGACGATGTGGCACAGGGGACGGGGTCGCAAGACCTGGGCCACACGCCTTCCAGCCTGGCCCCGGGCAGACCCCTCCGGCAGGGCTGAGCCCCGCACAGCTGCGGGGCTTTAGCAGGGTCCCTCTCGGTCCCTGTGCAGATACGACGAAGGCAGCATTCTCTTGGAGGCGGAAAGAAAGTCGTCTCTGCCCTCCGAGCGCAGAGGGCAGCTGGCGGAGCCCGGAGTCCCCGGCCAGCTCCCCAAAGCCCTGGGGCATCTCCAGGCGGGAGGCCCTCACCCCGCTCTCCCTGGGGCGCAGGCTCGCGCGTGCCGCCCCAGAGCCGCTTTGGTGAGGAGCACACGTGCCCCGGGCCTGCTGCGGAGGCCGCTCTGCCGGAGGACGGGCCGCCCGCCGCTCGCGCCCCTGCAGCTCCCCGCCAAGCGTGCCCAGACGCCTGCGGCCAGCTCACCCCGCCCCTCCTCGGTCCCCCCAGGTGTGCTCCCCGGGCACCGCTCGCCGTCCCGCCAGGTGTGCTCCCCGGGCACTGCTCGCCGTCCCGCCAGGTGTGCTCCCCGGGCGCCCGCTCGCCGTCCCGCCAGGTGTGCTCCCCGGGCACTGCTCGCCGTCCTGCCAGGTGTGCTCCCCGGGCACTGCTCGCCGTCTCACCAGGTGTGCTCCCCGGGCACCCGCTCGCGACCTTGGCGCAGAGCTTCCCACACGGCGCGCCCCCCCCACCCCGGCCCCCATGATGCCGGACGGCTCCAGAGCACCGAGGCAGCTTTCCGTCCCCGCGGCCCCGAGGGAGGAAGCCTGTCCTCCACGCCCCCGGTGCGGCCGAGAAGCGCCGGGCCAAGCAGCAGACACGTCCGGGGTCGTTGTGAGCAGACGCCTCAGACCGGAAAGCGTCTCCAAGCAAGGATCGCAAAAGGCTGTCGGAGCAGCCGCGTCCGCCCTGGAGCGCCGGCCTGCATCCCTCCCGGCGGCAGGCACGGCGTGCAAACCGCGGCCGGTCCGATCCGTCGTGGGGTGCACACACACACACACACACACACACGCGGGTAGGATCTGTCTTGTTCACCGTCTGTGCACACACACACACACACACACACACCCCGTCGGCCCAGACTAAGGGCTGAAGGAAGGAATGCACAGCAACCGACCACAGACCAGATGAAGAGAAGGAAAAAGGTGAAAGCGCTGTTAGTAAATAAGAAACTTGTGTCAGGTTTGGTTTTTGATGGTGACGAGGAAGCCACAGCAAATCTAAACAAAGTCCTGCCTGCCCCTCTCAGAGGGAAAGCAGAACCCGAGCGCCCCGGGCTTGGACAAGATCGTTTAAAATATCCTCTTGTCATTCTTCTTACGGGTCGTGTACCCTGCACCCAGCAGGGCTTTCTCCTCCAGGCTCTATTTCGGTTCAAGTGAAAAGTTTGGGGTCAGCTGAATTTGACACCTCTTGTGAAATTCCAGAGGTTCAAAAACTAATGGAATTTAAGGCAAAAGGATCTTTTTTTTAAAAAAAAACATACCCAGGCGGTCATCATGGATGTCCTTTTATAATAGAAGGAGAGAAGTGAAGTGGAAGGAAAATGCAATCAGGGCATTAAGTTCTTAAAATAAATGTGGGTTTGTCGCTGTTCACACCTTAGCTACTTGTTTGCACTACTGGAGAAAATATGTAACTTTTTTTATTACAGCAAGTTTTTCATATAAAGATGTTTTTGTATGAAAAACAGCACAGCAGCCAGAGATTATCTGCTTTAAAGGACATGTTTTGCTGATTCCAAGTCTGTGACAACCTTAGGAAACATCCCCGGAGCCCTCTCCCCGTGGAGCTGTTTCTGGACGCGGCTGCCTGCCCTGCTGTGAGGTTTTCCCGGAGTTTCACCCCAGTGCCGAGCCCCCAGGACTTGGGCCCTTAGCTCCAGGGACTCCTCTGAAGCTCGTACAGTTTGCGAGAAGTTGGTGGGGGTGGGTGGAGACAGAAACAGCACCCGCCCCAGGCCGGGCGCTCTGTCCACAGGCCACCAGCCCGTGAGGATCAAATGGGGCCTCAGCCTTTTGCTGCCGTCCTGTTTTTTCCTGTCTAGAAACTAAGGGTTTTGCATTTTATTCTCCAAAGAAACAAAAAGTATCGTACATTTACTGTAACAAACCCCAGGAAAATAATATCACCAACCAAATAAAATCCTAAAAAGTAAGTAAAGCAAGGCAATCGGCCACCAAACTTTTACAGTCGAAGAGAAAGATGCCCTGTGTCTCACCTGCTCTCTACATGTTTTTTACTCTGACTTCACTGTCGGCAAAGCAGCTGCCTTTACCAGGAAGCTGATATGAACGTGAGAATGAAATTTTGGTGTTGTCTAAAGAGGGCCCTCTAAAAACTCCATTGTACTTGGGCTTCTCCATCTCAGCCGTGGTGTGTCTGCTTCTTGCCTTTGCTGGGCTGGAGAGCCTCAGATTTCCACTGAAATCACTCAAGTCTCCAAAGAACTCAGGAAACTAAGTTACTTGAGATCCATGTAATTTATTTCCACTTTGCTCTACACAATTGATAAGAATCAAGTGCTTCAAACTTCAGACTTACACTCCCCTCTGCCAACGGAGGCTGCAGGACCATTTGTCACCTAGCGGAAAGGGAAACACAGGGGGTTTCTGGAAGACTGTGCATTTTCCAAGAGAGTTCAACATGGGTTTTTGAAAGTTTTTGCACTTCTGTAGATTTGACAACCACAACAAATGACAACAAAAGTCGTGCTCAAAGCAATGACTTTTCCTCTTACAAATTACTTCTCTCACTTAAAAAAGTCATTGTGCAAACCAGCCTTTCTGTCTGCACCAGTAAAGTAAGCACACATCCCCTTTGGTGACAGCCTTCTGAGCACGAGGCTGGATTTCAGGAGGGCCACCCTGCCACACGGGCCCTGGCAGGGAGACACTGGTCCTCAGTGCAGTGACGGCGGTGATGACCGTTTCCAGGGCTTTAGTGGGTATCACACGCTGCTGTTGTGAAGGTTCTGAGCTGTGGTATTCTTTCTTCTACCTTTTGTTTGACGGTAGGAAGTGGGTGTTGAGAGTGTGGATAAAAAATAGACTTGGTGCTTGGAGGCCACGACCTGACCTTTGTTCTGGTCACTCCCGGCCCTGGGCCGCTGTCACCCACACCACGTGCTCAAGTCCAGCTGGTGAGCGAGCACACATTCCGCGGTGGAGACGGCGAGCCTGGGCCGTAATCTCCCGAGGAGAGGACTGGTTTCAGCGGGACGTGAATCAGAGAGTGAGATTCAGCCTGTCACCCCTTCATCCCTCCCTGGGTGCAGCCTTTGCACCAGCACCGCCGTGACTCATCTTTCCGCTTGTTTTCTGTTTAGAAGCACCGAGCTCCTCTCCTTCACCGTCCTCTGTTCTGCGAGCCAGGCCTCGCCTCCTGTGCCCAAAGCGGTGGCCTGGGAGCTGATGAGGGCTGCGGGCCCCCTCCCCCCGCCTGCCCCACGCTCCGCTGGAGCACCAAAGGGACACAGCATCATATCTGCCTTTGGATCGTTAATCAGAAAAATCACTTGCCACCTACTGGGAACACTCATTGTTAGTCGACAGACAGGAACATCTATTTTGAAAGAAGGTGAAAATTTAGGGAGGCAAGAGCACCCACTATTTTCTTCTTGAAAGTCATCTCCACCTTCAGCCTCGTGCACTGCCCTTCCTTGTGGGATATTCACACCGTCCTGAAGAGCTCTGAGCCCACACTTTATGTCCACAAAGAGGAGCTGATTTGAATTTGTGGTTTCTTTGTTTTTTAATTTACTGAGGAAGGAAAAGATCTTATCTATATTTTGGCCCATTCAGCAAATTTTCACTAGCATCTGTAGAACCAAATGCATGAGCTGATTTTTTTTTAAAACGAGACCTAAGGACTTCCCTGGTGGCACAGTGGTTAAGAATCCGCCTGCCAATGCAGGGCACTTGGGTTCGATCCCTGGTCTGGGAAGATCCACATGCCGGGGAGCAACTAAGCCCATGCGCCACAGCTACTGAGCCTGTGTGCCACAACTACTGAAGCCCACGTGCCACAACTACTGAAGGCCACGTGCCTAGAGCCCATGCTCCACAACAAGAGAAGCCACCGCAATGAGAAGCCCCTGCACCGCACTGAAGGGTAACCCCCGCTCGCCGCAACTAGAGAAAGCCCGCGTGCAGCAACAAAGACCCAACACAGCCAAAAATAAAATAAATAAATAAATTTTTTTTAAAAAAAGAGAGACCTAAGACTCTTATTTTTAAATTGTATCCGAGAGGATTATTTTTCCAGTTTTATTGAGAAATAATTGACATACATCACCGTATATGTTTGAGGTGTACAGCACAATGGTCTGACTTACACACACTGTGAAATGATCACAGTTCCTTCAGCTAAAGTCCATCATCCCCTACAGATACAATAAAGAGAAAAGAAAAACATTTCTCCTTGTGATGAGAACTGTTAGGGTTTCCCCTCTCACCTTCCTGTACACCACAGAGCAGCCGTAACTGTAGTCGCCGTGCTGGCATCACATGCTGGTCCTTATTCACCTTGGAACTGCAGCTGGTATACTGGGACCCCCTTCCTCCACCTCCCCCGCCTCTGGTGACCAGCGATCTCATCTCCTGATGGGTGGGGGTTCAGCCGTAACTATAGTCCCCGTGCTGGCATCACATGCTGGTCCTTATTCACCTTGGAACTGCAGCTGGTACACTGGGACCCCCTTCCTCCACCTCCCCCCGCCTCTGGTGACCACTGATCTCATCTCCTGATGGGTGGGGGTTCAGCCGTAACTGTAGTCCCCGTGCTGGCATCACATGCTGGTCCTTATTCACCTTGGAACTGCAGCTGGTACATTGGGACCCCCTCCCTCCACCTCCCCCGCCTCTGGTGACCAGCGATCTCATCTCCTGATGGGTGGGGGTTCAGCCGTAACTATAGTCCCCGTGCTGGCATCACATGCTGGTCCTTATTCACCTCGGAACTGCAGCTGGTACACTGGGACCCCCTCCCTCCACCTCCCCCGCCTCTGGTGACCAGCGATCTCGTCTCCTGATGGGTGGGGGTTCAGCCGTAACTATAGTCCCCATGCTGGCATCACATGCTGGTCCTTATTCACCTTGGAACTGCAGCTGGTACATTGGGACCCCCTTCCTCCACCTCCCCCGCCTCTGGTGACCAGCGATCTCATCTCTTGATGGGTGGGGGTTGTCATCATCGCTGTTGTTGTTGTTTCAAAATGCCGCGTATAAGAAACATCACACAGCATTTGCCTTTCTCTGACTTGTCTCACTGGGCATCATGACCTCGAGGTCCATCCGTCTTGTAGCAAATGGTAGGATTTCCTTCTTTTTATAGCTGAGTAGTATTCCACTGTGTTATATATATATATAAACATTTCTTTATCCATTCATCCACCAGTGGACACTTGGGTAGCTTCCACGTCTTGGCAGTTGTAAATAATGTTACAGTGAACATGGGGGTCCTTATATATTTTTAAGTTATTGTTTCCATTTCCTTTGGATACATACCCAGAAGTGGAATTGCTGAATCATATGGTAGTGCTATTTTTCACTTTTGAGGAAACTCCACACTGTTTTCCACAGTCACTGCACCAATTTACATTCCCACTAAAGTTGTACAAGACTTCCCTCTTCTCCACTTCCTCGCCAACGCTTGTTATTTCTTGTCTTTTTGACGATAACCATCCTGACAGGTGTGAGGTGATAGCTCATCGTGGTATTGATTTGCATTTCCCTAGTGATTAGTGATGTCGGCATCTGTGCAGGTACCTGTTGGCCATCTGCATGTCTTCTTTGCAAAAATGTCTATTCAGATCCTCTGCCCATTTTTTAATTGGATTATTTGGTTTGATGCTATTGAGATGTATGAGTTCTTTATATATTTTGGATGTTAACCCTTATCAGATATATGGTTTGCAAATATTTTTCCCGTTTCATAGGCTGTCTTTTTACTTTGTTGATGGTTTCCTTTGCTGTGCAGAAGCTCTTTAGTTCGATGTAGTCCCACTTGTTTCTTTTTTTATTTTGTTGCTTCTGATTTAGGTGTGATCTTCAAGAAATCATTACCAAGACCCATGTCAAGGAGATCTTTCCCTATGTTTTCTTCTAGGAGTTTCACAGTTCTGAGTCTTATGTTTAAGTCTTTAATTCATTTCGAGTAAATTTTTGTGACTGGTGTAAGATTGAGGTCTGGTTTCATTCTTTTGCATGTGAATATCCAATTTTCCCAGCACCATTTATCAAAGAGACTATCTTTTCTCCAGTGAGTATTCTTGGCTCCCTTGTCAAATATTAATTGACTTTATAGGCTTGAGTTTATTTCCAGGCTCTCAGTTCTGTCTCATTGACCTATGTGACTGTTTTTATGCCAGTACCATACTGTTTTGATTACTATAGCTTTACAGTATAGCTTGAAATCAGGACGTGTGATGCCTCCTGCTTCGAGGAGCTGAGTTGTATAAAACCTAATTCTGAGCCCTTGGTCAGTCTCTCAGTCTCCTTAAGTGCCTGCTTCTTAATCAATAAAATATGGAGTTTAGACTATTTGTTGCTATGGTTCATTCCAGGTCTAAAATGCCATTTTCACCAAATTTTAAATCAATCTCACCATAGGGGCCAAAGCACCTTAAAAGAAAATGGCAAGTCCCAAGTAAAGAGAGCCACGTCTCTGAGGTGTGGCTTGGAGGAGAGTTCCCTCGAGAAGGAACACCCATTTGGGATTTAAACAGATGAGAAATAAACCTTTGTCATTTTTAAACCTTTATACATTCAGTGGCTTAATTGTTACAACAGCTGATGTTAACTAATACACTTCCGGGCTTTAGTTCCATCATTTAAAAGAATGAGAATAATAATTATCCTCTAGGAAATTTTTGTGCAGTTTACATTGAACAACGTGCGTGAAAGGCCCACTGTGAGCCCCAGGGAGCAGGTGGCACCTTCGGCTCTGTCCCCCTGCCCTGCTGCAGGGGGAGGACACAGAGACCCTTTCTGGCCACGTGGGCAGGCGTGAAGCTGTGCTTCACGAGGTCATCAGCCTGTGTCCCCAGAGGGAGCCACGTGGGTGCAGCCTCACCCACGTGGCACAGGCCGGGAACGGGGCGGTGACGTGAGTGTTCCTCCTGCACCCGGGTCACCCCATAAGCTTCGTCCACCCACACACACACTCACCCCAGTGCTTTCCCTCGTGTGCGGTTCAACTGCTGCCCTCACCCTGACAACCATGCTGTGCCCTGGGATCATCATCCCGTGACAACCGTGGTCCCTGTGTCCTGTGTCTGCACAGAAGCAGGGGCAGCACACGCTGAACCTGGACCCTCCTGGACCCTCCTGCTGCCACCACGGTGACACCTCCACCACCAAAAAACCAGAAGGGACCTCGCGGCCCACTGGGGCAAACCCACGGTTACAAAGGTGAGCGGAGCCAGAGATCGGGCAGGAGGACACGGGAGACAAGACGACCGTCCCCGGGAGAGGGCGCACGTGTCGCAGGGCCACCACCAAGCACCAGTGATTCTCCCACCACAGGAGAGGCCGCGAGCTCAGTCACCGGCGTGCACGCAGGAAGGACACCATCTCCCAGCACAGCCCGTGCCACGGCCGCGACAGTGGCTCGTGCCCCGTGGACTCGCCCTGTTTTCCTTACATCTTGACCTTGACGGCTCCAGGAGCCTTGATTCCACCCCAGGTGGCGGAGATTCTGTCTTCCTCTCACTTTTCTTGCCCGTGTCCTCGAAACAGATCTCAGTGCTCTCTTTCCCTACAAATGCTTGGAAGACTCTGAGTCTCCATCACCCAGCAGGGACGCACCCTCAGGTGCCCGCTCCCCCCCCCAGGGCCTGGGCCTTCAGAGCCACCCCAGGGCCCCGTTCCACGAGGCAGCAAAGGAGCCTAAAGTCTCGAGTGTCCGGCGGGCCGGGAGGAGGTGAGCCTGGTCCCCTGGGCCTGGCCTGGGACGCGCCCACCCTGTGCGCCGGGGCAGCTCCGTCTCCCCGAGTGTGGGGGGCTCTTCCCCTGCCTGCCCCCAACAATCCCTTGCACTGATCGCGGCCAGGGTTCCCCGCACGACTCAGCGCTGCTTCTCACGCTGCATCCTCTCTGCCCTCGGCCCGGCTTCCCTGCCGGTTACTCAGTGAGGCAGGCGGGTCCCGAGTGAGCTCAGACCCTCCCTGTGCTCCTTCAGTCACTTCCTAAAGCCATCCGCTCCCCCAGGAAAACCACTACGGGTGTGATCATACTTCTGTTTTCTCTGTCAGTGCTTCCCAGTTCTTTCGAAGACCCCCCTGAGACTCTGATGAATGACATGGATGCTGGCCCAGAAGAAGGGCAGCCTCGGGGCCCCGGGGCCTCGGCGATGCCCTCTCCTGAGCACCTCCACGTGGTGGGAGCCCTCAGCTGCCCCTCCCGCTCACCTCCCTCCTCCCAGGCCCGGAGCCGAGGACAAAACCTCCAGGAGAAAAGAGCAGACCAGCTCGGGGAGAGGGCGGGATCAGAAACTGTAATTCAATCTGATATTTGAGGCTTGGCAAGTATACCTCGGGGACTTCTTGAAAACCCCCCGAATCTTTTTCATTTCAGAGCAGTTAAGCCAACCCCAGCGTCCTGGCTCCAGGAAGCCGCGTGGCTCTGGGTTTTACTGCCGTTTCCTCTCCCTGGGCCGGCACCAGCTCCATTCTCGGCGTTTCGGTGCCACAGAGGGGCCCCCGCAAGCCAGCGTGGGCAGGGGCGGGGGGCGCGGGCCGGCCGGCGGGCACATGTGGCTTCCAGGCCGCCGGCCGAGGCACTGATGTGTAGTATAATCAAAAACATCCAGCGGTAATTTAATGGTTCCCACCAAGCACAGACACAAAGTCTAGCAACCCTTCCCTCCACATACTTAACCCTTGGAGGCAGAGAGAACGGCCAACAGAAAGGGGAAATTAATCTCGGGTAGTTGCTACCCTGGGATTTTTTTGCTTTTGGGGTTTTACCTGATGTTAGAGAGAAAGATGTGAACTCTGGAAACGTGCCGGGAGCAGGAATTTACATTAAATGTCTTGTCCGGCTCTGGCGGGGTGGGGGTGAGAACCCTCACACGCTGGGGAGGCCAGGCCGCCGAGAGGACCGGCTGCTGCCCTTGGTGGAAAGAGTTTGAATCCGATTTAGATGCTCGGTGAGGGAACTGATTTAAGTGACTCTGAGGCCACTTCTCCACCAGGAGAGAGCGATCTGGAGTGAGGTCGCCGGGCACACCCACCCTGCGAGTGGATTCAGTAACCAGGCCGGTGACAGACGTGGAAGCACGAGCTTGGGAAGAAACTGCTCTTCCGGTTAGAAGTTTTCCTTTCAAATTACAATAAATTTCCCTAAAATTAGTCACCCGCCATTGTCGAAACTTTCCATATCTGATAAGATCGGTGACAGCTCGTGGCCGTGGCTTGTCATCTGATCTGCAGACGCAGACTCATCTGAGGCTCGGCGGTCGAGGCCTCCACTGGGCCGTCTGCACACGTGTGCACAGAAGCCTACTACGCACCCAGAGTCGTGCTGCAGGGTGCACGGTCCTGGGCGCACATTAGGGACGTTGACGAGATTCCCTGAGCCGCTGAGTCAGGCTCTGCGCTGGAGGCCCAGGAAGTCTCGTTTGCAGCGTCTCCTGGGGTCACTCTGCCGTGCAGCCAGGAGCCGCCAGCCTCGCCGGGGCCGCTCATCCTCGATGTGAGCCCAGGAGGGGGGATGGCCAGGCGCCCTGCTTGGCTTCGCGGCTCTGACGCTGAGGCGGCGGGCCCTCTCCGGGCTTTGCGCCCTTCATCTGCAGAAGGAGGGTGATAAGGGCGTCATCCTGCAGAGCTCTGTGCAGGTGGAGCAAGTTAACGTTCGAAAAGCCTTTGGAACAGAAAGCGGCTGTTGTGAGCACCGGGTGGGGCTCATCACGCCTTGCTCTGAGACGTGAGTTCCATGACGCAGAACCGACCGCAGCGGCTGAGAAAACCCACGGAGTGGGGAGAGGGGGCTGGGCAGGGGTGGGGCTCCTGACAGCGTTTAGCGAGGCCTGGGGGGCAGGGGCTGCGCTCCCCCGGGGAGGAAATCCTTAGCAGCAGTGGGCACATGGGACCGATCAGGAAATGGTCACAGACGACAGGATCGAACTCTGTGTTTACCTACGAGTTACCAACAGACCCGGCACCAACCCTAACCGGTGGGTCATCCGTCTCAAGCACTATGTCAGCCTTCCCACTAGGCCCCGCCCTGTGAATAGTAACAGGTGTGGGACTCCTTGGGGGGTGCTGGGGCCTCTCAGAGGTCACACGCCCACCTGCCCTCCGCGCATGCTGACTACTCGAGCTCTGTGTGACCTGTCCCAGCCACCCGCCCCGACAAGGGAACCAGTGGCCAGCAGCCTGGACCGGGGACGGGACGGGGTCGTCCGACCCAGACCTGGGTCCTGGTGTGGGCACCACCCTCTCCCCACTTCCTGCTGAGAGAGTTCTCTACCGGATATAAAATATTTGATACACATTTATATAATACACGGTGGGTATGGTATTTGTTAATTTACATATTTGATAAATATGTACAACTTTATGAGAAACACATGTTACTCTGTCTGGTGGGAGAAGTTGGGTCGGATGAGAACTTAGGTTTCTGTTGTGAAATGAATCCTGAACGACAGCATTTAGCATCCTGTCCCAAATAAGAACAGCCTCCCAGGAGAAGTCCAGGAAACCGAAACAATCACGACAAGAGAATGTGCTGCATCAGACTAATCTGGTCCTATTTTTTCCCCACTTTCTTTGACGTTAAATGCTGTCTGAGAAAAATATGATTCAGCGTGCACCATGTGTCTTTACTTTCTTTCCGGGGTGTTGCCGCCCGCAGCGACCAGCCTGATCCCGAGGTCCGTGATTCTGCCATCCTGAGGGGCCCTGATCAGGGGCATGTCGGCTGGGGCCTCTGTGTTTGTTTCCCTGGGCTCCTTAGAAACCTCTGCTCTGGCCTCAGCCTCGGCATCCCCAGCGTCGGGGGCGGGGCGTCGAGGCGGCCCTGCGGGGGCGGGCGTTCCTGCAGCTGCCCCCGCGGCCGGGATGCAGGCCGCGCTCGCCCCCCATCCTCCAGCCCCCGCGAGGCTGTGCGCTGCAGTCAGCTCCATCTCCCTGGAAGCCCCCGGCCGCCTCCCCAGGCGCTTCTCAGCACGAACCGCTCCCCGTGGGTGGCTGGCAGTCGGTCCCCCTTTGGCCGGACGCCCCAAACCCCACCCACGGTGCCTGTAGTTGCTCTGACATGCGCTGCCCGCGTGTCTGTCGCTCCCTGCACCTAACCTCACTGTCAGTACCCCTGGGGGCTTTTTCTACCGAGAAGCACTTTTCTCAGAGGCTTCTAGTGGCAGAGACGCCGGTCCCGCGGTGACCCCGGTCCCGACGCGGCCCAGCATCACGCAGCCTGAATCACAGCTCCCGTTGGCCGGGAGCAGGTCTAGAAAAGCAGGGGTTTGGGCAGAAACGGGCACTTCACTCAGGCCCGACCCCACCTCCTTCCCTCTGAAAGGCTTCTCCCTCCTGCCCTCTCCTGTCTCCACGGGCTTCCTGCTTCCTAACTCCTTTCTAAAATTAAAGCAGCATATTTATCCTGGAACTCAAACCCCTTCAGGCCAGGGCAGTAATTCTCCAAGCATTTGCATTTTCAGATTTTTATCTCCAATTATGAAATGAAAGCTTTGTGTCTTGTTAAAGGAATGTCTGGTCCCTTAAGGGGAGGATTTCTGGGTAAAGCCTCCCTACACCTCAAGTCGCACCGAGGGCTCCATGTGCCGGGCTCTGACAGGGCCATGTGCCCACACGTGGCTCAGCCTGGCCCCCAGCCTCCCTCCTGGACCCCCCGGCAGCCCCATCTGGACCGCACGCCCTGGGGGCTACTTTCACAAGCCCAGACTCTTCCTCCAGTGCTGACCTCGGGACGGGGCGTGAAGGGGCCTTGACGGGATGAGGGGATGAAGGTGGAGAGGCAAGAGCGGACCCAGAGCGGCTGGGGGCCCAGAAATCCTCTGCCTTCGCCCCTGGGCAGTGGCAGTCCCGTCCTGTCCCGGGAAAGCTGGAGTGACACCAGGTCTAAAGGCCAGAGACCCCATAAGAGGAGAGGAAGCCTTTAGAAGCTGCCCGTCTGTGCAGCTGTGGTGGTCGCAGTTTGGGGCGGGGGGGTTGCTCAGGGCCCCCAGCCTGGGTGACCCTGGCCCCCGGCCAGCAGCAGATCCCGACCTCTCGGCCTGTGCGGTTACCTTCCTCCACGGCTGTGTCTACGGGGCAGCAGGCTGTGGCGCGCTCATCCTAACATAAACGCAGGGAAGTAATAAAAGAAACAATAAAATAAGAGAGGGGGGTGGACAGCTCTGGGCCGGCCAGCCTCGTCTCCAGCCCCGCGGGTTAACACACAGTTAACGGGGACGGAGAAGGAGGTCCTGGGAGCCCTCGACTTGTATTTACAGCCAGTGGGTCAAAAGCACAGGTGACACCCTGCACTGAGACTGGCACCTGAGGTGGGGAGGGGCTGCCTTGGGGGCCTCAAGTTGTGGGCCCCGATTCCGTCTCTGGGGAGGTGGTGTCAGAACTGAGTTGAGTTGTAGGACCTCCGGCTGGTGTCTGAGCATTGCTGGTGGGTGTGAGGAACCCCCTCCCACTCTGGAACTGGTCTCAGAACTCAGAGACCCTGATCTGGCTTCGAGCCTCTGGACGGTGGCCCCAGTGGCACGAGACCATAGCCACCTTTGATCGGGGCCGGCAGGCACCGGTACCACTGGCCTCCACCAACCCAGAGGGCAGACGCGGGCGGTGGGCATAGCACGACCCACAAAACCCAGAGCCCAGAGGGGCCTGTTGCGTGAAGCGTGCAGACCACCATGCAGGAGCGCGGAGGGTGGACGGCCGGGGGGCGGCGTGGGGACCGAGGATGGGAAGGTTTGGAGAGTGCGGGTCACGGCAAGCATTCTCCAGAGCCGCCACGAGCGTCTATTCATGCGCAGGGAAGCACACGGCTGACTGAGTAACGCTGACTCTCAAGGAAGCAGATTTCTTTATCACTTTGATATATTCACAAATGCCTCCACAAAAGACACTTAAAAGAAGACTTGCCATTTTTTCGGAACCCAAACCAGGCTAATGTCTCTGTAAATACCATAAGGAAACACTGCTTAATAGGTGGTACTGTCTACCGCACGGGGTGCAGGGCTCGTCCTTCCAAAAGTAAATATTGGCGTATAAAGAAAACAGTGGGATTGGTTAAGCCAGTTTTTCAGGCCCAGTGCAGAAAAGTAAAAATCTGATTTATTTCTTCCCCTGTTCTGTTCTATTAAAATGAAATCATGCAGAAAGCAGCTTTCCCATATGTGTGCATGTTTTATAAAGGTGAGGCAGACTGCAAGTGAACAGCCCTCGAAGTACGATGCCCACGGCAGCGGTTTGATGTGTGTGGCATGGAAGCCAGGTTTCCTTGGAGGGTCTCGGTCAACAGTTTGCTGAAACCAGCTCTCTCTCCCGCCCGGGACAGCTTACTCTGCCCACCTCTTCATGGCCCTCCTGGGTGACAGCACGCTGGGAGCTTAGATCAGCCATGCAGGGGGTTTCTCACCACGGAAACCAACAGACCTTACACCCAGGGCTTCTGGTCCCCAGAGACCTGTCAACCTTCCAGCAGCACCACTGGGAAAACGAGGCTGTAGAGCAGAAATAGACAAAAAAGGGCCTCTGCCTGACTTGGGGCTCAAGCCAGGAAGGGTTCTTGAGTTTCTTAATGGTTGGAAGAACCATCCACAAACACTGTTATCAAACGCTGAACAATCTTGGAAACTAGCTCTTGCTGCAGGTTTAATAATGTTTCTAAATAAATTCAACCTAAAATTACAAGGCAAAACGGTGCTTATATATAACACTTTTCATGCGGTAAAGTCATTTCATCAACAGCTAACGTTGTTGGAATCACAAGTAGTGTCAAGGTGCTTTATACACTTTCTGTGTTGTTAAAATTTAAAACAAGAAACAATCTCCATTCCCACACGTATCGCCAGGGAGGTGCATCTTCTCGACTCACGCTACAGCCATGGCAGCAATTCCTGTTGCAAGTGTAAAGGAAATTTCCATATTACAAAATCCACTTGGGCTTTCTGGGTCTGGAACAGGATGGTGTAAGCCCACTTTTCTCTGCTATGTCCTCTAACTGCAACTAAATAACCCTGAAAATTATCAACAGAGAATGATAAAAGGACCCTAAAGCCTGGAAAGAAAGAAGGGGGCTGACTGGAGACTTGAGGAAAAGCAATGTGGTTCCCCGGGCTCCCTTTGTCTGCCGTAGGTCTCGGACTAAGGGGCCGGAGAAGACTGCAGCTCAGAACCGCCAAGAGGCATGGACGAAAAACACTTCTCACTTCTCTCTTTAGCCAGAGGCCTGGGAAAGAGGAAACCCAAGTTCCTCTCCCCAAACCGGGTCACTGGCAGGTAGACCAGCTCACCTGCAGGGCCAGCCCTCCCCCAACTGCATGAGGAATCTCGGCCCAGCTGCTCCTGACCTTCTGCCCCAGCAACACAAGGCAACCCAGAAGAGTGCTGTCCACCCCTGTGGGCAACACCAACAGGGATCGAAAGGGAGCCCCAGCGGTGCCAGAAGAACGTCAGACCAGAGGAGCACAGCAAGCGTTCTGAAAGGTGAACTGCTGTCGGAACCAGTAGGCCAGCACCATGCGCTAACCCTAAACAGAAAACTACCTGCCAAACAATCTCCTGGAACAAATGCAAATGTAGACATTCTCAGCAAAGAAATGAAGTCATAAAAAAGAATTAAATGGAAATAGCAGAAAAGAAAAACACAATAATCAAAATGTTGAAACTAGTTGATAAACTCAATAGTTGAATGGTGAAATTAGATAATACACTCAGTGAACCTGAAGACAAATCATTAGAATTTACTCAATCTGAACAGAGAAAAAATAGGCTTCAAAAATGAACAGATTATCGGAGTCTGTGGGATACTAAAAGATCCAACATTTATATTATTAGAGTCCCAAAGGAGGGGAGGTAGGAATGTGGGACTAAAAACTTTCCAAATTTGGTAAAATACATAAAACTATAGATTCAAGAAGATGAGAGAAACCTAAATGTAATAAACCCAAAGAAATCCACACAAGTACATCAAAATGGAATTTCTGAAAATTAAAGACAAAGAAAAAGTCTTAAAAACCACCAGAGAGAAATGACACATTACTTATGAAAGAACAAGAATTTATGGCAGCAGATTTCTCATCTGAAGCCTAGGAGACCAGAAAGAAGCACAACAATTTTCAAGTGCTGAGAGGAAAGAACTGTCAACTAAAATCTTATATCTGAGTAAACTACACTTAAAGAATGAAGAGGAAATAAAAAATTCTTAGACAAAGGAAAACTAAGATAATTTGTTACTAGCAGACCTATCTTAAAGACTGGCAAAATGAAGCTCTACAAAAGTAAAGAGAACAATAATAAAAGAAGGCTGGAAATTTCAGGGGAAAAAAGGAGCAATAGAAAGACTGAAAATAAAAGTAAATATGATAGACTATTCTTTGATGAGTTACTTTAATCATATTTTATGATTGAAGCAAAATTTATAACACCATTTGATATGGTGCTAATGTATGTAAAGGAAATATTTAAGCCAATTATATTTTAAAACTGGAGAAAGAAAAAGGACCTTAACTGAAGTAAGGTCTATGCTTCATTCAAAGTGATAAAATGTCAATATCAGTAAGCAGTGATGTCACATGAGTATACAATAATACATAGAACAATCAGAAATAACACTGTAGGGACTTCCCTGGTGGTCCAGTGGTTAAGAACCCGCCTTCCAATGCAGGGGACGCGGGTTCAATCACTGGTCAGGGAACCAAGATGCCACATGCCACGGAGCAACTAAGCCCACACACTGCAACTAGAGAGAAGCTCGCACACTGCAATGAAAGATCCCACGTGCCGCAACTAAGATCCAATGCAGCCATAAATAAATAAAGAATCAAAAATAAAATGTCTCTCTTCTGGCAATAATCATGCTTTTAAAAAAAAGAAAAGAAAAGAACACTGTACAAAGTTATATGCTCAAAAATGTTATAAACACAAAAAATGTTATAAAGAAGTCAACACGAAATTCTAAAAAATGTTAAAATTAGACATAGGAACACAAATCAAAAGAAGTGAGAAACAGAGAGAATAAACAAGAAAGAAATAATAAAGAACAGACCTAAGCCCTACCATATTAATAATTTTTTTTTTTTTTGGCTGTGCCGGGTCTTCGTTGTGGCAGGTGGGCTCCTTAGTTGCAGCTCGTGGGCCCCTTAGTTGTGGCTCAAGGACTCCTTAGTTGTGGCAGGAGGGCTCAGCATGTGAACTCTTAGTTGCGGCATGCATGTGGGATCTAGTTCCCTGACCAGTGATTGAACATGGGCCCCCTGCATTGGGAGTGCAGAGTCTTCACCACTGCGCCACCAGGGAAGTCCCAATAGTTACTTTAAATGTAAATGGTCTAAATACAACAAGAAAAGCACACAGGTTGACTTGTTGGATTAAAAAAAAAGAAACATGACCCAAATAAATGTGTACAACAAACTCTCTTGAAACATAACAACATAGGTATGTTTAAATTAAAAGGATAGGAGAGGGAAGAGATATGGGGATATATGTATATGTATAGCTGATTCACTTTGTTATAAAGCAGAAACACACCATTGTAAAGCAATTATACTCCAATAAATATGTTAAAAAAAAGGATAGGAAAACACATATGATGCAACATGAATTTTTAAGAAATAGGAAAGCTTACATTAATATCAGATAAAGTAGATTTCAGAGCAAAGAAAATTACTAGGGTAAAAAGAGGAACATTACATCAATCCTTCAAGAATATATAGAAATTCTAAACCTGTATACATGAAACATCAGAGCTTCAACTAATACAGCTGAAAGAAAAAAATAAACTAATTATAGTTGGGGACCACAACACACACTCTCAGAAACTGATAGAGCTGTAGAATATTACAACTAACATCATACTTATTGAAAAACTGAGCACTTTCCCTCTAAGATCAGAAGCAATGCAGGATGCCTCGTCTCAGCACTCATTTAACATAGTTCTGCACATTCCAGCCAATGCAATAAGGCAAGACAAAGAAATAGAAGATGTACAGATTGGAAAGGAAGAAATAAAACTGTGTCTATTTGCAGATGACATGACTGTCTATGTAAATATCCTAAGGAATCTACCAAGAAAACTCACAGAACTAATAAGTGAGTTTTGATAAGCTTTCAGGATACAAAATCAGCACACAAAAATCAGTTTCACCTTTATCTACTGAAAACAAACAAATTGAAATCAAAATTTTAAAAGCACTGCCAATTATAATATCTTCAAAGAAAATTAAACACGTAGATACAAATCCAACAAAACATGAATAGGGTTATGATGAAAATTGCAAAGTAATGATGAAAGAAATTTAAAAAGTCATAAATACTTGAATAGACATATTGTGCTCATAGACTAAAGGACTCAACATAGAGAAGTTGTCAATTTTCCTAAGTTTATATACAGGTTTAATGCAATTTCTACAAAATCTCAGAAAGGTTTGTTTTAGAGATAGACAAAATTATACGAAGGATTGGTTCTAGAAGAGCCAAATTCGTTTTCAAAAAGTAGAATAAAGTAAGAGGAATCACTCTTCCCCATGTTAGGGATCACTCTACAGCCACAGCAATCAAGACAGTGTGGTGTTGGCCGAGGGATAGACACATACATCAGTGGGACAGAATAGAGAACACAGCAATAAATTCGCACAAATATTCCTAGTTGATACTTGGCAAAGGAGCAAAAACAATTCAACAAGGGAAGGAAAGCCTTTTTTTTGTAACTTTTTATTTTAGTTCTTTATTTTTTATTAATTTTATTTATTTATTTATTGGCTGCGTTGGGCCTTCATTGCTGCGCACAGGCTTTCTCTAGTTGTGGCGAGTGGGGGCTACTCTTTGTTGCGGTGCGCGGGCTTCTCATTGCAGTGGCTCCTCTTGTTGTGGAGCACGGGATCTATGTGCACAGGCTCAGTAGTTGTGGCACACGGGCTTAATTGCTTCGCGGCATGTGGGATCTTCCCAGACCAGGGATCAAACCCATGTCCCCTGCATTGGCAGGCAGATTCTTAACCACTGCACCACCGGGGAAGTCCCAGGAAAGCCTTTTCAACAAATATTGCTGGAGCATTTAGACATCTATAGGCAAAAACACAACACCTTACACAAAAGTCAACTTAGAATGGATCATGGACTTAAATATAAAATATAGGACTATAAAACTTCTAGGGGAAATTTTGGAGGACCTTGTCCTAGGCAAAGTTGTGTTACCCTTAACCCCAACAGTGTCATATGTAAAAGGAAAAATAATTGATAAAATAGACCTCATCGAAATTTCAAACTTTTGCTCTGCAGAAGATTCTGTTAAAAGGATGAAAAGACAAGCTACAGAAGGGAGAAAATATTTACAAAACATATAATCAACAAAGGACTGCTACCTAGATTATCTAAAGAACTCTCAAGCCTCAACTTAAATAAAACGAAATATCCAATTAGAAAATTAGACATTTCCAATTGGAATGTTTTCTTCAATAGACATGAAGAAGCATTTCACTGAAGAGGCCATACAGATGGTGAATAGGCCCATGAAAAGTTTTTCATCACCATTAGCCACTAGAGAAATGCAAAGTAAAAACATGAGATATCACTACATACTTCTCAGAAGACTCAATAAAAATGGTGTGAACATCAAATGCTGGCAAATATACAGAGAACCTGGGTCACTGATGCATTGCTGGTGGGAATGTAAAATGGTATGGCCACTCTGGAAAACACGTTGGCAGTTCCTTTTGAACCTAAAAGTGAAATTACCACATGACCCAAAGTGCATTCTTGGGCACGTATCCAAGAACAATGAAAATTTATTTTCACACAGAAACTTGCACGTGAATAATCATAGCAGCTTTATTCATAGTAGTCCAAAACTCAACACTATCCAAATATCCTTCAATGGGTGAGTGGTTCAATGAACTGCAGTACATCAATACTGTGGGATACTGATCCACAATAAAGAGAACAAACCATTAATCCACTAGTTAGAATGAACCTCAAAGACATTATGTTGAGTAAAAGCCAATCTCAAAAAAGTACATATTGCATGAACCCATTTATATAAAATTTGTGAAATAATTACAGAGAGGGAGAATGGTGGTCACTAAGGATTAGAGACAGAAATGGACGTGTAGCTGTGCCTATTATGGGATAGCACAAGAGAGCCTTGCGGTGATGACACAAGATGACATCTTGATTGTGGTGGTGGTTACACAAAGCTACACACATGATCAAACTGCACAGAGCCAAACACACATACCCACACGCAAGTGTGTACGTAACCAATGAAATCTGAATAAGCTTCACAGATGGTTCCCACACCGACTTCCTGGGTTTGACATTGTACTGTATTTATGCGTAAAGATAGCGTCAGAGGAGGCTGGATCAAGGGTGCGGGGGACATCTCTACACTTCCATGCAACTTCCTGTGAATCTATAATTATTTCAAAATAAAAAATTATTTTTAAAGAGACATATAAAGCTAATGGGATTGATTCTTTATACACTCAGATATGCAAGGAAAATATAGCTTCATTCTTTTCTTAACTACTGTGATCTTGCTTTAATCTCCACATTACTGATATCAAGAGAGGAAAATAATATGTTTTCTAATTTAAAGTATTTCTATTTTTCCTGGTTTAAAAGAATAGCTACACAAGGGCCATATTTTTTATAGATGAATACTGAAATACGTAAGAATTAAAATGACATGATGCTTGGTATTTGCTCCCAAATGTTTTAAAAAGAAAAGGAAAAGGAAAAAGAAGAGAAATGATAAGTGAAGGAAACATGGCAAAGTTTTGATCATTTTAGAATCTAGATAAATGTGGTTTGTTATATTATTTTCTTTATTTTTGTGTGATGTTTGAAAATATTCATTAAATAATTTTCTTTTAAAAAACTTATTAGGGCTTCTCTGTTGGCACAGTGGTTAAGAATCCGCCTGCCAATGCAGGGGACATGGGTTCGAGCCCTGGTCTGGGAAGATCCCACATGCCACGGAGCAACTAATCCCGTGCGCCACAACTACTGAGCCTGCGCTCTGGAGCCCGCGAGCCACAACTACTGAAGCCCACGTGCCACAGCTACTGAAGCCTGCGCACCTAGAGCCTGTGCTCTGCAACAAGAGAAGCCACAGCAGAGAAGCCCACGCACCGCAACAAAGAGTAGCCCCCGCTCGCCACAAGTAGAGAAAGCCCGCGTGCAGCAACAAAGACCCAACGCAGCCAAAATTAATTAATTAATTAATTAATTAATTAAATTTTAAAAAACCTATTAAACGATGCAACTGAGAGCCTTCCACCCAACTTCAATAGGAAGTGATAAATCTGCAATATAAAAGCATAATCAAGAGAAGAACTTAATTGAATTCAATAAATGCATTCCAAGTAATGAATATGTTCAATTAAAGTCATGTGCTCATGGATTAATACCAATATTTAGCAGTGACTGTGTGAAAAGACGTTTTCAAAGGCCAAATATTTGAAATCTCATCCCAGGTCTGCATAAATAGATGGACACTTGCCATCGATTTTGGTGACAGAGAACCTTGACCGTGAGCTCATTAAGTGAAATGTTATCCTCCCATGAAAGAACTCTGTTCTTCTCGTTAGCAGACCTTCTTATAAAATATTGTACACAACGATTATATTTTGAATTTTGTCAATAAAAAAATCGTAGACATTTGTTTTCTCTCTTCTTATATAAGCAGTTATATAATATCCTCAAATTTGCCTCTTGGCTGAAAAATCCTAAAATATTTACCACAGTAAAAGTTTTACCGAAAAGGTTGGCCAGGGATGGTATAGAGGACGGTTTTCCTTTGTGATGGTGCAGCAGCTCCAGACACATGGAGAGATCCTGGGAGCAAGCTGCTCGCCCACTGCAGACCCCACGTGTCTGAGGGGACCACTGGCTTTAGAGGTGCCCTGGCCATCAGGCAGACCCTGGGGGCTGTGGAGGTCAGCCTTCCTGTGGCTGGTGCTGTCTTTGCTGAAGCATCCCTGCGGCATCCCCAGAAGCAGGGTCCCATTTCCGGAGGGCACGTCAGGAGGCCAGCGTCGGGCACGAACCACAGTGGTCAGTCACAACCGACCAAACCCAAGGTTCAGGGTCAGGGCCTTGTACACGTGGCCTCCGTCCCTCCTACCTGTCAGGTCTGGCTCGTGACCAGCAGCTGCTTTAGGGACCATCTCAGCACCTCAGCGAAGCGGCGATGTTTCCAGAGCACAGAGCTGACTTCGTGAAGCACCCAGCGAACCCGGAGGGCAGGCAAGTCCGCGCGGGCTTCGTGGGCCACTGTCTTCACGCCGGCCTGGTTAGAAGAGGGGCGCTGGGGGCAGGCAGACAGCCAGGGGCTCGGGCAGCTCACACCACGCAGAGTTTTTTTTAGTTCTTCTAAACAGCCCACCTGCTCCCTTGGACCAGGTGGCTGGATCCCTTCCAAGTAGAGAACGGGTTTTGTCGTATGAAAAGAAATAAGTGAGCCCGCTACATCTGGTTAACCACCGAAATCTGAATTCTCGTAAGTCACAGCTTTTCGAGAAAGCCAGCCCTCTTGGTTGCCGCACCGTGGACGGGCCACGTGACGATCTGCCCTCGTCAAACAGATCCCCGTCCGCCCCGGCCGGACAGACGCCCCGGCCTCACCCCCGCCTGGGGCTGGCAGCACGGGGCTGGGGGCGCCGGCACTCGTGGGTCCCGCGGTGCAGGTGTGGCCGACGGGCTGCACTTCTGGGGACCATCTGCTGCAACACAGGGCGTATCCCACACAGCAGAGGAGCTCCGTCAGAGGTCGGGGCGATCGCAGGCCCTGCTCAGCGAAGCAACGGAGCAGACAGTGCCGGCACATCGGCGGGTGGGGACCAGGGCTGTGCTCACGCGTCAGGTGGCCCCAGGATCACGCTCATCTCTTCTCAGTGGGGTGGGCAAAGGAAAATGTAAGAAAGTGACGTATGAAGAATAAAGTCCCTGAAACTCTTGTATCATCTCCATGAAGACTCGCACAGGACGCGGTCAACGTCCCCTATGTAGAGACACACGTGACATATTCCTCTCAGAGCTGAGAGGACGCAAGTCAAGATTCAAACTGGTCTCCTTGTATTCATGATATGATGGAAAGCACGTGACTCACAGTGTTTTATTTAATTTCTCTCTCTCTCTCTCTCTATCTACCCAGGTTGCCAGCGGTTTCAAAGTTGAGTTAAGGCTTGGAGCAGCAAGTGTCTCCCGATTATGGAGACGTCCCCCTTCCCATCCTTTGGCTTCTTCTTCCTTACCCTTGTTTTAATGGTCCTATCGTATGTGAGCTTTAACCTTGGCAACTTCAAATACTTCTGTTAAAATAAGCAGTATGTAATGATTAAATTATTTTGTACGTTTGCAAAGTATGAACCCACAGAGAGTAGCGGCAGAGGTGTAGACAGCAGAAGGAAGAAACTGTAGGTAGCTTTACCTCTTTCTGCCCTGAGGCCCCCGCCCCAGCGGAGACTCGGGGGCCTGCGAGGATGGCAAGGCCGCCGTGCGAGAGGCTCTGACCTCAGCGGCTCCAGGCCGGCTGTGGAGGCCGAGGGGAGGGCGATGCAGGGTCCTGGGCTCCGGGCCAGGGTGGTGGGGGGTGACTGACAGGCACCGAAGGCTTTACAGACTATGTTGTGTTTTCAAGCTGCATTCAGACCAGAAACATTTGAGACGATGAAGCCAACCAAGGTCACCTTAAAACAGAACATGTTTTAAATCCCTGAAAATACATAATGTGCCTCTTTTTTTTTTTTCCAAATTTAGTGCTTTTGTCGAAATCCACACAGACTTCAGAGCCAACAGAAAAGAAGCAGGTTGTTTGCTCCTCACAGTGCTGTGCAGTCACGGGCTTCTCCCTGGACTGAGGACCGTGGCCGTGGTCCCCCCCGACCTGCGAGACAGACTGACCTCCACTGCCTTCCCGGAGCCGCTTCCGGGTCCGGATCCGGGACTGAGCCTGCATTAAGGGTCACCCAGAGTGCTGCGAACCGGGATGTGGCTGATGAAAACCTTGTTGGCAAAAGCAGGGGCCCCTTCCACGAGCCCGACACCCTCGAAACTGCTCTGAGCCTCCTGACAACCCTGAGCCGCCCGGCTCTGTACGTCAGGGTCACAGAGGTGCAGCCCTGCCCTGAGGCCACGCAGACCGCGTGCGGAGGGCAGGCTTGGATCCTGCCCAGCCAGAGCAGAGCTTTTTCTGTTTGTCTTCTTCGCTGCTCATCTTTCCAGGCTCCCGCCCCTCGTCAGCGATGCTCTCAGAGCACCTGATTCCAGCCGTTTATACTCTGTGTGATCCATCAGCCGCTCTCCTGCAGTGTCACGTGGGCCCTGTTTCTCTAACTGCAGACGCGTTCACGTCATCTGGGCCCGGTTTATCCAAGCAGGGATCTGGGACGGTTGCCTCCTTACAGAAGTGTGATCTCAGGTCCAGAAAGATCACAACGTGCTCAGATCACACAGACACACGTCTCTTAGAAAAGACTCTTCATCCTTAAAAGTTATAACCTTCCTGAAACAAAATTAGCGACTGTTTGATAATTTTAAGGTTGAGAATAAAACCTTTTCATTAACACTCAAAGCCCTGAGGGGGCAGATCCAATAACAAATTTCTCATAAATTACCACAGGAAGCCTGAGGGCTCCAAATGGGACTCCTTGGAAAGGATTCTCCCCCAGAGGAATTCCCAGCCACAGCGAGCGTGCCGGGGGAAGGGGCTCCCGGCCCTCACGTTCCCCTGCCCGTCAAAGCTCAGGCCTGGCCGCGAGCTGCGCGGAAAGCCACAGGGCCCTTCCCAGAAGCGCAGGTCCAGGCCAGGCCCAGGGCAAGGCCCCCATGCCGGGGAAGGGGGCCACCTCCACCCCGGGAAGCCGTGGTCCAACGCTGGGGCGGGGACCCCAGAGCCGCCTGGCCTCCTCTCCTACAGCCGCGCTGGAGTGTCTTCCCTCACACCGGCTTTGGCCGTGGATGGGACAGGCCCCCCATGGGACAGGCCACCTGTGGGACAGGCCACCCGTGGGACAGGCCACCTGTGGGACAGGCCACCCGTGGGACAGGCCCCCTGTGGGACGGGCCACCCGTGGGACGGGCCCCCTGCGGGACAGGCCACCCGTGGGACAGGCCACCTGTGGGACAGGCCACCCGTGGGACAGGCCCCCTGTGGAACGGGCCACCCGTGGGACGGGCCCCCTGCGGGACAGGCCACCCGCGGGACAGGCCACCCACAGAGGCAGAGCATAATCAATAGCTCTTCCCCACCAGGTGCTGACAAAGCGCCGGCGTCTGTTCCCTGGGAGCCTGCGGGGGATGCAGCCCCACCCTGCGCTGGCAGAGGGCCTGGACCGCAGCCTCAGGAGCCCCCGATCTCAGCCGCCTGGGCCCCCACATCCCCCGTTTCCCCGTTTGCTGGAAACAGAGTCAAGCCGACCCCAAGTAAACATTCCTTGAGGGGCCAGGCATTCTCCACCCAGCTAACATCAACGAGGCACAAGCTTTGCCCTGCAGGCACCTGTGGGCCGGTCGGAAGAGCGTGCGTGCAGACAGACAGGAGTCCATCCCCGAAACCAGCGGGAACCCTGGCGTCCAAACTCCACTCCCACACGTGAAGTTAAACATTTTACTAAATTACCATTAATTGCCTTCATTCCCTCTCGGATGGAAATCAACTTGAAAGGGCTTCGTGTGATTGTGAAAGTCAGGAATCAGAGGCTGAGAACCTGGCCCCCAGCAAAGACTGAGCCTCTGTCCTTGCAGACCCCTCCTTCCCCGGAGACCCCTCCCTGTGGCCATCTGTTTCCCAGGAGCTGGGGCCCAGCGCCAGCCCGGAGCTCGGCTGCACACCTGCTGCCACCTGCCTGTGGGTCCACCCCCCAACCTCTGGCGCACAGGCTCCCCGCCCCTGCCCTTGCCATCCGTCCAGATCTGGGCACTGAAGCCCAGCCCTCTTGCTGGGGTCGCAGCCCAGAGGCCCGATGCGCTCCCGCCCCCCCACTTCCGCACCCCAGCTCTGCCTGCACACGGTGGAGGGATAGGAGGGCTCCTCAGCCTGAGGGGAGTTACCTCGGGCCCTGGGATGGGGAGCTGGAGCTGCAGGCATTCTGATGACAGTGGGACTTCAAGGTAGTTAGATCAAAATACTTATGTAAACTTGTAAAGGTTTAGAACAAATCAGACCAAAAAAATTTATGCAAATGTAAGAATCCATGAATTCCACTCCAGACAAACCCTTTCCAGGCAGCGTGCAGAGCTGCAGGATCACCCATACACCCAGATCTTTTACTTATACAGAGAGAAGTGCATTTTGCTTGGAGATATATATGTATTCCATTCCAAATGCTATACATATTTTATATACACTTATAAGTATCTCTGCGTATGTATTTAGTATATTAGATGTAATATCTATCCATGGACGTCCAGCCTCCAGACTGTGAGCGATAAGGTTCTGCTGTCTCCAAGACCCCCGTCTGCGCTAACTTGTTGCAGCAGCAGGAGCAGAGTAAGACGCCCACAAAGGGCCCTGGCCCAGCACCTTCGCACGACTCATTTAGACCGGGGCCAGCGCCGGCCACCGCGCAGAACAAGATGTGCAGCTACACTTGCACCCGGCTTCTCTCCTCCTGGAAAGAGCTGTTCCCGTCCCAGGTTCCCGGCCAGGCAGCGGGGAACCGGCTCAGGCTCACAGCAAGTGCTTCCTCCAGGCAGTCCCTGGGCAATGCTCCCCCAGCCCTCCCAGACCTGGCCCCCCTCCTTCTGACCTCTGAGCCGCTCCCCGCTGGAGAAACACCAGCCTCCGACGGGAGGGGACCCCGGCCAGGGCTGCCTGCCGCCTCACTTGGTGCTGCGGCCCAACTCTGACAGCGTCTTCTGTCTCCGTTTTCACTGCTCTGAGATTTCCGTTTCACTCCACCTCCTGAACTCCACGCCGGGGCCCCTGCTCGGCCTCTTCTAACCCACACTCTCGCTTGGGGGAAGTAACTCGGCTCCTTAAATCTGCCCTCCGTCACCGACACACTCTCTTTGGCAAGAGCCACCCATTCCCCTGTGGAGGGAGAACCTCATGTACTCAGGCTGCAGGTACAGGACTCCACGCCAGACGCAGCCGCCCCTCGCTCAGGGATGCCCTTCACGCATTTAAGGCTTGCAGTCATCACTTCGCTCTGTTTCTCACCTACCTCCTCCCACCCGGACTCACCCTCTCAACTGGCATCACTTCGGGGAGGAGAACTTTTAAATGTAATTTTAGTGATTAACTCTGCTCTTATACGAAACTTGATTCTGTATCTATACCAAGAATTGCTGGGGGACTCTAAATTAAAAATCTTCACATACCTGGAAAAGTGCTGAATGTGACCAAGTGTTGAATATGCTCAAGAAATATTTGAAAGATGGATCCATTTATCCATCCATCCATTTACCCATCCATATATCAAAGATGGATGGATGGATGGAAAAATGGATGGATGGATGGAAGGAAGGATAGATGGATAAATGGACGGATGGGTGGGTGGATGGATGGATGGATGGATGGATGGATAAATGGGTGGGTGGATGGAAGGAAGGATAGATGGATAAATGGACGGATGGGTGGGTGGGTGGATGGATGGATGGATGGATGGATGGATGGATGGATAAATGGGTGGGTGGATGGATGGGTCCAACACTTAGCACTCCCAGGGATGCCGGCATCTCTTCACTTTGGGTTACGGTTCCCGGGAGGGAGGGAGGAGATGAGGGGCATGGAGCTGTTCCTGACCCGGGGGAGCCGTCCCCTCCCCATGAGGTCTCCGGTCATTTCCAGAGGGTCTGTGTGTACAGCTTTATAACACATCCACGAGCTACAGGGGCTCGAGCTGATTGGAATTAAATAAATCGGTCATCTTAATAAATAATAACATGGTAGTGCACCAGCCACGTGTCCAATGCTCAGTGACCACACGTGGTCAGTGGCTGCCATACTGGAACACTTCCTCTTCACGGAAATCTTATTGGTCAGTGCAGATACAGAGGTTGAGCTCTGTGGGACGAGAAAACGCGAGGAAGCCATGCACGGCCTCCAGAGCCCCTCCCCCGAGCACTGACCCGCTCACCCCAGGGCTCTGGCCTCGTGCCACCGTGACCAGTGCTGGGCAAGGGAAACGGCCTTCGTTTGGGCGTATAATAGGAAACACACATCTGGTCTCCGTCCAGGTTCCTGGCACAGAGCTCTGAAAACCCTTGGAATTTCCTGAGTGATGGGAGTGTCTTTCGTTATTCATAACAAGGCCCTTTAGAGCAAAGCTAAATTTATGCTAATGAGGTGACTCTGGTGAGGCCCTGGGCAACTTCAGGAGGCGGGTGTGGCCAGAAACACCAAATCTGAAGTCGTCCAGGCAGAAGTGAGGGGGCCTGGGCGCCACCTTTGAACCTGTGTCTGCACTGGGGGGTCTGGTGGGACTGAGCCCCTACCCGCGGGGTCTGCTCGCGCTACAGGAATGGGCATCAGAACTGACTTGTCGGCCCAGCTGGTGTCCGAGAACCCGAGAATTGATGGCTGTGAGGAAAAACCTTCTCAGTTCGAAATGGAGAAAACACTCTTCCCTGTCCTCTCTCAACCAGGAGACTGTGGGGTGGTGTTCTGGTCACGCGGTGCCTGAGAGACGCTGCCCTTGACTGGGGTGGGGGGTCTATGTGAGCACAGGCTGCAGGCAGCTTTGCTACCGGCTGCACGACAGGCTCTGCATAAGTGCAAGGGGCCCGCGGCTCCAGGTGACCTTTCCTGCAGCTGCATCGACCTCCAGATTCGCCGGGCTTAACTCAAGAGACGGTGGGTTGGGCAGAACAAGTGAGGTTTTGTTCAGAGTAATTATATTCTGACCTCAGAATTTTGAAGGCTATTTTCAATTGGAGAGAGCGGGAAATTTTAAGTGCTTTGCCAAAAACACATGTAGATCATTGAATCCTATGCCCTCTTTTCTTTAAATACAGGTAGAATGAAACCCAGAAATAATAGTGGCAATAATACGAAATATTTTTCCGGAATCTTTCTTTCAAAAGCCCCGAGCCTGCACACACAGATGAACCTGCGTGCCCCCCACCCAGGACCTCTCTGTCGAGCAAGGGAAGTCAAGCCGAGGCGTGTGGCCTTCGTCGCGCCCCTGCCGCGGGGAGGAGGGGGACTTCGCCCTGTGGACCGCACGGCACCTGCAGCCGCTCACAGCACTGCCTGGGCAGTTACTCTCTTCTGCTGGCAGCTCGTTCCCTCTGTGAAGCCCTGAAAACAGCTTCTGCCCTTCCAGGCTGAGGGCTCCACCGAGCTGACACATCAGCCTCCCACCCCCTAAGGGGCCCCCGCGTGCGAGATAACTGAACACCGTATCAGTCAGGGAATTCGAGGAGACAGAGCCCACAGGCTGTCTGCACCTACATCTGCGCTACGTATCTATACATGTATCGACGGCGATGCTGATATTAATACACATTAACAATGAGAGAGATTAATTATAAGGAATTGGCTCATGTGACTATAGTCGCTGGCGAGTCCCAAACCTGCAGAGTGGACAGCTGATGTCCCAGTTCAAGTCCACGGGCCGAAACCGATGGGGAACAAGGAAGGGAAGACCCGCCCCGCACCCAAAGGCCACCCGGCGGGAGAATTTTCTCTTACTCGGGGGAGGCCAGCTTCTGTTCTATTCTTTCTACTGATTGACGAGGTCCACCCTCCGGAAGAGCCATCTGCTTACGCAAAGGATTCAAATGTTAACCTCTCCAAACACACCCCCCAGGAACACTCAGAACAAGGTTTGACCGGTACCCGGGGCCCCGGGGCCCAGCCACGCTGACACAGAGCAAACCATCACCCCCGGGTGCACACCAGGCAGAAGGGCTCCCAGGGCAGCTCAGAGAGGGCCGGGGCCCAGTGTGCTCAGCGCTCCCGTGAAACATCGGAGGCCATGGCAGAGCCCAGGCCCCCGAGACCCTCGAGCAGATTTCCTCTCGGGGCCCAAGTCTCCACTCAGACGAGCTGGAATCCCTGCCCGCGAACGCTGGGGCTGCCGTCCACCCCACGGAGGGCCAGTCCCCCCAGCCGAGGGCACAGCCGCCCACCCCCCGGCTCCCCCGAGAGTCCCCAGAGTCGGCTCCGCAGGAACCCGCACCTGCCCCACCTCCCGCCCCACCAAGAGGATGCTTGGCCCTCCGTCCTGCATCCGCTCAGAAGCCCCAACAGGCTGGGCCTCGGGAGCGTATGTCGACCTCTTGGCTGTGCAGCCGTCATGGAGGCCCGAGGGGTTAAGCAGCCCGACCGTGACCACCCAGAGATCCAAGCACAGCCCCCTCCCCCCGAGAGACCGGGGGGGACTCCAGGACCCTTCAGCCCTCATCCCTCGCCGCAGAGTTGTGGCCGCGCTGGTGCACAGGGTCCCACTCCCACGCCCTCCACTGGGGCCCGGGCTCCTGCTGAAGGAGCAGCGGGCAGGGCCCCGTGTCCCCCCCACCGGCCCACCCCCTGCTGGCAGTAGCACTCTCCCAGCATCAGGAAAATCAAGCGTGCGCCCACACCTCCCCAAACACTCCTCGAGGGAGGAGGACCGGCAGCCTGGGCTCCCCGAAAAGGCAGCTCACGGGCCCCCAGTACCCGATCCCCACAAAATCCCCAGACGGTTTTTCCGTCCACGAGTGAGTCAAGGCCAGGCGGGGTCAGCGTCTGGACACCACGCCCCTGGCCTGGCCGCCTCCCTGCAGACCTGCACCTCTGAGCGCCGGCTCGGGCTGGAACGGCCCCACAGACGGCGCCAGACCGTGTAGCAGGGAAAGTTCTGGACACTTCACAGAAAAGTCAGCTCTTGTAAAATTTCCGGTGTGTTTTTGTCAGCTCCACAGGGAGGCTGTGTGCGCCCAGTTGCTGCAGCTCTGCCCATGCGACCGGGCAGCGGGGCTGTCCCGGACGCTGAAGCCTGCCCGCCCGTACAGCCTGATGAGAACTTAACCTTGGCGTCCACGGTGACAAAGAGGGTGAACCGAGAAAACCAGATGCGTCCGAGTCAAATCACAGACAGCGCCAAAACCGCGCCCTCTGGGCTGTGCGGGGCACTGGGCGGTATTCTCCACAAGGCTGGGGAGCGGAGCGTTAGAGCCACTGGTGCCCTCGGAGGACAGAGTCGGATGGAGAGGGGCGAGAGGCAGGTGAGAATGTGCGCGGAGGGGGCGAGTCTGTAGAGATGCCCCGTGGGCCAGCTGCCCCGGCTGCCCTGCTGGAAGAACTACGGTCCAGCTCTCGCTGGCGTGTCAAGAAGAGGGCAAGTGGGCCCAACACCAGGGCTGGCTCTTAATCCCGGACAGGAAAGGATAGCATCCACCTGGACGGAAAGGGTGGTTATCCCGCGACGAGCTACCTTCATCGCCTGAGCCCCGCACCTGTGGCCTCCTCGGCCTCACCCCTCCGGTGACTGCGGTCCTGGGCGGCCACCTGCCCTCTCACGCCGAGACGGGCCGAGAGACCCACCCTCCGAGAGGAAAGAGCCTGGATTTGTAGGTTTGCTCATTTCCGTGGCGTAAATACTCCCACCCGGGACGAATTCAAGCCCCTGATGCTTAACCTCCGGGGACCGAGCTCCTGAATTTCTCACAACCCACCCTCTCGAGCTGGTCCTGGCCGGCCCGGCCCACATTCAGCCCAGATACGTCCGGATAGCGACCACTTCTCAGCACCACCTCCCGGTTTGACCACCTCACACCTGGGCCACTGCCGTAGCCTCCTCAGCCTCTGTCTCCTTGACTGTTCTCAACATGACTTCAACGTCTTAAAGCCGAAGAGCTTCACAGCCCCTTGCGGAGCCCGTCTCGGCAGGGTGACAGCCAGCGAGCCTGCACCACAGCGCGCTCGCGGCCATCTGGGCGGCCTCCCATCTCGGCCTCCTGCGGTCCCCCGGGGACGCCAGCGGGCTCCTGCCTCGGCATCTGGGCCGCGCGGTCCCAAGGTCGCCTCCAGGGCTGACCCCCTCAGGCCCCGCGGGGAGACTGTCCCTGACCAGTGCATCCACACTCCCGCCCCTTCCCGCTTCACCTCTCCCTGGTGTGTCTCATCGTCGTCACCTACACGGCTCGTGTGTCTCTTCCCACGGAAGACGCAGTCCACGGAGGCCCGCGACTTGGTCCGCTTTGGGCACTGGTGTGTCCCCAGCCTCAAGCGTCCTCTGGCTGTGGTCAGTGCCCCGCACTTACTAATCCCCGAGCCCCGCTCTTGCTGTTCCCGCTCAGTGAGCTGCTCCACAGCCTCACTCCGGGCCAGGGCCCCTTTCCCTGTGGCATCCTCTCCGCCCTGGCCACTCAGACCATCTCAGCCACAGCCCAGACACCAACCGTGGGTAAAACCTTTGAATCCTGCCATCCGACTGACTAACTCCTTCAAGCAGGACCGGGGAAAAGGAATCGTTCCACATGTGCCCATGGGAGAAAGAAGCCTCGCGAGCCCAGGGGCCTGCTCTCCCAGCGGGGCAGGCAGGAGAAAAGGGTCTCCTTCCTCCTCAGCAAAAGGCTTGTTCCCAAGGGAAAGAGCCACACCAGCATGCTGACAGGCTTTCCTCACCATCCTGAGGTCGCAGACAGCAAGTCGCCACCCTCGGGCCCCAGACACAGGGAGTGCCTCCCTGGGTACTAAGCGCGTGGATGGAAGTGTAGAGCCCGCTGCTTTACCTCCCTGGGTACTAAGCGCGTGGATGGAAGTGTAGAGCCCGCTGCTTTACCTCCCTGGGTACTAAGCGCGTGGATGGAAGTGTAGAGCCCGCTGCTTTACCTCCCTGGGCACTAAGTGCGTGGATGGAAGTGCAGAGCCTGCTGCTTTACTTCCCTGGGTACTAAGTGCGTGGATGGAAGTGCAGAGCCTGCTGCTTTACTGCCGCCGTCCTCCTCTGGCCACCCTGGCAGCTCTGAGCTTTCCAACGCAGCTGGACCGATGTAGGTGTTGGCTCTCCCTCACAAATCACCGCTTCCAGTACGAACTGCGGGCGTTTGTGCATACACAATAGGAACAAATACTAAAATTGTGTAACAGTACAGAAAGAAAATGAATTTAATCAAGAAATATAAACAATTATCAGAAAAATTAATTCAAACCCTGGCCCATGCCACCCCTGCAGCCATCCAGGGGACCAGCGCTCTTCCCTGGTGGTGCTCCCTTTGTCCCAAAGGAAGGTGTTTCCAAAAGACGGGTCGTTCCTCACGTTGCTCCTTCTAAGGCTTCCCCTGGGGGCCGTGTGCCTCCTGCAGCTGTGTGACATTAGCTGTGGCTTCTAAGGCCCCCCTGCTTCACTGCACCCACCCCGGACCTGCCCACCGCCCCACCCAGGGCACCGCGCATTCAGCCTCCCGGCTCTGGAGGAAGAACGAGCCCTGTCCCTTCGCTGACTCCCCCCCTGCACTTCGTTCCTGCAAAGTGGAAACTGGCGGTGGGACTCGAAAGCGAGGGGCAGGCGCGGACTCAGGCGCGCGGGCAGGTGAGGCGCGCGCGGGGCAGGTGCGGGGCGCGTAGGGCAGGTGCGGGGCGCGTAGGGCAGGTGCGGGGCGCCCCCCGGCGCTCGGTCCCCGGCGCGTCCACCCGCGAAGCCGCGCAGGAAGCGCTCCAGCCCCGCCTGGCGCCCCGCTCACCCTGAGCGCAGCCGGTTGGTGGCAGTGACATCTGGCGGCCCTGGGCGGTACCCACCCTGACAGACACACGTTTTTCTGTACGAGGAGCTGGAAAGAAATTTCGGAAAGGCTACGTGCAGCCTGGGCAACCCCCGAGCGCTAAGAAAGGGGCTGCGGGCAGTCTGTGCTCTGCGTCTCGCGCTGCAGCACCTGGGCGCGTCTGGCTTTTTCCCCAGGTCCTGTTTGCAAAATAGGTTCGCCGCAGGCAGTGAGCCTCGGCTCCGAGCAGGCGGGCGGGCGGGCGGGCTGGTGGGACCGGGGAGCAGGGAGGCAGGATCCGCCCCACGGTCAGCGGGGCTGGGCGCTGCGTTCCTCTCAGCGCCCAGCGCTGCCCCCGTCAGAGGGGACCCCTCCCCACACTGACCAGCATATCCACGTGCAGCCTCAACGCCAGGAACCTGGCAGAGCTGAGGAGGGCGCACCTCCCGCCAGGACAGAGTCACAACACTGAGTAAAAATGCAGAAATAAAATCCGAGCCTTAGAGCACGCTTCACGCAGTTTAAATTTGCAAAGAGATTTATTACTTGGTGTGTCAGAAAGTTTGCATACATATGCCCAGTTACCACAGGCAGAATTCTCGATATTTCTCCATATGGATAAGAATATTCATCACATAGTCACAATTCAAACATACAAAAGTCAAGAGATGTAGAAAACTCATTTTTTACCATCAACGCACTCACGTGACTTATGGATACTCGGCGTGTAAAAATCAGTGAAAACCATGCAGGGAACCGCCAAGTCCCTGTATCCACGCACAGCTGGGTGATGTCCCAGGAAAGCTCCCATCTGCCTCTGAGAACTGATCTGCTGGTGCTTGAATATAGATGGTGTCCTGGAGCCTTGCGCTTCCCTGATCTCGGTTTTGAGGGCTACTGGTCTTTAGGAAGGAAAGAGAGTCACTGGGAAGCTTAACCACACTCTCACGTGTGCCCGTGATCTGCAGCATCCAACATCCTGAGTCCCAGGATTATTTTTCAAATCACTCTAAAAATGACTACCTCTGTGTGAGTCTTAGTTGCATGCCTACCAGTAATGAGCACATCAAACTATTTCATGGTAAGATGTGAAGAGTATGTCCTTATTTAAGGGAGAAAAAGAGACAAACAATAAGCAGGAACAGCTGGCTGACTGAAGACAGGACCAGTAAAAAACCTCCATCTCAGTCGTTCCCCTGAGATGACCAGTGAGGCAAAGAGGCAAGTCACCCGCGGCCTCCAGACCAACGTCCTTCACACGGGGAACAGCTGTGCCACTCCCACCCTCGCCCGAGTGCTGAGGACCCAGGACGCAGGCTCACCGCCCAGCGGGGACTGAACGTCCACGCACCGCTACGTGGCCGGCGGGCCAGGACGAGGACGAGGACGGGGCGTGCCCGCAGGGCCCGCTTGTCCAGAGTAAAACCCGAGGCAGCCGAGCCCAGAGGAGAGACGGCTCGATTACACAGAGCGCTTTCCTGACGCAGCCAGAGTCACTTTCACCAAGGTAATCCAGAAACACCTTTGTTTGCGAGAGGGGCTCTGCCGCGGCTCAGAGGCGGGGCTCACAGAGGCAGAAGCAGGACAGGAGACAGAGGGACGGCCCCCCATGCTGTGACCTCTGGCAGGGCCTGTCTCCCACCTCTCCTGCAGGCCACCTCCCCTCACTGGCCCGGCGCGCCCTCCCGTGGACAGCTGGACACCCTCACTTTGCCGCGAAGGGTTTTATTTGTTGAGAAGCATCCCACTCCACGTGACCTTGCCCCCCACCCCACCCCGAGAAGTATCCCAGGGCAGAGAAACAGCTAGGCGTGCGTCTCCCCGTGATGTAAACGCAGCCGGCATCATCTCAGAGTGCGGGGTCCAGGAGAGCATTTCCAGGGAAGCAGCCGGCTGAACTCTTCTTCCCGAGGGCGTCGCGTGGGCAGACCGCAGGAGGATATCGTCCGCCAGGCGCTCTGAGGGTGAGAGGGACTCCGTCCTCTGCTTTTCCCAGAGAGTGAGCCATTCCCGCTCACACGCGAGCAAACACACCTCCACACTGTGTCCTGGAGCACGGACTCAGCAACGACTCAGGGAAGACTTCCCAGAGAGTGACTCACCGGCCTCTTTCCTGCGCACCCTGGGTGCTCCTGGCAGGTCTTCTGTAAAATTCCTGGCCAGGCCCGGCCCTGCCTCACTCACGAGATCACAGCCCAGGGCGTGGACCCCTCCCCACCTCTCCAATGGCAGGGCCCCAGAGCCTGCCCGCGGCGCGCTCACGCGCCACTGGGCTCCTGTCTCCTCCTGCTGCCCCCAGCCTGGAGCCCCCTCCCCTTTTCCCGGCGGGGACCTCGCCGCCGCCCCAGGACCCCCTGCACCTGCCCAGCCCCACACAGCCCGGCCCACCGGCTCGCACCGAGTCCTCCGCCTGTCCGCCCTGCTGTCCGCAGGTCTGGGCTGGACACCGCGCCACCTGGCTGACTCCGTCTCGGGTGGAGGGGGGTTCCGAACAGGGCGGGTCGGGGAGCTGGCTGCCCCAGCCCGTCAGAGCGGCTGGCCTACCTCACCTACCCGCGCCCGGCAAACACCAGAACGCCTTCTCGAAGGGGAAGGACAGGAGAGGTTCCATCTCTCGAGGGCCCGACGACAAAACACCCTAAACTAAGCCAGGCCTCTCTGAGACAAAATCGATTTACTCCAGTAACGTGTCATCGGACCAGGGCCCGAGTGGCCACATCTAGACCCCCGTCGCCTCACACACGTCCCTCCAGCAAAGGCGAGGCACCCACACTTACTATGCCCCAGACCCGTTCCAGGCACTGGGGACACAGCGGGGAGGGCACAGAAGCCCTCCCGTCTGCTCTAGTGGGGCAGACGGACCACAAACAGTGTCCCAGTAGCAGCAAGATAATTTCAGGTCGCTCCCAGCTCTGAGGTCAGGTGTCGGGGAGGCCCTCCTACCGAGCTGACATTTGGCTGGTGGCCCAGGGGATGTGTGGAGGGTGAGTTCTGGGCAAAACAACCCCAGGCAGAGAACAGAATGCACCGCCCCACAGCAGCTGGACATGGTGAGTCGGGGAAACAGCAGAAAGCTGCGTGCCTGACCAGGGGAGCAGGGGAGGGCCAGCGGGGGGCGGTCTCCTGCCCGCCCCCAACCCGGGGCTGTGCAGCAGCTCCTTGTGGCCACAAAGGCCAGGCTGCAACCTTCCTGCACAGAGGCCGTGGTCTCCCGTGTGGGACTCCAGGGCCCCCACCCTCATCTGCAAAACTGAGGCACGAGAACGTCTTCTAAGCTGCTGAGCCGGCGTGCTGCAAACGCTTAACCATGACCAAAGTCTGTCGAGCATCTCGTGCTCCTTGGCCGTCGAGTCTGGACTCGCGCTGCTACGGCCCCGAAGTACCCCCGCCCTGGGGCCGCGGGGGCAGGGTGCGCGACGCACCTCGGGAATCCCTCCTGACTTGACGTGTTATGTAAATTCAAGTGCATTATCATTAATCTCAGAGTAGATTGATCCTTCTTTCCAGGCGCCGGGTTAGTTTAACGATGCAGCTGCTGTGAGACAGGGAGAGAAGCTGTGAAGGCAGGGAAACCACAGCCGCAGAGGAGGAGAGCGGCTCCCCAGGCAGACAGGGGCTGTTCCCGTCCCCCGAGCCAAGGCCAGCCTTCACTCTGGGAGAAAATAAATAAAGGCCGTGTGAGCGTCTAGAGCCCTGGAATTTTCCCGTATCTAGAATGCAGCCCGGGTGGTCAGGTGATGACCAAGATTACTCTCGCACCACTTTCTGACTTTCTGGATTTTGTTTAAAACTATATATTTATGATTTTTTTAATCCCTTAAGTCCTAACTTGCATCAAACATCTCAAGCCTTTTGTAGCCTAGAACCACTTCCATCCCCATCACTCCCACCCACATCAACTGCTCTGTACACACCCACGTGCACACACGTGTACACACACACATGCACACGTTCACCTGCAGGCACAGGCACACACGTATACACTCACACCCACGCACACAGGCATGCACTTGTGTGCACACACGCATGCACACATGTACACACAACACGCATGCGTGCACGCATTCACACGCAGGCACCCGCCCACACGTTCACACATGAGCGTTCGTGTGTCCGTCCATCAGCACACGGACGCGCCGTGGGCAGAGCTGCGTCCCCCGTGGACACTCACCAGGCCCGTTTGCTCAACCTTCCCAGGGCCGACTGATGTGCTCAGTTAATCTTTGCTAAATGTTAAGAATTCTATATGTCATGTCTCTCAAATAAACTGATAATAATACGTGTTAATGGAGCCCTTGAACGCTTGAACCCAGAGGCTTGGGTACGATGGGAATTTCTGGCCCCAAAGGAGGCGCTGGGGGCAGGGTCCTGAGATGGTTCTCACCCCAGGGCCCTGCGTGGAGGCCACTGGAAGGGCCCACGTGCCAGCCGGA
The DNA here is from genome assembly GCF_949987535.1 of Balaenoptera acutorostrata. Lineage (NCBI taxonomy): Eukaryota > Metazoa > Chordata > Mammalia > Artiodactyla > Balaenopteridae > Balaenoptera > Balaenoptera acutorostrata. Next base: position 82,485,807 of record NC_080080.1, read on the forward strand.
CCCAGTCGGAGCCCCGTAAAAATTAACCCACTCAACTCCGAGGGAGAGGGAGGGGTGAGAATAAAGTGAAATGGGAGTCACATGTGTCTTTATTCTCCCCACCAGCACCCCCGGGAAGCCGCGTGCCTCGCGCCACCGGTAACCCAGCTTCAGGGGTGTGGGGAGACTTCCCCAGATGGAAAGCCCTCCCTGTGCCCCGGGAGTTAGGAGGAGCCAGCCTAACGTGAGATGATAAACGCCGTCATGAGGTCGTCATCTCACCGCGGACTTCCAGGCTCTGGGCCTTTCTTCCAAAAACACGAGCCGGTAAATAAGGCTCCGTGGTGCCCGTCGTGTGGTTTACAGTCGTGCAGCCGGGGTGGCTGAGCCCCAAGCGGGAGGCTTTCCGAGATCCCCACCCCCACCCCGGCCGGGGTCACGATGCCCTAAACTAGCCCAGCCCGGACCTCGAAGCACCCAACTCGGAATTCAGACTGGCCACGCAAGTCCTGTGACTGCCTCCAGGCCGGTCCCCCATCCCCAGGGGGCCGTGTGACTTTGCGCTCACCTGCATTTTCCCAGTGTCACAACATTTGTGTGTGTGTCCCATGGCAAGTGGCTGGGGGTAAAATACAAAAGCCAAATTTCTGATACACAGTTTCTACTGTCAGGGAAACGTATCTTTTGGGTCACAAAACTAAGAGGAGTGGAAAATATCAGAAACTGTTGGAGCAAAGTGGTGGAGAGTAAAAAACCTCATGTCAAATCACAGTGGCTCACCAGGAGGAGGCGTCCTGAGAGCCCCAAGGGCAGCCCCGCATCCCTGTGTATCTCACTGGGAGGACCCAGCACAGCACCACCAACGTGGTGGCGACTTAGCGTGTTTGCAGGATGCTCGCCGTGCAGCCAGGAGTTTTCCAGAGGATTCTCCACCCAGGAGAGGGGCCTCCCTGTCTCCTTGGCCCTCCACATCTGCGCGGCCCAACTCCTTCTGGGGGCCTTTGTAGAACCAACATCGGCCTCCCCGGACCCTCCAACGACTCACTCCTAATTCTGCCCCTCGCTGAGCAGCCCAGGGCTCAGGGCACCTCGTGACTCTTCTTGGTGGCGACACCGCCACTCCTTAGCTTGACCACCAGCCCCGCCCAGGGCTTCCTAAAGTTCCTGGATTAAGACCAGCCTCTCTCCTGGAGATGCTGCAGCCCTACCTGAACAAGTCAAACAACAATAAACAATATGCAACCAGCTCTGAACTGCCCTCCTTGACTGATCTGCCTGTGCCTCTGAAAGCTCTATGGCTTTTGAGTCTATAGGGAATTTAAGGTATTCCTTTAAATTTTAGGCATAGGCCCTCTTCTAGGGAAATAATCCTTTATTCATAACACTGTGTGTGCGGGAAAATTAGATCTGAGTGACGTTACTTCCTCTGACAAATCTTCCAAGAGCAGAGCCTGCCTAGGGACTGGCTGTATTTTCTTAGTTCTCTTATTCTTGTACCATGTGAGTCCTGTAAGGTATTTTTACACAAGGTGGTGGTCATGATAAGTAAAGGGGGAAATTAAAGCTAATGATAAAATGAAAAGGCACACAGGCAAAGAGACCCCTTTGTTACAGTCACCAGGTCACATTGCTGCTTCACGATAGAAGTGAAAAGCCAGTTTTGGAGGCTGAGTGATGTCACTGCACAGTCTACCCGACTCCCGGGCTTCAGAAGAAAATCCAAGTGACAAGAGACACTGTTGAAATAATCATCATCGTCACCATCCTTATCACTGATAATATTCCGCTCGGTCTCCCTCCATATGGCAACTTTTAAATGCAATTTTGAATTGTTTTTAACTATTTCCCCTTTATTTTAATGAACGCATTTCTTTTGTGCTTCCACCTAGCGAAGCTTTATTATAGAAACAAACAGAAGGTTCTGAGATTGTCACATACTGATGCTGAGACTTATTCCCGGGAAACCGGCCTCGCCTCAGGCGGACGGTCAGCTCCGGACGCGCTGGTCACCTGAAGAGCTGACAGGTGATGGTACAGACAAGAAGACGTCAAAGCAAAGTGCACGGACCCACTCGTGCTTCCCTTTTGAAGTTTTTAGACGTAGTAAATGTCAGATAATTCCCAAGTCAGGACCTCATTTCTTAACAGCATGCAGGGTGTCAAAGGAAAGAGAAAGTTCTGGAGTTCCAAAGATAAATATTCTATGATATTCAGGACCTCTCCTTTCACCAGTCGGGTGCTATCAACTTCAGAACAATCCTTTATTGATAAAACACCACTCTGAGCTGCTCCTGGGTTGGTCGTGCACGTTCCCTGGCTTGCTCCTTCCTGGGAGGTCCCCTTGGAAAATGTGACATTCTCACCTTTGATGCCCTGAAGCCCAAGTCAATGTGGCCAGTGTTCCCCGCCCACATCTCACTCAGCGGGACGACTGCACGGGCGAGGCGCAGGCCCGGCACCGCCAGGGAAGCTCAGTCATCGGCGGGGCTCCCTCTGCTGGTGACCCGCGCCCGGAGCCCGCAGACGCCACGGGACTGAATCCTGCACAAGGAATGGAAATCAACCAAACACAACGTCGTGGAAACTGTCAAGACCTGTGGAGAGTCAGGGACAGCTGTTTCACCTCCTTAGAAGTTTCCGTCCCAGGAATGCTGAGAAGACCTGAGTTCTGGGGTCAGAGACACCGGCTTGAACACTCGGGGTGCGGCCAGCGGCCCGGTTGCGGCCCCCGAGACCCCGGGACCACAGGGGTGGGGGAAGGATGTCTTACACGTGCTGGCTTCTGCGGCAGCTGAAGCCACTGGGTGTAGGGGCCCACCCGGTATGGCCCCCTCTCTGTCCTGGAGGGAGACCCCGGCCCACTGCTGAGCTTACTCGCGTGGAGAGCGCAGAGGAATGGCCCGGCTGGAGGACAGCCAGGCCTGCTTCTTAGTGTCCTGGCAAGACATGTAGGAGCACAGAACCCATGCAGAACTGTCTTCCTCACCAAAGACGGGATCATCATTCCTGCTAATAATTTCAAGTTCCAATTTCATTAAAGTCATTGCATAATTTCTTCCTGTTTTTTTGTAGATGCTTTCCTTTTTAAAACTTTCTACCGCGCTGTTCGTTAAAACTATCTATTTCTCTTTAAAACTTGAAGTAAAAACTTCACTACCTTTTATCAAATAGTACCTGGTCCATTTGGTTGATTGCAAATGAGGACTAATATTTTACAAAGTTTGGAAATTTAAAGCATGAAATAAAATTACCAGCAGTGAAGTTCCTTGTTTATACATGAATACTTTCCAGAGCCTCTTTTGAAATACTCAGGACTATAGAATTTTAAATAGGATACGGTATTCCAGAATGGCAGAAATCCACAGATAAGCCCTGAAACTTACAGCATCACAGAATTTAAAGCCTTAGGTTTAGGCGGAAACCAATTATAATATTTTGACAGCTGGCTTTTACGTTCTTATTTTAGCATTAGCCAGAAATCATGTACCACCGGCTTTAAATCAAGTGGTCAAGTTTCCACTATTCTATAAATGTGTCTGCCCTGCATTTACAGAGAACACTTGATGGCTTCCCGAGTGTTTTCACACCCCTTCTCTCCTCTGTACCTCGTGAGGTTGGCGTAGAGAAGATGTGGATTCCCCCCTTTCGTCCTTGAGGGCACTAAGAAGCAGAGAGGTCAAGCGGTGGACGGAGGCCATGTGTCCCCACCCGGGAGCCGGGCTGTGTCTGTGCCCGGCCACTGCCAGCACCCAGCACCCCTCCAGCCACTCTGCCCCAGCGCTCCATCCTCGAAGGCGCTCACGGCCAGAAACAGAAAGCCTTACTCAGACTTACTTAAGCTGCAAGGAATTTACAGGCTCTCTGACCGAATAGCCCGGGGGGTCAGCTCAGTGCGCCTGGAGGAGGGCACCCTCCCTCCCGACTCCGCCCCAGGCTCACCCACCTCGTCACCGTGAAGCGCCCCGGGCCACCACACACCCGTCGGCCCTCCGCAGCCAGCAACGGACACTCCTGAGCCTCCCTCCCCCGACCAGCCACACCCAGCTCTCTGGCCCGGGCCAGCCCTGCGTGTACTCACTCAGCACTCACCCCTCAGGGCACTTTGCACCGAGGCCTTCAACCGCCTCCAGGCAGGGAGTAATTCCGCACAACCTTACCTTCGTAAGTAAGTGCTGCGACTGCGCTCCTTTCACGGACAAGGAAACCGGGGCTCGGATCAAAGCACTTGTCTAAGGCCACCTAGCTCAGAGGCCGGAGACCCTGGACCTAAGCAGACGGGCTGACCCAGTACCCCTACACTCATCCCTGGCCCGGGGCCATATCCCATGTCCCCTCCCAAAAGGCGCGATGCACCTGAGGGCGGGAGTGTCCACAGAAAAGGGACCCAATCTGCTCAACCCAACACTCCCCAAACTCACATTGCCACAGGGCTCTGCTTTCTGACGCCTCTGGGGTTCACCACTCCACCCACTTTTCCGGCTTCGGTGATATACTTTGTCATGTGATGCTACAGGGAAATTCACGGTGAGTAAGTTCCTTTCCTCAGAGAAGCTTCACTTTCATCTCTAGCTTCACTTTGGCTCCAAGTTCCCCTGAGCCCCAGGGTTTCCTGGTCCATCTACACCGACCCAGCTCGCAACACGCTGCGGTCAGCAGAGCTCTGTGTGCGCTCTCCTGTTGTAGCACTTCTCCAGGCGAGAGTGCTGGGCATTGAAGACATGGTGTTACTAAGCCAGAAATAGCAGCGCTAACACTTCAGGTCCCGATTTTCTTAAGACCTGCACAGGAGTTCTCACCGAGCGCTCGGTAGACAGAGAACCTTGTGCCCACAGACGGTCCTGGCGGAGAGGAAAAGGCCCCGCGGCATCAGGCAGCTTGCGCCCTCAGCGGGGAAGGCGTGCAGCATGCCCCGGTTCGGGGGCTGGCTCCCACCTGGGGCTCACGCGCCCCGGGGCCAAGCCCCCCGCGCACCTCCTGCCCCGACGCCCAGGATCTGCCCTGGCGAGTCTGATCCACCTCCTCGTGTCGGCCAGCGAGTCTCGTCCACAGGCTCAGCCGCCAGCCCACCCCGCCCTCCCGGGTCACCTGCGGCCCGGGAACAACTCTCGGGCAGCGCCTCTTTCAAATTGCACAACTGGAAGGAGGTGGTTTCATCTGAGTCAAAAGAAGTTTGAGAAAGTCACTCCCTCCAGAGCCGTCTCCGCTTGAGGGCAGGTCAGGCACGCGGGGCGGGGCAGGGGGGTGTCACGGAGCACAGGGCCCCCCGTGCCTCGTCTGCATCCTCTCGCCCTGCCCAGGCTGCCTGGCACTCCCGGGGGCCTCGCTGGAAACCTCAGGTGCTTCCAGCCGCCGAGCGTGGAGAGAAAGTCTCGGCACGATTGCCTGTTGGCACCTGGGGGCCACCGGCCGGGATGTCCTCAGTCCTCCCGGGACACAAACACTCACACCGGTGACCCCGCCTGTCCGCCCGTCACCGTTCTGCGAAGGTCACGGCTGTTCTCTCCCGGACGGGTGGGATGACACCGCTCGGCCCCAGCAGGCCCCTCCCCCTCCCGACCTCCACGACTGCACCCTCATCCTGGGGCCCCAGGCGTGGAGGAGGGGTGGCGGCTCTGCTTCAAGCCCCCGGGGCCAGCGCAGACCCGGGGCTGAGGGAGGACGCTTCCCTCCTCCGTCTGTGCGTTTCAGGTGGGCTGTGCTGGCCTCGCGGGCCCCCTAAAGACAGATCCATCCTTTTGCTTGTTTTCTCCAAGACGCCAGAGGCTTCCTGTCCTCGTGCTTCCCTGAGTCTCAGGACCTTTGCGAAACCAGCTGGCCTCAGCACAAGCCTCACCGGCCCTGATCAGACACACCGGGTGGCAGGTGGCCGCCTCCCCTCTCACCCCACCTTTCCTCAGCGGGTCCGCTCTGTGCTCAGGGTCTGGGCTTGGCTACCAATGACAGTTTACTTCTCAAGTCCCATCTGCGCCCACGGGCGTCACCGGACCCGCCACCAGCACGCAGAACAGTCTCGGAGCACATTCGTTGGGTGACACACGTTTGGGATCCTTGGGATTTGACACGGTCGCAGTTTCGGCTCTCAGGACCCAGCCGTGCTCCCTGTGTCTGGTGCTCCTCCTGGAGACGGTGCTGGAGGGACACGGCTGCGTTCCCATGTCCCAGCGGGCTACGTGCAGCTCACCCCCCATGCCACCTAGTTCCCAAGACCCTTTCCAACGGGCAGGTGTTGACACCTGCAGGACTCGTCCGTTGCTACCTGGAACTCCCTCTGTGACGGGGAGCCCAACCTGAGCCGCCCTCGCCCTCGATACCTAGTTTAAAGCTGGAGGGAACAGCTCAGAGAAGGGGTTCTGGAACAAGAACGCCCGAGTGGGAGGCCCAGCCCTGCCATTTTTCAGAGGTAGGATCTGGAACAGACTTAAACTCACCTCACCCTGTAAGCCTTCGTTTCCTTGTGTGCAAAACGGGGATAAGAGTGGTGTTCCTCATAGGATGGTCGGATTGAGAGCGCTTACCCGTGTGCAGCAGATGCAAAAACGTGACAATCGGCCGCCCCTCCCGGGACATCCGCCTTCGCAATGTGTCTCTGCAGCCCCTCTCCAGGAGGTGGCGGCTCCCTCCTGCATCTGGGCTGCCTGTGACTTTCCAGCCAATAGCAAGTGGCAGGAGGAGCACCTTGGTCTCCCCTCTAGGAGCCCCATCGCTCGCTGCCCTGCAAACACACCGAGGCCGGCCTGCTGCACGACCAGAACCCAGTGGCCCAGCTGCCTCACAGCCCTGGCCACCAGCTGATCAACCGTAGACATCCGCATGGACCCCTCCTGGACCAGCGGACCGCGGACACACGAGTAAGCCACCCCAAGACCAGCCGAGCCAGGCCCCAACCCAGAGGCTCGTGACCAGTGATGAATGGTGCTTGGTTTAAGCCAATACGTTTGGAGGCTGTTTGCAAACACATGTAAAGCTTTCAACTGACAGATTTTTCAGTGTTCAATAATATTAGCAGTTATTTTGTCCATCATAGCAATTCAAAAATACAGATTCTCGTCTAACATACAAATCTGAAATCTATAAAAGCACAATGGCCTGTCTTCACATGCCTTATAGTTACAAAGAAGAGATCACATTATTTGATTTAAGTAGCCAACTTCAACAAATGCTTTCCATTCAGCTGTGGCAGACATCCTGAGCCACCCCATTTCATATGGAAGGTGCAGGACATGGAAACGGAGGAGACAGCTGGTGAGCACAGCAGATTCTCTCATCACGGAGGAACATGGGATTGGACTGGACGGTACCAGCAGAACTTAGAGATCTGGGATGGGGTGTGGGACCACTTTCTTGATACCTCGTTCCTTTGGGCTTAAATGCTCACACACATGGTCTCCATGAGATCAGACACAGTGGAAAGGGGTAAAGAAGCCACTGTCAGGAGGGGTTGGGGGGAGGATTCAGAAAGACAAGAAAACCTCACTCCAGAGGCAGGAGCACCAGCCCTGAGTGCGCCCTGGTCAGGCCCTTGTTGTCAGATCCCTTCCCATGTACGGGTCCTGCGCACCCCGCCCCCAGGACAAGGTCACGTCCCTGCAGCCTAGAGTTGGAGGAGGCCCCACATGCACCAGCGTGGACCGTGCTTCCTGGTCCCCACCACCTCCCTTCTGATCTGCGTGAGCTGGGATGCAGCATCGAGTGTGGTAGGTCCTGTTTCTCTGAGAATACATATCTCTAGCACCGTTTTTCAGTCTGATGTTGACGTACAACTGTACAAACAAGTTAATGTTCCCGTCTTGGTTGATCACAAAAGCAAATTCAGAGATGTCCCACCAGAGCCCCGCACAGCACGAACCCTGAGAAGCAGTAAGAAAGGAATCCAGTGCAGACAGTGTACACGGTGCACGTAAACACACGCTGCGGAAGTGGCAGAAAATGCAGGCTGCCCACCGAGGACCATCCTCTTTCCTTTTTTATCAGCATAATCCCAGATCACTGGGGGCAGCAACGTGCCAAGTTACAAACACTCCCTGCCCTCAGCCTCCTTCACAGCAGGTGTAGCCATGAGACACGTTCACAACCCTCTGTGCGGTTAATCATACCACATGGTCCTCTTGTCCACAGTGGAACCCAATTCCAACTGACCCACAAAGAGGGCCACTTATGTCCACACACACAACTCAACTTAAACCATAAGGCACATTATACAAGAAGATGCTGAAATAGGACTTAACACAGTGTCTAATGCGCCACCGTAAGCAGTGGCACACATCCAGCCGAGAAGGGACCGCTAGTTATACATACACTGGATTGTTCACGGTTTAATGTTCTTCTAAGACCAAGCCATAACGTCCCATAATGCAAGGTCATTTCCAAAGCTCAGATCTTATCTGCAAAGTAAACCTAGAATCTTGAACTTCAATAAACGTCTTTACTCATCTGAAGGCCAACCCAATTTCAAGAGCCAAATATAAACAGACTCTAACCTTCCTATTGATTTAGGGACATAGAGGAAAGGTACCAGCACAGCCAATGCACTTCATGAACACCACTGAGCACCTACTCTGGGCCAGACCCTGGCCAGGCCCTGGAACATCAGGGGAGCCTGTGGTTCCAGAAAGCCTTATTCCACGTCACGAGTGAGCAGAGCCAGCTTGGACTGGGGCCTTTGGGACGTTTATGCGCCAAGTATAAGTTCTTTGATTGGTGAAGCATCAGAGTGAAGGAGGTGGTAGTTTGAAGCAGAGTGTTTGTTGTGGGTTGGATGGATTGGTGACTTTTAAAATAATCTATGTTTCTACTGTTACTTCAACCAGCTCTTAGTCTTCCTTTTACGAATTCTGAACTCCTAAATCTGTCTAGCGTTTGGATCCAAAAATAGTTTCCATTTCTATCCCCCGTTAGAAACAACTCACAAATGGAAAAGTCGGGTTCAAGAGCTTGTTACGAGAGTCATCAGGAGGTGCCCTTGTCTTCACACCACTTCCCTGTCTCACGAGAAATCTGGCAACACTTCATCATCCGAGGGCACTTACTAATCGCTTTCCTCTGTATACTTTATAACCGCATCTGTCACTATAGTGATTCCCTGAACACTGGGCCGGTCCGCCAGCCAGGACCACGCTCTCCTTTGAGCAGGCTCAAGTTCACTGCTCATTACGAGGTGCCACAGGAAATCCACTAATGCGTCTCTTCCAGCAACAGCCACTTAAGCCCATCTCTGTTTGATGATGTGAAGTAGGAAATCTCTGTGCTCAAAACTCAGACCCTGCCCTTCCTGGAGCCTTGACGGTCTGGGCTCCCTGCCCCAGAAAGTCACCACCCTTTGCTGCAGATTCCGTATTCACTTTTGTCTACCTTGGCCATCCTGATGAAATTCAATGCAAGGGTCCCAGAATAACCCAACATAAATTAAGTCTGTGGAAATTCAGTGCCTACAGCCAGAGAATGTCAGCACCCTCAGTACCACAAGCAACCAGAAAGGGATCCAAAGTCCTCTCTGGAGGTGGATCCTGTTAGATTGTGGTGACGAATTTGCATACAAAGTCCCAGACTTTCTGCTTTCCACTTGCTGTTTATATTATTTGGCAAAGACATTTCAAAGTTAATGACAGGACGTCTGCTTCTGGGAAGACGGAGTAGGTGTACTTTCCTCTCCTGCTCCCACTAAGTATGATGGAAACACTGGGCATTAAATATAAGACACTGAGAAGTGAGAGGAGAGGCCAGACTGGCCGGCAACCTCAGGACCTGAGGGATGACCACGCCGAGTCCCCGGCTTTGCTCTCTGCCTCGTATGTCACAGAGTTGGAGCTAAAGAAGCTGGTGACCTGGAAATGCCAACGGACGCAGACAAAGAAGCCTCCGCAGAAGCTGCTCTTTCTGGGCAAATGGCCAGGCAAAGGGCAGCCCAGCAAGAAAGAGAACTTTTAGAAAATAACCACTGTGTTCCAGCCAAGCACCACAGGAAAATCTATGGTCCCTCCACAATACCATGCCAGCAAAGGCCTAGTCAGGACCTACACTCCCCCTCCTAGGCTGTCAGGAGCCTACGCTCCCCACTCCAGGCTGCCAGGAGATACCCAGGACCTCAGCCCCCAGGTTGGTGTCAGTGGAGACCACATGGGGAGCCTGGACCTCCACCCCGGCCTGCAGTCCCAGGGACCTTCCCTCTGCCAGGTGGGTTGGTGCCAGAAGAGGCCCAGGGGACAGTAGGACTTTCACCACAGCCCAGCGGTAATGGAGTCACCTCTGCTGTGGTGTCAAGGCAGGGCATGGGGAGGGATGTCCTACCCCTCACAGCCGGTGACACCCATGGAGGCCCAGGGGAGTTGGGCCTCTCCCAGAGCAATAAGGGGATGTCCCTCAGTGTCAAGGGAGAGTGAGTGGGGATGCAGGACATCACCCCACCTGGCAATAATGAGGAAGCACCCTCCTGCCCCCACTGGACCAGTGTCAGAGGAAACACACAACAACCAAAGGGCTCGAACATAATAACCAGCGTTCAGGCTCCAATCTAAATTCTCTCATCACACCAAGAGCCAGAAGGGTTTCAAACTGAATGAAGAAAGTCAATCTATAGATGCCAACACTGAGATGACATGCGTTAGAATTCTCTGGCAAAGACTTTAAAGCAGCCAACATAAAAATACTTCAATGAGCAAATATAAACATGCTCAAAACAAAAATAGAGTCTCAGCAAAGAGGTACAAAGTTACAGCAAGAAATAGAGGAAAGAAGAACCAAATGGAAATTTTAGACCTGAAAAATGTAACTGAAATAAAAAAACTCAATGAACGTGCTCAACAGCAAAACGGAAGGGATGGAGGAAAGAATCAGTGAACTAGAGGACAGATCAATAGAATTTACCCAATCTGAATAACAGAGAAAATAGACTGGAAAAAGGTAAGAGCCTCAGACTATAGCAAAAAATCTAACATTTGTGTCACTGGAGTCTCAGAAGCAGAGGAGAAAGTGGGTGGGCCTGAAAAATACCCAAAGAAAATGGCTGAAAATGTCTTAAATTTTGCAGAAGACAAAGCCTACAGATACAAGAAGCTAAGCAAATCCCAAACAAGATAAACCCAAGACATCGTATCATTAAACTTCTGAAAACTAAGGCAAAGAAAATCCTTGAAAGAATCCAGAAAAAAACACACCTCACCAATAGTGGGAAGGGATCCAAATGATCATAGATTTCTCATCAGAAACCAGAGGAGCCAGAGGAAATGGCACAAAATGATTCAAGAACTGAAAGAAAAAAAATGTCAAATGGAATTCTATAACCAGTGAAATGTTCTTGAGGAATGGAAGGGAAACCAAAAACCCTCAGATGAAGGAAAACTAAGACAAGTTGTCATCAGCAGACCTGCCCTGAAAGAATGGCTAAATGAATTTCTCTGAACAGAAAGGAAATGATAAAAGAAGGAATCTTGGGGCATCAGGAAGGAAGAAAGAACACATTAAGCACAAATATGGGAAAACACAACAACCTTTTCTTCTCTTGAGTGTATTAAATTATATTATATCATGCAATTGAAGCAAAAATTATAACAGTCTGATGTGGTTCTAAATGTATGCAGAGGAAATGTTTAAGATAATTGTGTTATAAAAATGGGAAGATGAAAGGATTGGAAGCAGATTTCCACAAGTCATTCCACTGGCAAAATGACAGCAGCACCAGTAAATAGTGATAAGTTATAAAATGTAATACATAGTGCAAAACAGTTAAAATGCTATATAAAGAGATACACTCAAAAACACTATAGATAATCAAAATAGAATTCTAAAAAATGTTCAGGTAGCCCACAGGAAGGAAGCAAAAACAAAACAGAGAAATAAAAAACAGAGAGAACAAACAGAAACCAACCAAAAATAATGACAGTCTTAAACTCTAACATATTAATAAGTACTTTATTATTTGTCTAAACATAAATGGGCTAAACATAACTATATCCTGTCTACAAGAAACTCATTTCAAACTTAATGATACAGTCAGATCGAAAGTAAAAGGATGTACAAAGGTATATCATGCAAACATTAATCAAAAGAATGTAGGAGTGGCTATATTAATTTCCAGTAAAGTAGCCTTCAGAGCAAAGAAAATTACCAGAGACAAAGAGGGACATTATATAATGATAAAAGGGTCACTCCACCAAGAAGACATGAAAATTGTTAAGTGTGTATGCACCAAACAATACAGATACAAAATATGTGAAGCAAAAACTGACAGAACTGAGAAAAGAAATAAACCAATCCATAATTATAGTTGGAGACTTCAACACCTGTCTCTCAACAATTGTTAAAAGAATTAGAAAATCATCAAAGATAAGGAATAAATCAAGATCATCATTAATACACAGTTTCTAATCAACATTTGTAGAACACTTCACCCAACAACAACAGAACACACATTTTTTTAAGGACCCAGAGAAAATACACCAAGAGAGACCACATTCTGTGCCATTAAAAAAAATTCAACAAATTCTAAAGAATTGAAATCATATATTCTTTGATCCCAATGTTAACAAACCAGAAATCATTAACAAGAAAATATCCAAACGCTCGGAAATGAAAAACCCTGTAAAACACCTTTAAAAACTCATGGGTCAAAGAGGAAATCTCAAGGGAAATCAAATAATACATTGAACCCAGTGAAACTGAGATTACAATATATCAAAATTTGTGGGACACAGATAAAGCAGGGCCGGAAGGGAAATACACACCACTAGATGCATACATTAGAAAAAAGGAAAGTTTCAAATCAATAGTTTAATCTCTCACCTCAAGAACCTAGAAAAAGAAGAAAAAAATAAACTGAAAGTAAGCAGAAGGAAGGAAATAATCATGATAAGAGCAGAAATCAATGAAATTGTTTTTTAATAATAGATAACATCAATGAAACAAAGAGTTGGTACTTTGAAAACATCAACAAAACTAGCAAACCTCTAGAAAAACTTATAAAGAAGAAAGGGAGAAAGCACAAAACAGCAATATGAGGAAGGAGGTGGAGATATCACTTTCCCTGCAGACATCTAGAGGATAATCAGGGAATACAGCTCTACAGGCATACATTTGACAAATCAGATGAAATGGAGCATTTTCTTGAAAAACACAAGCTACCACAACTCACTCAATATTAAATAACTATTCCAAATAGCCCTTTAACTATTAAGAAATTTTAATTTATAATTAGCAACTCCCAAAAAAGAAATCTCCAGGTTCAGATGGTGTCACTGGAGAATTCTACCAAATACTTAAAGAATTACTACCAATTCTACATAATCATTCCAGAAAATAGAAGAGAAGGGAATACTTCTGAATTCAAAAGTAGACAAACATCATACAAAAAAAGAAAACTACAGACTAACATCTCTCATGAATGTAAGTGTAAAAATCCTTTAAAAATACCAGCAAATAGAATTCTGCAATATGTAAAAAGAATTATACACAATGACCAAGTGGGTTTTATCTCAAGGATGAAAAGCTGGTTCAGTATTTTTAAATCAATCATTGTAATCTACCATATTCATAGACTAAACAAGAAAAATCACATGATTGTATCAATCAATGCAGAAAAATCAGTTGATAAAATTCAATACCCATTCATGATTTTTTTTTAAATCTCAGAAAAATAGGACTAGAGAGAAACTTTCTCTACTTGATAAAGAAGACCTACAAAACCCTGCAGCTAATATTACACTTAATAGTAAATGACTGAACATTTTCTTCCTAAGATTGTAAACCAGACAAAGATATCCACTCTAATGCTCTTAGTCAATACAGTGCTTGAAGTTATAGCCAGTGCAATAAGGCAAGAAAAGAAAATTAAAAGGCACACAGATCAGAGAAGAAAAAATAAAAATGTTCCTACCTGCAGATGACATGGTGGTCTACATAGAAAACCCCAAAGAATCTGAAGAAAAGAAACAAATTCCTAGAATTAATAAGTGAGTTCAGCAAGGTCACTGGATATAGAATAAACATAGAGAAATCAATTATATTTCTACATAGTAGCAATAAACACAAGGACCCTTAAATTATAAATACAATACCATTTACAATTGGTCAAAAAAGAAAAGGAAATACTCAGGTGTTAATGTAGCAAAAAATGTACAGGACTTGTATGAGAGAAATTACAAATGCTGATTAAGAAATCAAACAAAATTTAAATAAACAGAGAAATGGTGTTGATGGATTGGAAGAATCAAATGTTAAAAGATACCAATTCTCCCCAAAACTGATATACAGGTTTAATGATTCCTATTATAATCTCACCAAGATTTTTTGTAGATATAAACAAAGTCATTCAGAAATGTATATGAACAGACAAAAGAACTCGAATAGCTACAGTTCTGGAAAAGAAAAATCAGGTGGGAGGAATCAGTACCCAATTTCAAGATTTATAACTACAGTCAGCAAGTCTGTGTGGTGTCGGTGAAGGGACAGACACACAGATCAATGGGACAGACTGAAGAACCCAGAAGCAGACCCACACAAATGTGTCCAACTGATTTCTGACCAAGTTGCAAAAGCAAATGAACGGCATAAACACAGCTTACCCACAGATGGTGTTGGGGCAATTGGGCGTCCATTGGCTAAGAAATGAGCTCGGACTTAAGTCTCACACCTTATACAAAAACCAGCTCAGAATACGTTGTGGACTTAAAGTGTAAAACTATAGAACTTTTAGGAAAAACGTACGAGAACATATTCATGATCTAGTATTTGGCAAAGAGTTCTTAAACTTGATATCAAAAGCACGGTCAATTTAAACAGTGTTAAATTGGACTGCATCAAAATTTAAAACGTTTTCTCTGTGAAAGACACTGATAAGAGAATGAAAAATCAAGTTATAGGCTGGGAGAAAATATCTGACAAAGGGTATATAAAGAATAGAGAAAGAATATTAAAGTCCCAAAATTTAGCAGTCAAAAAAAGAAAGAAAAATTTAGCAGTCAAAAAAAGAAAGAAAAATTTTAAATCCATTAGAACATGCACAAAAGACACGGAGACATTTCACTGAAGAAGATACAGAGGTAGCAAATAAGCACATGAAAAAAATGTTCTACATCATGAGTAAGCAGGGAAATGCAAGTTAAAGCTATAATGAGAGGGACTTCCCTGGTGGTCCAGTGGGTAAGACTCCACGCTCCCAATGCAGGGGACCCAGGTTCAATCCCTGGTCGGGGAACACAGGCATGTCGCAATTAAGAGTCCACATGCTGCAACTAAAGATCCCACATGCTGCAATGAAGATCCCACGTACTGCAACTAAGACCCGGCACAGCCAAATAAATAAATATTTTAAAAAAAAAAACAACAACAACTATAATGAGACAGCTTTACACACCTATCACAATGGCTAAAAAAAAATTTTTTTTAAATAGCAATAACGCTAAATGCTGGGAAGAGTATCAAGAAACTGGATCACTGACACGTTGCTGGTGAGACGTAAAATGAGTCACTCTGGAAAGGAGTTTGACAACAAAAACTGTTAGCCAAGATCTGAGAAATGGAGACCTGATTGAAATAAAGAGGTGTTTCTCTGAGGTTTATTAGGACTGCAGCCTGGAAGACACAGGTTCAAGATTGGGAGATTGGAATTGACATACATGCACTACTATATATAAAATAGATAACTAATAAGGACCTACTGTACAGCACAGGGAACTCTACTCATTACTGACCTATATGGGAATAGAATCTAAAAAAGAGTGGATATATGTGTATGCATAACTGATTCACTTTGCTGTACACCTGAAACTAACACAACATTGTAAATCAACTATACTCCAATAAAAATTAATTTTAAAAAAAGAAGCACTTGAATTGTGTCCCCGAATTCAAAATGGGGGAGGCTTATAAAGGAAAAACTGCAAGGTTACAGTTGGTTCCATGAGTTGTTTATCAAGAGTTATAACTGGAGCTGATAAGAAGTAAGGCTGCTTGTCAAGCAAGGGTTGGTTGGGGTCTGAAATGGTTGCATATTCACAAGCCACCTTGAGACCATAAGGTTGCGGCTGGCAGGTGCTGTTCTGAATACAGCTGGTGGTGTCCTTGGACCTGGTGCAGTTCAGAGAAAGTTCAGCTTCTCAGTGGGGCAGAGACCTGTCTGAGACCAGATCCCCAATGGCCACCCGACTCAATGTTTGTACGTCTGAACTGATTGCTCCATTGTAATTTCATTTGTCATCAAAACTAAACATGCAACCACCATATGACTTAGTTGCTCTCCTGGGCATTCATTCTAGAGAAATGTACAAGCATACAGAAATGTACACCTCTATCTATAATAGCCAACATGGAAGTAACCCAGGTGTCATTCATTGGGTGAACAGTCCAGGGAAATGTGGTCCTTTCACATCATGGAATAATCCTCAGCCATAAAAGAGAATGAGCTACTTGGGCACACAGCGACCTGTATGAACCCCTAGAAATAATTCAGAGTGGAGACATGTTACACACCATATGATTCCATTTATATAACATTCTTGATGACAAAATTATGCAACCAGAGAACAGATGGGTGGTTACCGCCTTTCAGGTGAGTGCATAGGGGAAGGTTGTAGATGCGGCTATAAATGGAGAGACAAGGGGTCTTTGTAGCAATGGAGACGTTCTGTATTTTGCATCAATGTCAATATCTTGGGTGCGACATTGCTCTATAGTTTTGCAAGATGTCACCATTGGGGGAAACTGGGTAAAGGGTGCATGTGAACCTACAATTATCTCAAAATAAAAAGTTTAATTTTTAAAAAGTTAATGACAATTCATTGGTGCCCAAAGTCTAATGGGAATACAGGGGAAAAAAAGAATTTTGCCATTTTTACTGCTTCCTTACTCTTTCCTCCAGCTGGAAATTGTTCATCCTTCATAAACATTCCATAAAGCTACTGAACCAACTGTGTGCTTGGGATAAATACCATAGTCTTTCTTCTCAGCAGCGACGCAGAGATCACACAGAGTCCACTGAAAAAGGCAGTATGGACAGGAGCCAAACCCAGCCTGCATGACCTTGGAAAAGTCACTTAGCCTCTCTGGTCTTTATTTCTCCACCTACAAAATGGACCCGAATGTGTCATTGCACCAAACACCAAATTCTATAAAATTAACTTATAGAAAGGTCATAGGCTAACCTTTACCCTATAAGGAGTCCTGTTCCCACCACCATCTTTATGAGGCCTGAGCCAAAGGAATTAATCCTGTTTCCTTTCCAGTCTCCTTTTGCAAAGGTTCCACATATCTAGGTGCTGGTCTCTGCCCCCAGACCAAGCCCCACGCCCTCTGCGGCTGGAAGGACTTCAGACAGATGCCGGGCTGATCCTGCCTTCCCGATGGTGCTGATTCTCAGTGACAAACGTGATTGAGTGACGTGGTGAGAAACAAACTCAGAGACAGCAGCCACGGGTACAGGGTATTTCCTGTGTGATAAGCTCTGTTTTAAGAGCTTGGCAGAGTTTAATTTTTAAAAGCAGCCCAATTTCAAATCTGGACACAACCACCCAAGTGGCAGCGAGAAGCCCTGTCCGCACACAGGATGCAAACACAGTGACACCAGGATGCGAGGCCATCCCCAGCCAGCCCCGACCTGCAGTGGCCCGAGGTCTCCAGCTCAGGCCACTCTCAGACACAGAATCCCAGGAAGGACCTCAGGGGTCCTTGTACTAGGTGGTCTGCCGCCACCAGGGGTCACCAGCCCAGTGTCCCCATGGCATCCCCAGCTCATGCCAAGGGCTCCTTCTCTGAATCCAAGTATTCCATTTCACTGCTTCCTGGGACCCATGGTACAAAGGCTCGCTCTCAACATTCAAGCAGATTACGTCGCCCCTCATGATGGAAGGTTTAACCCTGCTGCTCCTTCTGTTCTGATTGAAATGACTCAATGGCAGGATTTTGCCAACACTCTTTGAAAGATATTCCCTGGTGGCCAAAGTAAAGCTCGAGGGATTGGTCTGACCCTTGTCTACCATCTCCAACCGCAGCCCCTCGGACTGTAACACCTGATTCTCAGAATCACATCAGTGAGAAGTTCCAAATTAGCCATGCGGCCCACTGGGGCAAGACCACATCTTATACCCGTGGACCCACCTGGCCCAGAGGAAGGAAGGCAGAGGGCCTCCCCGGGGCAGGCAGGGCTCTGCGTCCCCATTGAGTCCAGGACGGAGGCTGCCCCAGGGCAGCAGCGCAGGACGCGCAAATAAACAACTAAAGAGGTGCGGGCAGGGCACTGGACAGAGCTGGTTTGCGTACAGCTGCGAGGCGCTCATCCCGGGCATTTACGGTCTGGAAGCTGCAGAAGTTTGCATCAGGCTTGCTTTCTGTAGGAGCCAACTATGACATTTAAATGATCCATTCCATTAATATCGTAACATTTTGTCAATCTGGAATGCATTTTAATCAAAAGCCCCCTTGAAATGGTCTCCTTTGTTGTATTTCCTTGTTGGGTCATTTCAGCAACATCTGCTGTGTTTAGACAATAAGAATAAGGGCCGCAGAATGCTGTTTGTACTCAGCTGCTCGTGGGGGGGAGACCCACCCCCAGCCCCGCAGTGTTTATGTAAATCAGTGTGGCTGACACAGCCTTCATAAACAGACGAGGGAAGTATAACAAACACACGGTCCGTGCAGGAAATGTTTCCTTGAGAGCTGGCTTGGCTCTCGGCAGACTGATGAGGAGCTGCTGACACGGCAGATCTGGGCTCCCTGCACCCCAGGCTGTCGCCCGGGGCCGCACAGGACGGGACGGGCCTGGCCCACCAAGGGGGCCACTGACGTTCTCCGAGTGGGACGTGGCCATGCGGGCTGGGCCATGGGGCACCCTCTCCGGCCCCGGGACCCCACCAGCTGCCCCCCGTCATGCGGCACCCGGCTGGAGAGGTTTCCAGGAAGGCCCTTCCGACCCCAGGCCCTCGTGCTCCTTCGGGAAACAGGGTGCAGGGGAACCGTCACACATACGTGCAGACACACACAGACTGAGCTCTTCACACAAGCAGCCTGGGGTCCCCCAGGAGGAACCCGGCCACTGGCGAATGCAGCTGAGAGAGAGCGGGAGCCGTGAGAGGACACACCGCGCTGTGCACGGCTGAGATGTGTCCCCCCCCCACACACACACACACACACACTCTGCGCTTCCCGTGGGAGCCGTGCTCTGCTGTCCTGGACGATATACTAACTGCCCTCCGCTAGACTGTCCTGGACGGTACGGGACCCTGCACTCCGCTACACTGGGCTGTGCTATACAGTGTCCTGCCCTCTGCTACACTGTCCTCGACTGTACGGGACCCTGCACTCTGCTACACTGGGCTGTGCTATACAGTGTCCTGCCCTCTGCTACACTGTCCTCGACTGTACGGGACCCTGCACTCTGCTACACTGGGCTGTGCTATACAGTGTCCTGCCCTCTGCTACACTGTCCTCGACTGTACGGGACCCTGCACTCTGCTACACTGGGCTGTGCTATACAGTGTCCTGCCCTCTGCTACACTGTCCTCGACTGTACGGGACCCTGCACTCTGCTACACTGGGCTGTGCTATACAGTGTTCTGCCCTCTGCTACACTGTCCTGGACTGTACGGGACCCTGCCCTCTGCTACACTGGGCTGTGCTATACAGTGTCCTGCCCTCTGCTACACTGTCCTCGACTGTACGGGACCCTGCACTCTGCTACACTGGGCTGTGCTATACAGTGTTCTGCCCTCTGCTACACTGTCCTGGACTGTACGGGACCCTGCCCTCTGCTACACTGGGCTGTGCTATACAGTGTCCTGCCCTCTGCTACACTGTCCTCGACTGTACGGGACTCTGCACTCTGCTACACTGGGCTGTGCTATACAGTGTCCTGCCCTCTCCTACACTGTCCTGGACTGTACGGGACCCTGCACTATGCTACACTGGGCTGTGCTATACAGTGTCCTGCCCTCTCCTACACTGTCCTGGACGGTACGGGACTCTGCACTCTGCTACACTGGGCTGTGCTATACAGTGTCCTGCCCTCTGCTACACTGTCCTGGACTGTACGGGACCCTGCACTCTGCTACACTGGGCTGTGCTATACAGTGTCCTGCCCTCCGCTACACTGTCCTGGATGGTACGGGACTCTGCACTCTGCTACACTGGGCTGTGCTATACAGTGTCTTGCCCTCCGCTACACTGTCCTGGATGGTACGGGACTCTGCACTCTGCTACACTGGGCTGTGCTATACAGTGACCCGCCCTCTCCTACACTGTCCTCGACTGTACGGGACTCTGCACTCTGCTACACTGGGCTGCGCTATACAGTGTCCTGCCCTCTGCTACACTGGGCTGTGCTATACCACCTACTGTAATGCTGCTCAGCTGCAGAGCACAGCGAAGTGTGGTTGCAGGACACTACGGTCCAGTGCCACACAGCGCAGTGCAGTGTATACAGTGTGGCCCAATACAGCACGTCGCAGCGTACACCGCCCAGATGGTCCAGGATGACACAGCACCGTGGAAGCTGGTGCAGCTCGGCACACTGCAGTGCAGCGCGGGCAGCGTCCTGCGGGGCAGTCCCACCCAGTCCAGTGCAGCACAGTACATGCGGCCCTCACGTGCCGTGCGGCACAGAGCCACGGGCCACGCGTCCACGCTGTCCTGTCCCCGTGCGCGGGGCTGTGCTTGGCTGTCCTGCGCGACCCTCCTGCCCTGAGCTGTATGAGGACGCTGTGCTCTGCTCACCGCAGGTTCTCCCGTTCCCCACGTGCGTCCTACTCACAGCCCTCCTGGAGGAAGGTGACAGCCTGGCTCACGTGGGACACAACTTGATGAGACCTTGAAAGTCGATCTACCGAGCAGGTTCTGCGGGAGAGACGCGCCCAGACGCCCCTGGACACGGGTGGGGCTGCGAGGTCGCGGTGTCTGGCGCTCAGCGGGGGCCCAGCTCACCCGCAGGACCAGGAGGCAGATGCTCGGGCTGCTGGAGAGACCCCCGGCCCTCAGCCCCCTCCAGCACCGCCGAGACACGGGTTCAGACCTGCTGGTGCTCAGTCTAATTGTGTCACCTGGACCCCAGAAGATTCCCTGGCCCAATGACAGCACAGAAAGAATGCTTAACAAGTTACTGCTTTTCTGCAGATCACACTGACGGAGCAAAAAGCTTCCAGAACAGGGCACCTAATCCGGCACACAGACTTGTAGTTAGAAATGAACTCGGAAGATACTTCAAGCCCCTCATTTCACAGAAGAGGGAACAGACCTGAAGCAGTTTATTCACGCCCGTCACTGGCCACTGAACGTCTGAGTGAAGACGAGCCCACTGCCCTGGGCACCTCCTCCACACCACAGGCCGCTGTCTGGGACCAGAGAAGACGAGTCACGTGGCATCACAGACCAGCTTGGAGCTGTGGGAACACCACCCTGCAGGCCAGACCCGGAGGGGCGTGCCGGGAGGGTCCACCAGCACAGAACTCCCTCCCACTCGGGGGCCGAAATTCATGTCTCCTCAGTAAGAAGATCCAACCTGATCACTTCGCAGTCAAGATTAGCCACAGTTCCAGCGGACGGATTACTCACCAGATTACCATCTTGGAAACGTCCAAAAGCTCTATCTCTTCTTGGGTGACAAGTTCCAGATGTCCAGATGCGGGGGTGGCCGGCTACCATGGTGACCAGACCAACACAGAGAGGCCCCTCCGTACCACACTCCGGGGAGAGGGCAGAACCCGAAATATCTCTCCTGCCACCAGAGCCAGACTTCCCACGGGGGCCCTGACGGCTGACCAGGTGGAACCGAGGCCCTAAGAATGTCCCAAATGCCCCTCTCTGCGTTGTCCACCCAAAGCGCCAGCTGGAGGTCTAAGACAACACCACAGAGCCCAGAAGCTTCCAGAAGACGGAAGGGCTCCTGGAGGAGTGCACGCAGGTCACTGTCCTGACGGAGGGCGCAGCGGCCTAAGCACAAGCCGGGGCTGCTGCTCAAAGGCACCAGCATTGTTACGGAAAGCGCGTGATCTTACACCAATCAGACGTGACCCCCAGGCCGCACGGAGGCCCTGCTGAGGGTGCCCTGATGGCCTGGCCCGGCTTGAGGCCCAGCCAGGCTCCCCAGCTTAGAAGCCCCACAAGTCTTCTCGTGAAGACAGACCCGGGAGGGAGAAAAGACCTTTTTCTACTATAGCTGGACTTATTTCTTGGCCTCCAAGTAAAAATTTCAGAAAATATTTTTAACCTTATTTAAACAGAAGATGAACACTAAAAACACCTTTGTGCCCTGCCAACTCTTGCAAAAAAGGAGCTGCTTGGATCACACTGAGGAGTTAGAAAACATTTATCTAAAATAGCTACCTTATAATCACACTACACTCTGCGATATATTTCTGATCACAGGCTCCCCAGCCCAAACCGACCAGGCCACTCAGTGGGAGCCAGCGCTTCTCAGCCGCGGGCCTGGAAAGGGCCTCCTTCAGCTGGCTCCTTTCTGACACGAGTCAACACGGTAACCGCATCTCCAGGTGAGGGGTGCTCCTGGGGCCACGGTGAGTGAGGCGGGAGTTGGGGACACGGCCGAGGCCGCGGCTTCCAGCCCTGCCGCTCGGGCTCACGCGCAGGACTCTGAGCCTTGGCGTCGTGGCCAGAAAATAGGGCCGAGGACAACGTGTCTTCACGTGGCTGGGAGGGCGGGCTGGGGCAAGGTGCACAGGGGCACAGGGGCACCATGAGACCCACCTGGCCCGTGTGCGGCACGCACACCCGCCCCTGGGGGCCCCCGCATCCCTGGGGCTGCCACGTAAAAGCTGAAACCCGCAAGCGGGGGCTCGTCCTTGCTGACCGGCACCCACCCCGCCCCCCGTGCTCCCGGCTGCCTGGCCCCCAGCCGGCAGCGACCTCTCAGGACCTGTTTTCTGACCTGTGACCCGGAAGGCTGAGCCACAGGAGAGGTCGGCCCTTCAAGCGCTGGCAGCGGTGAGCACCCAGCCCCTCAGCTCGGGGGCCAAGGCCACTCGTGCGGTGTCCCCGCTGCCCTCGGCCGGAGCGCCGGCAGGAGCCCCCGACACCGCCCCCTCCCTCCTTCCTTCTCCTGAGCAAACGCTTCACCAGAGCAGAGGGCACCCGGCGTGGCTCAGGAAGAGGGTTCTGGGGGCTCATCTTCTCGAGCAGCGCACACGGGCTGCTCCCCACCGTGTGCGACCCCGTGCCGGACCCCGTGCCGGACCCCAAGGGGCCCGAGGGGCACCGGGCGGCCTGCGCGGATGGCACTGGCCAAACATCGTGTGCCACTGGGCTCCGGGTTCTGTGGGATCAGAATCTTAGGCAGGTGGGGACTCTTTGTTAAGAAAAAGAATACAGGGGCTTCCCCGGTGGCGCAGTGGTTAAGAATCCGCCTGCCAGTGTAGGGTACACAGGTTCCAGCCCTGGTCCGGGAAGATCCCACATGCTGTGGAGCAACTAAGCCCGTGCGCCACAACTACTGAGCCTGCGGTCTAGAGCCTGTGAGCCACAACTACTGAGCCCGCGTGCCGCAACTACTGAAGCCCATGTGCCTAGAGCCCATGCTTGGCAAAAAGAGAAGCCACCGCAATGAGAAGCCCGTGCACCACAACGAAGAGTAGGCCCCGCTTGCCGCAACTAGAGAAAGCCCGTGCGCAGCAACGAAGACCCAACGCAGCCAAAAACAAATAATAAATAAATAAATAAATATATTAAAAAAAAAGGAAAAGAAAAAGAATACACAGGTACAAATACGAAATGACACTGAAATTTTACCGGAATGAAGAAAGAAACCACAACCAATTAAGTGAGCTCTGGGGACTCAGCCCCTTTCTTCTGAAAGCCCTTTACCAGAAATGCTTACGTACGAAGGTTTGCAGTCAGCAACCCGGCTTCCTCTCCACCCAGAACCATCCCGACGTCCCAGCGCCCAGACGAGGGGGTCCCTGAGCCGCAGACCTCCCTGCTGCTGGGGGCGGAGAGGAAGCTCCTTGGCCGGCCGGCCCACCCCCCTCCCCACACCTGCTCTGGCCTCTATGAACCGAGCTCCTGCGCTGTGTTTGCAGTGGCTTTTCAACCCACAGGAAAAGCAGGGATGCGGCACGTGTCAATGTCAGGGTCCCAAGCTCCACGCGTGGCACTGACATCAGCCTGAAACAAACAATGAACGGAAGCGGACGCACGAACGTGGGTTCTCAGGGCCCAACATGCCCCCATGCCCGTCGGCTGAGTCCCCGTCCCGACAGCGCTGCCCAGGGCACGCTGACCCCCAGCCACCAGCCGGATTCAGACTCGGGAGGACTCCAAACCGTAAACTGCTGCGGAAATGTATACACACCTCCTCATCCCAACAGCTCTCTTCTAAGGGATGTTCCTGTGTGATCCAGCTTTAAGTTTTCAACTCTGTCATATTTTCTAAACTCCAGTCTCTTCCATTTACGTTAGGACTGCGGCCCTCGCCCTCCCCGCAGGGAAAGCTAAACAGTGTGGTCAGGACTCGGTGTTCCCAGGCGCCCGTGAAAACCTCTGTCCTCACTGCTACTGCTAACGGCTGCGCTGCCCACCCCCCTTCGTGGTCCACCCCGTTCACTGCCCGGTGGACGGGCGGGCAGGTGCGTCCACGCCCAGGCGAGTCAGGACCCGGTGTGCGGGAACCGGTCCAAGCAGCAGGCAGCTCGGCTCCCGACCACCAGAAACTAATGGTGCAGAGCTGGTTCGTGGGCACCAGTGGAGGTCCATGCCATGTTGGTGTATGAGAAACTAGGAAACAAGACCTAATACGGTATAACCTTATTTATGTAAATATCCATCTGCCTGCATTTGCATATTTTATATACACACAGGAAGATTCTAGTGTTCAGTCAACAAATTGAGTGATTATTTCTAAACAATGGGATCTTGTCTAACTCTGATTTCCTTACCTGACCTTCTCTCTGGACAGATAAAAAATATGCGCAACATGCAAAATATAAGTTTTACAATGAACAATGAATATTTTTTCAAAAGGAGCAACGCATGTGAAGACGAAGGGGCGGGGGGCTCAGAGGGAAGCCGGGGGGACGAGCACCCAGGCCTCAGGACCGCACACGCAGAGGGCAGCCTCTTCCCGAGTTACAAAATGCCCTCCTTCTTGCCGTTTTCTCTCTCAAAACTGCTCCAAATTCCCAATCCTAAAGGATTAAACGGAGATGCAGGACAAGAGGGGTGAATTAAAGCAGGAGGCACTTGGGATGGAAGTGGGGCCTGAATTTAGAATCCAAAGACCTGGGCTTAGATCTGGTCCGGCTGCTGAGTGACCAGCAACGACATAGTCGATAACACTTCCCAAACCTCTGTCTGCTTGTCCAAATGCATTTTCACGTGGAAACCTGTAAGGTCACGCATTTAACGACATTATCTCCACCTCTAGGTTGTGCCAGAAGGAAAACTGAGTAACTTTATGGCTGCGTTTTTTAGAGCCTCAGGAATAGTCACCAGCCCCCGAAGCCGTGCCCACCTCCCCTTGTCTGGACCCGGGGCGATGCTCACCCAGTCTCTGCCAAAACGGCCCTGCCTACTCATCCGAGAGCCCTGCCCCTCTGTCCCGTGGAGCCCCCAGCCTGGCCCACTGAGGTTGGCAAAGATTTTCAGTCGCTAGCGCTTACTAGAGGATCCTCACAGAAGAGTATTATATGTAATGTATAACTGATATATTCACATCATTGTGTAACTGACACGTGAAATGACAGGCGGCCACTTCCTGGGTCAGCGCCTGCATTTAAAGGATGTGTCAGGAATCCTGGTGGAATTCACCACCATCCTTTTTGTCCTTCCATCCTAACAGAAGAGAGTTTTGCAGCCGGGACGGCTGGGACCTGTCAGGGCGATTAGATGGAATTCCACTCGGTGGCCCTTCTAATACAGCCATCATGTTCCTAAGAAAAGGGGCCCCAGCTGGCGAACACGTCCTGCCCTCCTCCCTTGCTCTCCCCTCTTACCTGGAGCACAGAAGGGATGTCTGGATATGGAGCCGGCATCTTTGGAATCAGGACAAAAACCGCACACTGGGCGGGGCTGGGGGCGGGCGAGCAGAGGACGCGGCGCCCACGCCAGCCCCAGACTGCCTCTCTCTGGACGTCTTGAGAAAAGGGAAAAACAGACGCTGTCCCATGGTGACTGACGGAACTTCTGGTACTTCTGTCAAGTGCAACTCCAGCTGATTAAGAAAACCTGCCTGTTCTGAGGCCTCGCCAGCCAGACCCTGAACCTGGATCAGTTCCAGAAGTTCCACTACACGTGTCAGGTGCTCAGCTACGGTCACGGCCACACCCATTGCCGGCCTCAGAGCCTGAAACTGGGACAGGACCAGCCATCACCTCCCGGGCACGTGTCCTGCTGCTGGGGAAGGTCTCCATCCACCCCCAGGCCCCCGATGAGCCCGCAGCCGGCGAAGCTCGCTCTGACGTCATCCCTGAAAGACCCAGGCTGGGTCCACTGTGAGAACCAGCCGCCACCTGCGCGTCCTCAGCACGCTGCCCCCTCGCCGGAACGGCCGCGCGCTCGGCGCATCGGAGCAGCGAGACGCAGAGGGGTCCTGGAGGCCGGCCACACCGAGGGCGGCTGCGGCGCCGCGGGCCCGGCCACACGTGTGCGCACGTGCACGTGGGGCTCTGCACGCACATGCGCACTGTGTGTACACGCATGCGCGCATCTGTCAGCTAGGAGGACTGACAGCCCTGGCCCCAAGCGCCTCTCCACCCCGGCAGCGGTGGCTGAAAGGCAAACAGTAAATCCCAGAAAGTCGGGAATGAGGAGTTGCTCAGAAGGAGACAAGTTCAGATGTATGGCCCGAGGCTCCAGGGTCCGGCCTTGTAATCGGTCATTCCCTGCGGCCATTCCTACGCAGGTGTAGCCCGGCTTGGGGCCCACAACCGAGGTGGGGCGACCAGGAAGGAGGCGGGCAGAGGGCCCTTTGCGGCCTGCTCTGTGCGGCTGGAATACGGGCGGGGGGCGGCTGTCCTGTCCCCGCTGACGCTGGTCTCACCACCGCCCCGAAGCAGGTGGAGACAGACCCAGAGCCCCCGGGGCAGGAGGCCCGGGCACGGGGGTGCTTCTCACTGGGGTGGGGCAGGGAGCGCCCGCGAGGCTTCCAGCTGCTGCCCCGCCTCAGTCGCACGGTCCATCTGTGGGTCTGTCCACGGGTCCGTCCACAGGGACGGGAGGCAGGACCCGGAGGTGGCCCCCTGGGGAGGCCCGGCGGGCACGGCTCTGTGGTTCCCATAAAACATCTCATAGGTAAAGCCCTCCACTGCATGCTGATAGCAATGCATCTTCGCTCACCTACTAAGGCTCCACCCTTTTACTCTTCCTCTTTTATATTTTTTGATGTCACAACTTACATCTTTTTATGCTGTGAATTCATTAAATTACAGTAGCCATAGTTATTTTTCAGGCTGTTTCTTTCATCTTTATACAATAGTTGAGTGGTCAACACACCATTCTAACATAGAATTACAGTTTTCTAATTCTGAAGGCCTATTTTTCACCTATACTGCAGTGTTGTGTACTTTCACGTGTTTTTATGTCACTGATCAGTGTTTTCATTTTAGCTTCAAAAACTCCTTTCAGCCTTTCTTGCAGGGCAGGTCTAGTGGTGGTGAGCTCCCTCAGCTTTTGTTCTTCTGGGAAAACCTTTATTTCTCCTTCATGTCTGAAAAGTAACATTGCCTGATAAAGTACTCTTGGTTAGCAACTTTTATCTTTCAACTCTGAGTAAGTCATTCCACTCTCTCCTGGCCTGTGGGGTTTCTGCTGAGAAATCTGCTCCTGGCCTAATAGGGGCTCATTTGTAGGTTACTTTCTTTTTCTCACTCCCTGCCTTTAAGATTCTTTCTTTATCATTGATTTTTTGAGTTTCATTAGAATGTGTCTAAGGAGAAGGTGTTTTTGTATTGAGATAATAAGGTGTTCTACCAGCTTAATGGACTTGTACTGATGCTTCTAATTCCTTCCCAGGTTTGGGAAGTTCTCAGCTATTCCTTCTTTAAATAAACTCTGTCTCCACCCCACCACCCAACTCTTCTGCTACACCAATTTTTTTTTTTTTTTCCACACACACACAGTGTATTTTATTTTTACAAGAGATAAATAGACTGACACCAAGCATTGTACATGGATGACCACAACAAAAGCAACAATGATTGCAATTACCAAACATGAAACACACTTATACTATGTCATAATATTGACATTCAGTCCAGTAATCCTCCACTGTAACAGCTCCTTTACTTTGCAGTGAAAATTGATTTGTATATTCTTTTCCTCTGAGTCCTTGTGGGATTTTTTTTTTTTTAATTCAGACAGAAAGTCACAAAAATTATACTCATCCTCATCAGTTCACTCAGTCCCATGTAATTAATTTCTTTTTTTTCATCTTGATCTTTTGTTAGCACTTTTATGAGTTCATCAGTTTTTCATTAGAGTTCTGAAAATGCTTATTCATTCAGTTCAGCAGTACAGTCAGTTACCAGAAACCTGTACTTGTCAGAGTCTTTTCCATGAATTTCTTGAAGATGAAACCCTTTTATAGGAACATATTTGCAAAATCATCAGAGTACACCCAGAACTGTCTGTAAATGACAAAAGACTTAAAAATGACCATGGTTAAAGATTTGATGAAAGTTCATAATAACGCAGTTGACAAGAAAATTAGTTATTTCTGAGATATACATTTTAAAGTAATAACTAGGATTATTACTTATAACATTATACCAGAACATATAAGATTTTTAGACGTTTCCTGTAATGTCTGAAACATTTATATTAACATATTTCCATACATATTTCCATACAAATACAAATATAAGATTTTTAGAAATTTCATGTAATGTCTGAAACATTTATATTAACATATTTCCATACATATTTCCATACAAATACAAATATAAGATTTTTAGAAATTTCATGTAATGTCTGAAACATTTATATTAACATATTTCCATACATATTTCCATACAACTACAAATATAAGATTTTTAGAAATTTCATGTAATGTCTGAAACATTTATATTAACATATTTCCATACATATTTCCATACAAATACAAATATAAGATTTTTAGAAATTTCATGTAATGTCTGAAACATTTATATTAACATATTTCCATACATATTTCCATACAAATACAAATATAAGATTTTTAGAAATTTCATGTAATGTCTGAAACATTTATATTAATATATTTCCATACAAATAACCCAATGAAAGTTTAGTATTAGTTGTTTTGTTTGTTTTTTTATACTGCAGGTTCTTATTAGGCATCAGTTTTATACACATCAGTGTATACATGTCAATCCCAATCGCCCAAATCAGCACACCACCATCCCCACCTCATCGCAGTTTTCCCCCCTTGGTGTCCATATGTCCATTCTCTACATCTGTGTCTCAACTTCTGCCCTGCAAACTGGCTCATCTGTACCATTTTTCTAGGTTCCACATACATGCATTAATATACGATATTTGTTTTTCTCTTTCTGACTTACTTCACTCTGTATGACAGTCTCTAGATCCATCCACTTCTCAACAAATGACTCAATTTCGTTCCTTTTTATGGCTGAGTAATATTCCATTGTATATATGTACCACAACTTCTTTATCCATTCGTCTGTTGATGGGCATTTAGGTTGCTTCCATGACCTGGCTATTGTAAATAGTGCTGCAATGAACATTCGGGTGCACGTGTCTTTTTGAATTACGGTTTTCTCTGGGTATATGCCCAGTAGTGGGATTGCTGGGTCATATGGTAATTCTATTTTTAGTTTTTTAAGGAACCTCCATATTGTTCTCCATAGTGGCTGTATCAATTTACATTCCCACCAACAGTGCAAGAGGGTTCCCTTTTCTCCACACCCTCTCCAGCATTTGTTGTTTGTAGATTTTCTGATGATGCCCATTCTAACAGGAGTGAGGTGATACCTCATTGTAGTTTTGATTTGCATTTCTCTAATAATTAGTGATGTTGAGCATCTTTTCATGTGCTTCATGGCTGTCTGTATGTCTTCTTTGGAGAAATGTCTATTTAGGTCTTCTGCCCATTTTTGGATTGGGGTGTTTGTTTCTTTGATATTGAGCTGAATGAGCTGTTTATATATTTTGGAGATTAATCCTTTGTCCGTTGATTCATTTGCAAATATTTTCTCCCATTCTGAGGGTTGTCTTTTCGTCTTGTTTATGGTTTCCTTTGCTGTGCAAAAGCTTTGAAGTTTCATTAGGTCCCACTTGTTTATTTTTGTTTTTATTTCCATTACTCTAGGAGGTGGATCGAAAAAGATCTTGCTGTGATTTATGTCAAAGAGTGTTCTTCCTATGTTTTCCTCTAAGAGTTTTATAGTGGCCAGTCTTATATTTAGGTCTCTAATCCATTTTGAGTTTATTTTTGTGTATGGTGTTAGGGAGTATTCTAATTTCATTCTTTTACATGTGGCTGTCCAGTTTTCCCAGCACCACTTATTGAAGAGACTGTCTTTTCTCCATTGTATATCTTTGCCTCCTTTGTCATAGATTAGTTGACCATAGGTGCGTGGGTTAATCTCTGGGCTTTCTATCTTGTTCCATTGATCTATGTTTCTGTTTTTGTGCCAGTACCATATTGTCTTGATTACTGTAGCTTTGTAGTATAGTCTGAAGTCAGGGAGTCTGATTCCTCCAGCTCCATTTTTTTGCCTCAAGACTGCTTTGGCTATTCGGGGTCTTTTGTGTCTCCATACAAATTTTAAGATGATTTGTTCTAGCTCCGTAAAAAATGCCATTGGTAATTTGATAGGGATTGCATTGAATCTGTAGATTGCTTTGGGTAGTATACTCATTTTCACAATGTTGATTCTTCCAATCCAAGAACATGGTATATCTCTCCATCTGTTGGTATCATCTTTAATTTCTTTCATCAGTGTCTTATAGTTTTCTGCATACAGGTCTTTTGTCTCCCTAGGTAGGTTTATTCCTAGGTATTTTATTCTTTTTGTTGCAATGGTAAATGGGAGTGTTTCCATAATTTCTCTTTCAGATTTTTCATCATTAGTGTATAGGAATGCAAGAGATTTCTGTGCATTAATTTTGTAACCTGCAACTTTACCATATTCATTAATCAGCTCTAGCAGTTTTCTGGTGGCAGTTTTAGGATTCTCTATGTATAGTATCATGTCATCTGCAAACAGTGACAGTTTTACTTCTTCTTTTCCAATTTGTATTCCTTTTATTTCTTTTTCTTCTCTGATTGCCGTGGCTAGGACTTCCAGAACTATGTTGAATAATAGTGGTGAGAGTGGACATCCTTGTCTCGTTCCTGATCTTAGAGGAAATGCTTTCAGTTTTTCACCATTGAGAATGATGTTTGCTGTGGGTTTGTCATATATGGCCTTTATTATGTTGAGGTAGGTTCCCTCTATGCCCACTTTCTGGAGAGTTTTTATCAGAAATGGGTGTTGAATTTTGTCAAAAGCTTTTTCTGCATCTATTGAGATGATCATATGGTTTTTCTTCTTCAATTTGTTAATATGGTGTATCACATTGATTGATTTGCGTATATTGAAGAATCCTTGCATCCCTGGGATAAATCCCACTTGATCGTGGTGTATGATCCTTTTAATATGTTGTTGGATTCTGTTTGCTAGTATTTTGTTGAGGATTTTTGCATCTATATTCATCAGTGATATTGGTCTGTAATTTTCTTTTTTTGTAGTGTCTTTGTCTGGTTTTGGTATCAGGGTGATGGTGGCCTCATAGAATGAGTTTGGGAGAGTTCCTTCCTCTGCAATTTTTTGGAAGAGTTTGAGAAGGATGGGTGTTAGCTCTTCTCTAAATGTTTGATAGAATTCACCTGTGAAGCCATCTGGTCCTGGACTTTTGTTTGTTGGAAGATTTTTAATCACAGTTTCAATTTCATTACTTGTGATTGGTCTGTTGATATTTTCTGTTTCTTCCTGATTCAGTCTTGGAAGGTTATACCTTTCTAAGAATTTGTCCATTTCTTCCAGGTTGTCCATTTTATTGGCATAAAGTTGCTTGTAGTAGTCTCTTAGGATGTTTTGTATTTCTGCGGTGTCTGTTGTAACTTCTCCTTTTTCATTTCTGATTTTATTGATTTGAGTCCTCTCCCTCTTTTTCTTGATGAGTCTGGCTAATGGCTTATCAATTTTGTTTATCTTCTCAAAGAACCAACTTTTAGTTTTATTGATCTTTGCTATTGTTTTCTTTGTTTCTATTTCATTTATTTCTGCTCTGATCTTTATGATTTCTTTCCTTCTGCTAACTTTGGATTTTGTTTGTTCTTCTTTCTCTAGTTTCTTTAGGTGTAATGTTAGATTGTTTACTTGAGATTTTTCTTGTTTCTTTAGGTAGGCTTGTATAGCTATAAACTTCCCTCTTAGAACCGCTTTTGCTGCATCCCATAGGTTTTGGGTCGTCGTGTTTTCATTGTCATTTGTCTCTAGGTATTTTTTTATTTCCTGTTTGATTTCTTCAGTGATCTCTTGGTTATTTAATAACGTATTGTTTAGCCTCCATGTGTTTGTCTTTTTTACGTTTTTTTCCCTGTAATTCATTTCTAATCTCATAGCGTTGTGGTCAGAAAAGATGCTTGATATGATTTCAATTTTCTTAAATTTACTGAGGCTTGATTTGTGACCCAAGATGTGATCTATCCTGGAGAATGTTCCGTGCGCACTTGAGAAGAACGTGTAATCTGCCGTTTTTGGATGGAATGTCCTATATATATCAATTAAATCTATCTGGTCTATTGTGTCATTTAAAGCTTCTGTTTCCTTATTTATTTTCATTTTGGATGATCTGTCCATTGGTGTAAGTGAGGTGTTAAAGTCCCCCACTATTATTGTGTTACTGTCGATTTCCTCTTTTATAGCTGTTAGCAGTTGCCTTATGTATTGAGGTGCTCCTATGTTGGGTGCATATATATTTATAATTGTTATATCTTCTTCTTGGATTGATCCCTGGATCATTATGTAGTGTCCTTCCTTGTCTCTTGTAACATTCTTTATTTTAAAGTCTATTTTATCTGATATGAGTATAGCTACTCCAGCTTTCTTTTGATTTCCATTTGCATGGAATATCTTTTTCCATCCCCTCACTTTCAGTCTGTATGTGTCCCTAGGTCTGAAGTGGGTCTCTTGTAGACAGCATATATATGGGTCTTGTTTTTGTATCCATTCAGCCAGTCTATGTCTTTTGGTTGGGGCATTTAATCCATTCACGTTTAAGGTAATTATCGATATGTATGTTCCTATGACCATTTTCTTAATTGTCTTGGGTTTGTTTTTGTAGGTCCTTTTCTTCTCTTGTGTTTCCCACTTAGAGAAGTTCCTTTAGCATTTGTTGTAGAGCTGGTTTGGTGGTGCTGAATTCTCTTAGCTTTTGCTTGTCTGTAAAGCTTTTGATTTCTCCATCAAATCTAAATGAGATCCTTGCTGGGTAGAGTAATCTTGGTTGTAGGTTCTTCCCTTTCATCACTTTAAGTATTTCATGCCACTCCCTTCTGGCTTGCAGAGTTTCTGCTGAGAAATCAGCTCTTAACCTTATGGGAGTTCCCTTGTATGTTATTTGTCGTTTTTCCCTTGCTGCTTTCAGTAATTTTTCTTTGTCTTTAATTTTTGCCACTTTGATTACTATGTGTCTCGGCGTGTTTCTCCTTGGGTTTATTCTGTATGGGACTCTCTGCGCTTCCTGGACTTGGGTGGCTATTTCCTTTCCCATGTTAGGGAAGTTTTCGACTATAATCTCTTCAAATATTTTCTCTGGTCCTTTCTCTCTCTCTTCTCCTTCTGGGACCCCTATAATGCGAATGTTGTTGCGTTTAATGTTGTCCCAGAGGTCTCTTATGCTGTCTTCATTTCTTTTCATTCTTTTTTCTTTAGTCTGTTCCGCAGCAGTGAATTCCACCATTCTGTCTTCCAGGTCACTTATCCGTTCTTCTGCCTCAGTTATTCTGCTATTGATTCCTTCTAGTGTAGTTTTCATTTCAGTTATTGTATTGGTCATCTCTGTTTGTTTGTTCTTTAATTCTTCTAGGTCTTTGTTAATCATTTCTTGCATCTTCTCAATCTTTGCCTCCATTCTTATTCCGAGGTCCTGGATCATCTTCACTATCATTATTCTGAATTCTTTTTCTGGAAGGTTGCCTATCTCCACTTCATTTAGTTGTTTTTCTGGGGTTTTTTCTTGTTCCTTCATCTGGTACATAGCCCTCTGCCTTTTCATCTTCTCTTTCTTTCTGTAACTGTGGTTTTTGGTCCACAGGCTGCAGGATTGTAGTTTTTCTTGCTTCTGTTGTCTGCCCTCTGGTGGTTGAGGCTATCTAAGAGGCTTGATGGGAGGCTCTGGTGGTGGGTAGAGCTGACTGTTGCTGTGGCGGTCAGAGCTCAGTCTGCTACACCAATTATTATCACATTTGTCTTCCTGAGCAAATCTGATAGCTCTCATGAGGTTTTTTTTTTTTTAACTTTTTTAAGTCTCCGTTCTCTAACTGAATTATTTTTCTATTCCTACCCTCCAAGTCACTTATTCTTTCTTCCATCTGGTTTGCTCTGTGACCAATACTCTGTTGAATTTTCCATCTCCTTCACTGAATTCTTCAGCTCCAGAATTTCCGTTTGGTTCTTTTTTATAATTCCAATGTCTTTGGTAAAGATATCCTCTGTTAATTTTATTCCTGAGTTCACTGAATTGCCTGAGTTTTCTTGTTGCTCATGGAATTTCTTAATAACAGCTATTTTGAATCCTTTATCAGGTAGATTGCAATATTCTAAGCCTTGAGTTCAGTTGCTGAAGAATTATTATTTTCTTTTTCTTTTATTTATTTATTTATGGCTGTGTTGGGTCTTTGTTGATGCACACGGGCTTTCTCTAGTTGCGGCGAGCGGGGGCTACTCTTCGTTGCTGTGCACAGGCTTCTCATTGCGGTGGCTTCTCTTTGTTGTGGAGCACAGGATCTATGTGCACCGGCTCAGTAGTTGTGGCTCGTGGGCTCTAGGTGTGCGGGCTTCGGTAGTTGTGGCACACAGGCTCAGTAATTGTGGCGCACGGGCTTAGTTGCTCCGTGGCATGTGGGATCTTCCTGGACCAGGGCTCGAACCCGTGTCTCCTGCATTGGCAGGCGGGGTCTTAGCCACTGTGCCACCAGGGAAGTCCCATTATTTTCTTTTCCTAATACCATGTTGTCTTGATTTTTCATAGTGCTTGACTATATGTGCCTCTACTTTCGCATCTGAAGTAGCAGACACCTTCCTTAGTTAAGAATCTATATTTACTCTGTTTCTCACAATTCTACAGGCTGGCAATTAGAAACCTTTCTTTTGTATCCCAGAAGGTGGCGCTATAGCTCAGGTTTGCAGCTTCTCCTGGAGGAGCTCCGCAGATACACTGAGGATGGTGCACAGGAGCTGGCATAGAGTGGGGATAGGAGTGGACTTGGCACTGGGCTTTGGGGGTCCCCACGGGCCCAGCAGGGGACCCTCGAGTAGGGCACTGCCAGAGGTCTAGTGGGTGGACCTCCTGCCAGAATTCCGGAGCAGAGAGCAGGAGACACGCCCCTTCAGTGCCATTTGATATTCTGTCTCTCGCCTCTCTTTCCTCTCTCCATCCCCAGTCAGACGTCTCTCCTCAGAAACCCGGGTGCTGCAGGAGAGAAACGGGTCCCTCCAGCTGCAACCCCACAGCTGGGTCAGCCAGACGGTCACTCACGCTTTCCACCTTCTCGGCCAGAGAGGTCACCTCTGAAACCTTGCAGCGTCACCCTGGGGAGGGGAGCTGACTGGGTGAGTTCCTCCACCCCCTCTCCCTCAGAGCCCATCTCTACCCTGCCCTGAAGGGGCGCCCGACTTCCCATCGGCAGGCTGGACCCCCAGGGATCCTCTGTCAGCCGCAGATGCCTGCCCGGTCTACACTCGGAGGCTGCCTTTCCCCATCGTGACATGTGGCAGTGGGGCAGGCTCTCCCACTGCCTTGGGTCCAGAGCCCCACTGAGGCCTGTCTGCTGACTTTCATTTGCACAGGTGGGTAGAAGCTTCCAGGTGTCCTGGGGTAATGTGCCGGTTAGGCTCAGTCATGGGTGTCCAGCTAATCGTAAATCAAAGGGGAGAGAATAAAGGAATGACTCCTGCCGCCATGCTGCTGACCCCACTCCATCCTTTCACATTCAACCTATGTGTGGCCTTACAGGCAGAGTGAGTCTCAGGAAGGGAGCATGTAGTTGGATCCTGTTTTTGTTGTTTTAAATTCATCCTGCCAATCTCTGCCTTCTGTTTGGAAAGTTTAGTCCATTTAAATTTTAAGTCATTGCTTATAAGGAAAGACTTACTTCTGCCATTTTGCCATTTGTTCCTATATACCTCATATCACTTTTTGTCCCCCATTTCCTCCATTACTGCCTTTTATGTTTAGTTGATTCTTTGTAGTGACATTTTGATTCTTTTCTCAATTCCTTTTGTGTATAGTTTATGATGTTTTCTTTGTGGTTACCATGGGGATTACATTTAATACCCTAAAGTGATGACAATCAAATCTGAAATTTTGGTGTCAACTTCAATCACATACAAAAACTCTGTCCCCACAGAGTTCCAGATTATTGAGGTCACAAATTACATCTTTATATATCATGTGACAAATTACATAGATTTTTATTCTTATGTATTTATCTTTTAAATTCTGTAGAAAATAAAAAGTGGAGTTATAAACCAAAATTACAGTAATACTGGTGTTCACATTTGCCGTGTATTTACCTGTACCAGAGATCTTTATATCTTCCCGTGACTACTGTTTACTGTCACACATCCTTGCGTTTCAGCCGGAGAGATCCCATCAGCATTGCTGGTAGGGCAGGTCTAGTTGTAATGAACCTCCTCAGCTTTTGTTTGTGTGGGAATGTGTTAGTTTCTTCCCCATTTGGAAGGACAGTTTTACCAAACAGAGAATTCTTGGTTGACAGTTCTCTTTCAGCACTTTGTCATCCCACTGCCTTCTGACCTCCAAAGTTTCTTCTGAGAAATAGGCTGATCGTCTTATGGAGGATGCCGTGTACGTAATGAGGCGCTTTCTTCTGGCTGCTTCCAAGATACTCTTTGCCGTGGCTTTTGACAGTTTGATTACAGTGTATCTCCACGTGAGTCACTCTGAGTTTATCTGACTCAGAGTTATTGAGCTCTCTTATTTGTAGATTCACATCTTTCATTAAACTTGGGGAGTTTGGCCATTATTTCTTCAAGTAGTCTCTCTCTCTCACTCTCTCATTTGGGGACTCCCATAATGCAAACATTGGTCTGCTTATAGTATCACATAAATCCCTTAGATTCTGTTCATTTTTTAAAATTCTTTTTTCTGCCTGTTCCTCAGACTCCATAATTTCAATTGTCCTATTTCAAGTTCACTGATTCTTCTGCCTGCTCAAATCTATTATTGAACTCCTGCAGTGAATTTTTCATTTCATTTATTGTACTTTTTACCTCCAGTATTTCTGTTTGGTCGTTTTTATAATTTCTACTTCCTTGTGGATATTCTCATTTTGTTCACACATCATTTTCCTGATTTCTTTCAGTTCTTTTTCCATGTTTTCCTCTAGGTCTTTGAGCACATTTAGGAGAGTTTTTTAAAGTCTTTGTCTAGTAAGTCCAATGTTTGAGCTTCCTCAGAGACAGTTTCTGTCAATGTTTCCCCTCTGAATATGCCATGTTTTCCTGCTTCTTTGTATGCCTTGTGATTTTTTTCTTAAAAATTGGGCCCTTTAATTTTACAGTGTAGTATCTCTGGAAATAAGATTGACCTCCTTCTCCAGGAATTTTTTGTTTGTTGATCCTTGTAGTAGACCATTAGTTTTGAGACTTTCCCAAACTATTTTTGCAAAGACTAGTCTTTGTCCCATGTGATCACTTGAGTCTGTCCTTTACACTGTGTTCAGCTAATGTGAGAGTCTTCCTTGAATGTCACAAGTCTTTATCAGTTGGCTCTGTCTGGGGAGCTCCTTCAACACTCAGTCAGGCTTGCTTTGAGCCTAGGAATCAGCCCAAGGTGAAAGCTTAATGTCTTCTCGTGTCTTTTCTGAACATGCATCTTGCCAAGCTATGCATTTGGATTTCTAATGCTCCTGCGTACACAGCTGCTTTTGAATGCCCTAATTTCCAGAGTCTCACTCCAGCTTCTCCCCCAGGCCCTAGATTGTCTACTGTATGTCTTGCCCTAGGCATCTGTGAACCTGTGTAGCTGTTGGGGGCACTGCCCACAGTTTTTCCTTCTAAGTTCTGAGTTAGGCAAA
Source organism: Balaenoptera acutorostrata (assembly GCF_949987535.1). Classification (NCBI taxonomy): domain Eukaryota; kingdom Metazoa; phylum Chordata; class Mammalia; order Artiodactyla; family Balaenopteridae; genus Balaenoptera; species Balaenoptera acutorostrata. Next base: position 82,524,016 of record NC_080080.1, read on the forward strand.
ACAGACGAGCACCTTGCATTAGTCTTTCAGGTATCCCCCAGACAGTTTAGAATAGACAAACAGTAATTTCCCAATAAAGTCTGCTCTGCTCCCTCCAGTTTAAGGGAGGGACCTGGGAACTAGGCCGCTGCGGCTTCGAACCTGCCACCGCCCCAGGGGAGGAGTCGGGTAAGAGTAAGTAAGAACACCACAGAACCTCCTGACCGCTTTGACTATGGCTTTTTCGTGGCTGGGTGTTTGCTTGGTGGCTGTAAACTGACTTTTCCAGAGCCCTGGCAAAGCTGGTTCAGACGGTTTCTGTTTGTCCCTTTCAGTGTTTCCATGGGGAAGCAAGAGCTCAGAGCTTCTCAGACCACCATTTTGCTATTAGTAACCCCTCTCCCAGTCCTTGTTTGTATTTTACCACTTTCATTCACATTTCTTGAACTTCTTCTAGTGTAGTGACCTTTTGAAACAAAGTACAGTATTTACCAATTTACTTATTTGGCCTATTAGATTTTCATCACACTACCTTTCAGATGATCTCGTCCAACATGATCTATATCTCCACCAGCTTCCTGTCATCCACAACCAAATAAGCAAACCCTTCACTGTTCTTCAAGTCTCTATTTAGATTTTTAAAAGACTAGCACCGGGACTTCCCTGGTGGCACAGCGGTTAAGAATCCACCTGCCAATGCAGGGGACACGGGTTCGAGCCCTGGTCCAGGAAGATCCCACATGCTGCGGAACAACTAAGCCCGTGTGCCACAACTACTGAGCCTGCACTCTAGAGCCCACGAGCCACAACTACTGAGCCTGCGTGCCACAACTTCTGCAGCCCATGCGCCTACAGCCCGTGCTCCATGACAAGAGAAGCCACCACAATGAGAAGCCCGCGCACCGCAAGGAAGAGTGGCCCCCGCTTGCTGCGCACAGCAATGAAGACCCAACACAGCCAATAAATAAATAAATAAATAAATTTATAAAAAATAAAAGTAAAAGAATAGCACAATCAACCAATCATCGTGTTCTCCCAGTCTTCTGTCCTGTCCTCTTAATGTTCTCACCAGCATCTATCCCATAATCAGAACCCTGTATTATGGCTATTTTGGTTTTTAATGAATCATAAACTAAGGTTCCCAAGCCATGATATCTCCCCAGGGAAAACAGCCAACAGAGGTCAACAGCCTTGCAGATACCCGAAGCACTGAGTCAAAGGTGATAATTATAGATGCTCATCCATTCCCCAAATTCCATCATAAGAAATAATTTTGGTTCCCATTTAAAATTTTTAAGTAGAATTTTACTTGCAGCAGTGAAAACCAGGAGGTAGTTTATCACAAAAAACAAAGACTTTGAAATCAAACAGACCAGTATTCAAATATTGATGTTGGCACTTACTAATAGCAAATTACTTAATTTCTATAAAACTCATTTTCTCATTTTCTCATCTGAAAAAAAAAAGTGGAGAAAACAACTATCTTGCAGGGATAACATGAAAATTAAATAAAATAGCACATATAAAGTCTTAATACTGCATTTAAAGATCCCTTCACTAGGAAAAAGGAGAAAGACAATGAAAATTTCCCCAAAGCTAAGAATGCTAACGAATTTTATTAAAGAGATATTACATGGATGCCTAACTGTTGGTTTATATGCTCTCTCGTTTCCATTGCTATAACAGCATATAAATGTGATGCAACATATAAGGCAGTTCTAGGGTGGGTGTCTGGTGTATTTTGGGGAGACAGATGGAGGAGCCCATGGGGGATATTTGCATGAGGGGTCAAGATTCCCAAGAAAGATTTCTTCTTGAGAGGAGACAGTCAAGGTCCACAGAGGTGGCCCAAATCCAGCGAGTACATGTTGAAGGTGAGCTATCTTTGAGTACAGACAGCACAGTGATGTCGCTACTCAGAGCACCTCCACTCCGCTCCCCAGCTCGTGTCTGACTCCCAGGGAGAGAGGAATGAAACGCAGACCAAGTAGAAACGGAAGCTGTTTTGTCCGACTCCCTCGGGACATCAAGGGCACACGTCCACGCTGGTCTATAAAGGAATGAAACACGAGTCAAGGAGGGAGACCCTCCCCCACTCTGGCACAGGCTCAGACCGAGAGCTCAGGAGCTAGACCAGGCAAGAGGGGACTGCACCCGCCTCTGCCCGTCGTGAACAGCAAACAGCTGAAGAAGGACGAGCGCCGAGGGCACATCGTTCACGTGAGGTCCAGCCCAGCGCCGTCCCCCAGGGATGCGGTGCCGCCAGACCCAGTCGCCACTGCCCCAGCGCCAGCCCAGCGTCCTCAGCACGAAGGGCAGCTGTGTCCAGGTGCTGTGCCGGTCTGCGGGTTGGACCGCTGCCCTCAGCCTGGGGGGGATGCTGCCCTTGCACACAGCGGGGACGCTTGGGTGTGAGAACGCTTTACACACACGTGTGGAAAGTTAACCTACCTTTTCAATCCTGCCTCAGCATAAACGCAGCAGACCCTTACATAGCAGAGATTCCCAGCGGCACCCAGGTCGCCAAGAGCCCCTTCTCTTGCTTTTCTTGTGGTGTCTATTCACAGATCCCGAGGGGTCCACATGTCAGCACGGTACGCACAACCGCTGCTGAGAAACCACAGTGACTGAGAAACAGCTCGCAGTCTTAAACCATTTAAGTTACTCGTAAACTTATGTATGTTGGTCTAGACACAACACACGAGCATAGTACCAATTCTTTACGTCGGCAACGAGACGACATTTAATGCTAGAAATACAAATTGTTTCATGTTCATAAAAATACAAATATGACAAAAATTACGTAAGACATCATCAGGCTTTTTAAAATTAAATTTAACTTTTCAGTTTTATTTCAATAATTCTGATTTAGGATGAATATTCATTTTTAAAATTTGCACTTTAATTTTCATATTTTAAAAGAAAAAAGATTTTTCAAAAACATGAAAATATTAATTTTTAATAATTTTACACTTGTTTTAATTTATATTTTTATAAAATATTTCCATTTTAATCATTTACAGCATTACTGTCAGTTGAACACAAATTATGTAAACATCTTTATTAGATCTATATAATTCATGATTTAGCTGAAATTAGGCAAGAGAAAATAAATTTTGTGCTATATATATATATATATATTTTTTAAATCAGTGTTCTTTGTTAAAAAATTTATTTATTTATTTTATTTATTTTTGGCTGTGTTGGGTCTTTGTTGCTGCGCACGGGCTTTCTCTAATTGTGGAGAGCGGGGGCTACTCTTCGTTGCGGTGCGCGGGCTTCTCATTGCGCTGGCTTCTCTTGTTGCAGAGCACGGGCTCTAGAGCACGTGGCCTTCAGTAGTTGCAGCACACGGGCTCAGCAGTTGTGGCTCATGGGCTCTAGAGCACAGGCTCAGTAGTTGTGGCGCACAGGCTTAGTTGCTCCGCGGCATGTGGCATCTTCCCGGACCAGGGCTCGAACCCGTGTCCCCTGCAATGGCAGACGGATTCTTAACCACTGCGCCACCAGGGAAGCCCTGTGCTATGTATTAATTGTATATGTTTTATTTGATTATTCATTCAAACATCTACAGAACACCCATACATAATAATAATTATTATTCCACATATTATTATGTGGAATAATAATTAAATTCATCCTTGATATTTTGCTTTCAGTCATATAAGAATTGTAGCTTTACATATATTTTTATTTTGTCATTATGAAGACATTTATCAGGATAAAACAATAGAACATGTACATTTGGTACCTGTCTGTTGCTTTGATTTATAACTTTAATATTACACGTGGCATGTGGGCCACAACCGTCTGGGGCAGGCTGGATGGAGGGGCCCAGAAACGCCCCAGGCCCAGGACCTCTGTGGGAGGCACTCCCTAAACCAGAGCAGGAAACTGGGAATGACAGCTCAGCAGCTCAGAGCACAGCACCCCAGCCCACGAGACTCCCGGAAACAGCTGGGGAATCGGGGATGAACTAGAACCCACACCGTAATTGTGTGGAAAATATATAGGAAGTTTCTCTGAGTTTCTCTCCTTGTGACCATTTCTACCCCAAGACCATGCGGCCTGAAAAATATTAAATTACAGAAAGAAACAGAGAAGTCCCTCTCCTACCCAAAACTTCCAAAACAATGGCGCTTTGCGAACATTTAGACATATCTTAATTCTGCTGTAATAAGCAACTTAGTATTCAGACAACCAGGAAGTGAAACCCAGGGACAAGCCAGCCAAGCTGAGCTCCAGGGGCTCAGGAAAGGCAAGGGGTTCCAGCACACCCCACCCAACGACCTGCGTAAACACATTCTCTCCACGCAGGGTGACCCCCCTGGAGTGGCCAGTGTTTACAAACACAGCGCAAGCCGGGAACAAACTCCCGGGAATCGCTGCAGGCAGACCACCAGCGGTAGGGACAACACCACATTGGTTACCAGAGGGCCCAGTGAAACCCAGCAGCACCAGAGCAAGACGCCCATGGGCAGTGGATGAGACAAGCGGCCCGGGAGCGGAGGCGCCCGCGCCCTGCCCTCGTGTCACAGCCATGGAGCGTGGTCCTTGAGTTCCTGTCCCCAAGCACAGCTTCCTTGATTTGATTTGTTTGGGGAAAGCGTCTAGGGGACCTAGGCTGACCGCTCAGCACAAAATGTCCTCGAGACCGACTTTTTTGTTAATAAGACCTAACTGAACTGAACGGGCACGAAAACGGTCCACAGACAAAACCGGCGCTAGCACGCACCACGGCTTCTCAGCCTCCTGACCGCTACAGAGATGCCTGCACAGCCATGCCCATCCCAAGAGGCGGGTGCGGGCAGCGGATTAAAGAAATGCGGTCTGAACGCACGGCAGCGTATTGCTCAGCCTTAGAAAGGAAGGGAATTCCGACACACGCCGCAGCGTGGATGGACCTTGAGGACACCATGCTCAGTGACATACGCCAGACACAAAAGCACAGTTACTGTACGTTTCCATTTATGTGAAGTCTGCAAAGTGGCCAGTCATAGGAACAGAAAGTAGAACGGTGGGTGCTGAGGCTGGGGGAGGGGAGTAAGTGTTTAGTGGGGCAGAGTTTGTTTTGCAAGATGAAGAAGTTCTGGAGATCTGCTGCACAATATTGTGAATATACTTAACACTACTGAACCGAACGTTTAAAAATGGTTAAGGTGGCAAACTTAATGTTACGTGTTTTCTACCACAATAAAAAAAGCTCTAAAATACAAACATGTCTTGCCTGGCAAAGAATTTTGAGTTCTTTTTTTAATGTGATGAATGAATACGTAATCTAAAACTGTTAAAAGGAATTATTACTTGTAATAAAAAAATTGAATTTAAAAGTTAAACCAAGAAAAGGGGAAAAGAACTCTGGAAGTGAATAACCCAAAGGAAGCCCCGGAAGTGGTGGGCCGTCCACTCGGGCCCAAGGGGGTACCTGCCGCATCTGGATGACTCATGGTGTCCTGAGCCAGACACGGCATCGAGCAGCTGCTGCCGGCGGCCCCTGCATATGGTGAGCAGGACCTGACACCTTCCTGCCTCTGTCCACACCAGCCTGTGTCCCCCTCAGCTGTGTCCTACATAGGCAGACGCCAGCTCTCGCTTCTGTCCTGAGTCTAATGGCCTGGGTTTTCCATCACTGGAGCACGTTTAGATAGCCCAACGTTCAAAAAAATAAGTCTACTTACCTTCTTCTGAAATTATTACTTTGGAGAAGACAAATTATGAAATTGCTTACCTAAAACACCTTCACTACAAGAGCTCATATGTCTTCATATAATATTAGGAAGCCATTTTTAAAGGCATTTAGGCTCTTTTAGGTTTTTGTCAGTCCACTATGCGACATGAAAACTTCCTTACTTAAAATGTTGAGACCGGCCAAAGATTTCATATGCTGTGCTAATAAGAAATCAAGTGGGGACTTCCCTGGTGGCACAGTGAATAAGACTCTGTGCTCCCAACGCAGGGGGCCCGGGTTCGATCCCTGGTCAGGGAACTAGATCCCACATGCATGCCACAACTAAGAGTTTGCATGCCACAACTAAGGAGACTGATAGCCACAACTAAGACCCAGTGCAACCAAATAAATAAATAAATAAATTTCTTTTAAAAAAAATCAAGTGGACAAAGCAAAAGCTCTGAAATGCCCCTAAACAAACTTGGAAATCTCTCGTATCAATTAAAAACATCCGCCCACAGGGTAGATCATGAAAATTGTGTTTTCATGTCACCAGAGTCTGACACCTGAAGAGCAGACAGTAAATAATAACTGAATAGATAAACAAGAGAAGGAAGCCTCCTCCTTCCTCGGGGACTTGATGAGTGAGAGCTGACGATGTCGGGAGCCTCGCTAATTCGGTCCAGATGTGCTGCCTCGGTGCTGCCCTTCATAACTAAGGCTGTGCGTTAAGTGGGGAGGGGTCTAGACTCCACCCAAAGCGAGCGGCTGACCCAGGGCGCACCTGCCCTGTGTGAAGAGGGACGCGCTTGGCCCCAGTGACTGGGGTGGGGGGGATGTGGGCATAACCCTCCCCGAGATTTCCATTTTTAAATAAAATGCCCCAAAACAACCTTGCTGTGTGCTCAGCTCAAAGCAGCAGCTACAAGACCAGGCCCCCCTCAATCAGATGACTTGTGGACCCACCTCAGTGCTGTCCGGAGGACGTTTAACACAACCTTCGGATAAACCCCCTTGGCTGAGTGTGAATGCACCCCACCCCGGACAGCAGCCACGCCGGCCAGGCGATGTCTTACCGTCGTCGCCGTGCAGGGCCGCCCCCAGTGTGTGGCTCAGAGAGAGCACCACCCCAACTTTTCTGAAGGGGGGCGAAGGATGCAAACGTCCAGGTGCCGACAGGGGCTGCGGGCCTCCGGTTTGTCAGGCGCTGGGCCTGGAGACTTCAGTTACCCCATTTCCCACAGCTCTGCGATGCAGGAGGACCCAGATGTGGCAGATCCTGCAGACACACGGCCCCGCCCGGCCTTCCGCCCCGTCCAGAGCACACGTGGCTCATCAGGCGGGCCAGCACACCCTCTGAACGCGGGGCAGAATCGCACAGCTGCTGACTCAGGTCTCGGATTTGCACACAACTTCCCTGCACATCACCCTGGGAACGCGGGCTTCCCATCACCCGCCCCCTCCCACCCCCAGTCCCGCACGGTCCAGCCGCACCGATCCTGGGGTGAGTAACGGGTCTGAGAACGTCTGCAGGCGCTTAGACGTGGTTTTGTTCCCCTTCGGTCCCGAACGTTCACCCCACGTAAGCACAGGAGAAGCGCCAGCGCAGAGGACCCTGCGGCGACCGGGCGTCAGGAACCTGAAGAGTGAAGGGGCCGAGGCGGGGGGTGGACACGGCCGCCCTGGAGCCCGGCTGTCTGGGTGCGAGCTGGTGTCCCCGAGTCTCAGTTTCCTCAGCGTCGAGTGGGGATGGTAACTGTCCCACCTCTCGACCGGGAAACCCACAGGGGCCTCCACCACCTGGGAAAGGACACACCTGTCCCCGAAGTAAACCAGGCTCTGTGGCAGGAAGGGCAGAGGAGAAATCGGGGAGGCTGTGTCCTCACGCAGACCATGCCTTGCTCGAGGGGCAGCCTGGACAGCCTTGAAACCCTTCCAGGACATTCCACCAGGATGATTCCCACACCGCTTACCTGGGGGGGGGGGGTCCCGTTACTCTCTCTACACCCCTTGTCATCAGAGCATCACTCGCTCTCCTTGACCTAACTTGCTCTCTCGCTCTCCAGAAGGTAAGCTCCAAGGAGGCGGGGCCTTACCTGCCTTGCTCTGATGTGGTGAGTGCTCAACAAACACGTGGAAGAAAGGGGGAGGGGGGAGGGGGGAGAACGGGGGAGGGGGAGGGGCGCTAACGCTGAGACAGCCCTGTGACACCCCTGAAAACGCAAAGCCGAGGCGGCGCGCTCACCATCACACCGGGAGCACTGGCCCGTCGGTGGCGCCCTGCAAACATTTCTGGCCAGCATCCAGGCACAGCCCTGGTGCCGTATTTTTAACGGCTGAATTTTTGTCTAGTGAAAAAAAAAAACGGCACCAAACCAATGATTAAAACATTAAAAAGACTGTTAAGTGTTTTATTTAAAGTTTTCCCAGTCTGTTTTCTTAAGGAAATGTGCATTTCAGCCAGCGATCTTGGTCTAGCTTGTAATGACTTATTTATATATCATATTTTAAATCACTGCTCTGCTGACTGGAAATTATTATTGTCTTTGGAGGGAGACCACAGGGTGAGAGAGCTTCTTGAAGGTGGCTGTGAACATTCACACGACATTCCACCAAGAAGGAGTTACCTTACCTGGAATTCCCTTACGCCCTCAGTCCCCAGTTCCAACTCTATTAAGTTGCATATTCATACACCATTCACAGTGAAGCCTTCAGATTTGATCACCAATATTCTAAACTTTGAACAGCCACCATATGCCCTCCCAGCCCCTCAGAACTGCAGAGTCTCCTGTTCTCTGGTGCGGTCCCAGTCCGCTCCTTCATCAAAAGGAAAAGGAAAGGACACGCACCTGGCTTTCAGGGAACCCTAACATACCAGGTATTTTTAAAGGAAGATTATTCGCAAGAGAAGTTCTTCCTTACATCTTCCGCAGACGTGAGCAGGTACCGGAAAACGCAGGGAGCCCCGGGTCAGAGGGAGCCCCCCACCCGGAGAAGCGCTGACCACATCGGGGTGCCCACCACGGGTGCTTCAAGGCCGTGGGCTGTGCCCGCCCCGCTGTTTGCCTTCAATCCCGAGAGAGGAGGCCACCACACGCTCTAGGACATAGCGGTCAGAGGAAGCTGAAAAGTGACCGACTCGCTCGCCTTGGACCAGGCCTGGAGCAAGTGCGGGCCACGTAGCTGGGGAGGGTGGCCGGCCTCAGGGATGGCAGCCCGCTGCCCACCCCCGACGCCTCCACAGCCCCGCCTCGGGCACCTGTCCTCCGTCACCTCCCTCCAGCCCCACCCTCCCCTGCGGGCCGGCTCCCCTCCCCGCCCAGGCCCCTCGCAGAGTCGAGCTTCCTACCTGCGGTCAGACGCCTGCTTCCCCCGCCCGCCGCCGCATGAGTCCAATGGGCGACACTCGTCAGGAAAGCGCAGAAGAGGTGCTGATGCGAACCCCGCCCGCCTGCTCTTCAGGGGCCCCTGCTTTCCACATAACACACGCTGGGGCCGACCCTTCACGAAGGGCCCGGAAGCCCCTGGGGACAGGGACAGGATAGCCAGGCTAGGACACCTCCCTCGGGAAACGCGGCTTCTTCAGCTGGGCCTCGGCTTTGGTATCCTCAAGGGCCGGTCAAGGGTCTTCGTCCTAAGACATTTGGGAGTGCCTATCAACATACTCCTGCCAGCGGTTCTCCGACAAGACCCAAGGTCTCATCTCTAAGGAACGCAACTTCCTAGAAAACCCTGAACATTCGGCGAAAGTTTAAAAGTGATGCCTAGCATGCGACAGTGGCCGGCATCCCAAGTGTCACACACGCAGGCATCTCAACACACACACACACACGGGCATCTCAACACACACACAGACACAGGCATCTCACACACACACACACACGCAGGCATCTCACACACACACACACACAGGCATCTCTCACACACACACACACACAGGCATCTCTCACACACACACACACAGGCATCTCAACACACACACACACACACAGGCATCTCACACACACACACAGGCATCTCAACACACACACACACACAGGCATCACACACACACAGGCATCTCACACACACACACACACATACACAGGCATCTCTCACACACACACGCAGGCATCTGCTCACACACACACACACAGGCATCTCAACACACACACACAGTCATCTCTCACACACACACGCAGGCATCTGCTCACACACACACACACAGGCATCTCACACACACACACAGGCATCACACACACACACACACAGGCATCTCACACACACACACAGGCATCACACACACACACACACAGGCATCACACACACACCCCACACACACACAGGCATCACACACACACACACACAGGCATCTCACACACACACACACAGGCATCTCACACACACACACAGAGGCATCGCTCACACACAGAATGGCATCACACACACACACAGGCATCACACACACACACACACACAGGCATCTCACACACACACACACACACACAGGCATCTCTCATGCACAGAATGGCATCACACACACACACACAGGCATCTCACACACACACACACAGGCATCTCACACACACACACACACACACACAGGCATCTCTCACGCACAGAACGGCCTCTCACACACACACACACACACAGGCATCACAATACACACACACACACAAGCATCTCACGCACAGAATGGCATCTCACACACACACACACACAGGCATCACACACACACACACACAGGCATCACACACACACACACACACACACACACAGGCATCTGCTCACACTGGCCCTGCTGGGTCCTGATCCTCACGCTTCCTTCTTCACCACTTTGTGGAGGTGACTCTACTCATTCTTCAAAGTTCATCTCAAATGAGAACTTTCCAGAAAGCTTTCTCGAGTTCATTCCGAGACTGTATTTCTTCATCCTATAAATACCAATACGTTTCATACCTCCTCTGTGCATAAGCAAACCCTGCATGGCATCACAGTAGCAGACATCTGTCTCGAGAGACTGAGCTCCTTGAGGGCAGAGAACATGTACCTCTCCCCTCTCTATCCCTAGAAGCCTCTCAACATCCTTATACACAGAAAACAACTGTTAAATGTCATAGATCAACTTTAATCGTTAATTGTCCATCTCTGGAAAACTGAAAAATGTTCATACCATCCCCTGGGTCTTTTGAAAAATACCCAGTTTTCAGGGTTCTACAGTTGTCAATTATAGTTAAAGGAGATACCCCTCTGAGAATTTCCAGGAAACTATACGGTATAGTAAGATGAGTACCATACTCTTACCCTCTCCATCCATGTATGTATTAACGAATCCATAAAAACTCAAATAACAAAAAAACTCAAACAAACAAATGTGGAACAAAGAATCCATCAGATAAAAGCCCTGTTCCCCAAACAAGTTTACCCTCCAGAAATCTGGATCTCCACCGGGGCTTTGTCTGAATTGCTGATTCCTGTTCAAGATAAATCCCTTCAGTGAGCAACAAATGGTCTTCATAAGAACCTCTCACTACAGCCAGACTCTCCTTCCTGGCACAATTACTAGCCCCTCTTCTAAAATACCATGTTGTTACCCATAGATTGTCACTTAGAAATTAAATATATACTCACTGAGCACTTACTTTAAGCAATGTTCTAGGTACTGAGGATCTAACAGCAACAAAGAGGGGAAAAGCAGTTACTATGGGAAAGCATCTATTCAAACAGGGACAATACACAATAAACATAATAATCAAGTAAATCATGTAGTATGTTAGGTAAAATAATAGGACATATCTCACACCATCCACCAAAAACTACCTCAAGTTAACCACAGACCTAAGTATGAGAGATTATGCTATAAAACTGTTAAAACATCAGAGTAAATCATCATAATCTTGAATGGAGTAGTAATTTCTTAGGTCTGACATCAAAAGCACAACTGGGAAAAGAGAAGATAGCTAAACTGGACTTCACCAAAATCAACAAATTTTGTGCTTCAAATGACACCATCAAGAAAGTGAAAAGACAACCCACAGACTGAAAGAAAACATTTGCAAATCATATATCTGATAAGGGACACGTATCCAGAATATACAAAAACTTTTATGGGCTTCCCTGGTGGCGCAGTGGTTGAGAATCTGCCTGCTAATGCAGGGGACACGGGTTCGAGCCCTGGTCTGGGAAGATCCCACATGCCACGGAGCAGCTGGGCCCGTGAGCCACAATTGCTGAGCCTGCGCGTCTGGAGCCTGTGCCCCGCAACGGGAGGGGCCGCGATAGAGAAAGGCCCGCGCACCGCGATGAAGAGCGGCCCCCGCACCGCGATGAAGAGTGGCCCCCGCTTGCCGCAACTGGAGAAAGCCCTCGCACGAACCGAAGACCCAACACAGCCAAAAAAATAAATAAATAAATAAATTAATTAATTAATTAATTAAAAAAAAAAAAAACTTTTATAATGCAATAATAAGTTGACGAATAACCCAATTTTAAAAATGGGCAAAGGATTTGAATAGATCTTTCTCCAAAGCAAAAATGCAAATGGCCAATTAGCACATGAAAAAGTATCCAACATCATTAGTCACTAGGGAAATGCAAATCAAACCACAGTGAGATACCAGGTCACACCCACTAGGATGGCTAAAATCAAAAAGACAGACAATCACAAGTGTTGTCAAGGATGTGGAGAAACTGGAGTCTCAGTGCATTGCTGGTACGAATGCAAAATGGTGCGATCAGTTTGGAAAACAGTCTGGCAGTTCCCCAAAATGCTAAGCATAGAATCACCACACAACCCAGCAGTTCCACTCTTGGTATATACCCACAAGAACTGAAAATATATCCACACAAAAACTTGTACAGGAATATTCATAGCAGCAGTAGCGAAATAGCCAAAATGTGGAACCAGACCAAACACTCATTAACTCATGAAGGGATAAACAAAACTGTGGTAAATCTATACAATATTATTCAGCCATAAAAAGGAATGAAGTACCATGCCACAGCATAAATGAACCTCTGAAGCACCATGCTCCATGAAAGAAGCCAGCCATAGAAGACCACATATTGTATGATTCTATTCATAGAAAATGTCCAGAATGGCCAAATATAGAGACAGAAGGCAGACCTAACAATCATTTAAGTTGAGATGCCTCCTCTGTGAAACCCCTCCCAACAGAAGCAGGCAAACTGGCAGTGTCCTGTGGCCTCACGTTGTAACTGCTGACTAGAATGTAAGTTCTATGAAGACAGAAATGTTAAATGTCCATTTTGTTCTCTGCTGTATCCCCAACACCTAGAGCAGTGCTGAGCACAGAACAAGGGTTCAACAAATATTTATTGCAAGCTCCAGGGAAAAAAATGTGTTCACAGGCCCCATCAACAGGCAATGGTCCTCGAGTTTATCCCATTCATCTCTGTGCTCCCAGAACCCACGGTAACGTGGTGCCTGGCACACAGAACATCTCCAATCAATGTGGGGGAAGAATGAATGAATGAGAAATAGACTAAAAACTACCCTCAAAACGCACAGCTCTTCCCAGATGGGATGCCCAGGAAGACCCCTGTTGGCTTCTGACATATAGAAATGTAAGAGAATCTGTGTTGCTTGAAACCACTCAGTTTGTGATAATCTGTTACAGCAGCAGTGGGAAACTGTGATAATATGCCACGATAATTAACTCTATAGCATAAAATATTTTGAGAAATACTTTTTAAAAATAGTTTTTCAGATTCTATCCTGGTTTTCCTGATTAAAAGTTTTCATAAAACTTTTCAATAGTATAAGTTGCACGAATATGGTAGTTGTTATTCCTAATTTTTCCCCTTCCCCTCCTCCTAGCCATCTTGCTCTACTTTCCATGTTGGTTCTGAGCTGTAATTTGAGGTTAAGCTGAAAGACCACAAAATGGAAAGCTGTCATAAGTGGTTCTCTCAAATTTCCTGGACCTTGGGAACAGAACCACGTTGACTGCTTTTTTGGATTGACCTAGTTAATTCTCTGTTCATTGGTAGCCTTTGAATTCTTTATGAACATACAATGTAATAACCACGTTCTATTTTTTAAAAATTGTAATAGATTTTTGCATCAAAGCAAACTCTTATGCATTAAAACTTCTCTTATAATGAAAAGAATTTGTTCAAGCCTGCTTTTTTTTTTCTTTTAGTCAAAAGTCCAATTTTATTTTATTTTTATTTTTATTGGAGTGGAGTTGATTTACAATGTTGCTAGTTTCAGGTATGCAGCAAAGTGAATCAGTTATACATGTACATATACCACTCTTTTTTAGATTCTTTTCCCATATAGGTCATTACAGAGTATTGAGTAGAGTTCCCTGTGCTATACAGGAGGTCCTTATTAGTTACCTATTTTATATATGGTAATGTGTATATGTCAATCCCAATCTCCCAATTTATCCCTCTCCCAGCCTTACCCCCGGTAACCATAAGTTTGTTTTCTACATCTGTGACTTTATTTCTATTTTGTAAATAAGTTCACTTGTATCCTTTCTTTAGATTCCACATATAAGCGATATAACGTGATATTTGTCTTTATCTGACTTACTTCACTCAGTACGAGAATCTCTAGGTCCATCTGTGTTGCTGCAAATGACATTATTTTGTTCTTTTTTTTTTATTCAAGCCTGCTTTTCTTTTTTTTTAGCTGCATCTGGTCTTAGTTGCAGCACATGGGATCTTGTTGAGGCATGAGGGATCTTTTCGTTATGGCATGCAGTCTGCTCAGGTTTCTCTCTAGTTGTGGCTCTCAGGCTTCTAATTGTGGCGTGCGGGCTTTCTCTCTCTAGTTGTGGCACCTGGGCTCCAGAGCACACGGGCTCTGAAGTTGTGGCACGCGAGCTCCAGGGCACGTGGGTTCTGTAGTTTGCGGCACGCGGGCTCTCTCATTGAGGCGTGCAAGCTCAGTAGTTGCAGCATGTGGGCTTAGTTGCCCTGCGGCATGTGGGATCTTAGTTCCCCAACCAGGGATCAAACCTACGTCGCCTGCATTGGAAGGTGGATTCTTTACCACTGGACCACCAGGGAAGTCCCTCAAGCCTGCTTTGTAAAAAATCATTTTCTTCATCACGTCCTTTGCAGTGTTTTTTTCTCCCCCCAAGTTTGGTTAGGCTAAATATGCAGCCTTAACTAAATCAAATGTAATAAAACAAACAAGTCAAGGTTGAAAAAAAGCTCTTTAGACAGATGTCACCAAAAACAATTAGAAAATTTATTAAGTGTTTTTCTCTCTCGTTTTTTTATTCCTAGCATTAATGGTGCATTTAACTGCACTCTTCTTATCTTGGTTATATCCTTGAAAAATATTTATACTTCTCAAGTCTCAAATGTCAGAGCAAAGAGCCAAAGCTATGAGCTCCAGTTTAAGCCTTTACTGAAAATAAAGATATAGTCTTCTGCATAAAAGACAAAAATTAATTTGTAAGAGATGTCAAGGCCTTCCTGAAACAAACGTGTAACTATTTTCCCACGACGAGAATAAATAATGGTACAGAATCATTTCACATGCCATCGGCTGAAGTGCACGGTGGGTCATCTCAGCTGTCACCCAGTGTCGCTGTGGGAAGGGGGGGCTGGCGGGAGTGCCCTTGCCCACCGCCGGCTCCACAGCCCCTGCAGGAGGGACCGGGGAGGGCGCGGGCTCTGGAGGAGGGGCGCGTGGAACATTCCAGCAAATCCTCAGCCCTAAAGGTCTGGCAGGAGCAAGGACTTGAATCTGATGTTCAGTCACAGGCACAGGAAAGGGCACGAGCAGAAGTGTCCCCTCGGCCTTCGTAATGATGACCGGTTCTAACCTCACGTGCCATCAACACGGAATCTCAACTCGGAACATTGTCCTCCAGAAAGAGGGCACGGGGCGGGGCCAGGGCAGACCGAGGCCCCTCCCGCCCCACCCCGCCCCTCGGCCAAGGGACCCGCGGTGGGCAAGGCAGGCGGGCAAGGCGGGAGGAGGAGCAGGGCCCCCGGCCACAGGACGGCGCGCGCATTTCTGCAGTTGCTCAGGAGTTCGTCTGCTTGGGAGCTGAGGAGAGTCCGAACCAGAAGCGGAAACCGAATAATACTCCCTTTCCCAGGCTCCTAAGACGGCACGAGCCTTGCACGCCCAGAGCAAGACCGCAGACGCCGTAAAACACCGACGGTCCGGCGGGAAAGGTCCCCACCTCACCTTTCATCCACATTTGTTCTCTTCAGATAAATATTCTGCTTTTACATGAGAGACCCTTTATTCACAGGAGCTAATCCCAGAAAGCGACAGGAAATAACTGTGCGTTGAAGAAGAGGGATAGAAAGGGTCATGGCCAATCAGAGACATTCCTGACATACACGACTAGTTTCCAAGGACTTGAAGAGAAAGATGTAGATACACCTGTGGAAAATCTAGAACAGGATGAGATTTAATGTAATTCAAGGCAGAAAAAAAATGTTGGGGAAACCGTGCACACATACTTTTATACCCACAGGTACGCAGACAAAGGCGTACCCGATGCACTGCTGACAGAGGTCCCAGGGGACGGGGGGGCCTGGGACGTGACCAGGGGCTCCACAGGGGTTTCTAAAGTGGCTTCTCCCACCCAATTTCAAAAGGCTTCTCCTCCCTGGTGTTGGTCTGTCTTCCCAAACTCCAGCTGTTCTCCTTCCCGAGGGCTGTTTATCTGACCCAGATGCCACTGCATCACAGCCCCGGAGACCCACGCGCCTCAGCTCGGCTGTATTAAGAGACACGGATTTACTACATGTAATGTGAACCACCAAAGGGGCCGAGCAACAACTCAAACTTTACACCGTACACACACGCGTGCACACACATTACACCCATGCATACACGTTCACACAAGTGTTCACACATTACACCATGTGCACGCACACATGCACACACACACTACCCCGTGCACACATGCATTCAGACACACGCACTCTGTTGACTTTGAAAATCAGGGTCCAGCCCTCACCTCCAACGCAGAACTCGGGTGATCACAGTGGACCCTGCCAGGATGGAATCCTTGTCTTTAGAGATGCTTTGCTCTTATTTTCAAGAGTAGAAAAAGGGAAAATAAGAAGGAAAGCCAGAGTTTGTATATCACCAGTGCACAACCATGCTCACTCACACAACTGAGACACGAAGGCCACCCTCCCACACACGCCTCTGCGCCCAGGGCCGGGCAGCCCTAGACCCAGAGCTCGGACCACGAGGGACGGGGCTTCCCCCAGCAGGTGGTCCCGACCACCTCGCTCAAGGCCTGGCCAGTCGGGACCAGGCAGACCTGGAGTCGCGGCTTCCCCGCCGCGAGCTGTGCAACTTTGGCCTTGGCCGTGTCATCCTGCCCAGCGGCTGACCCGCTGCCCGGGGCACAGTCTGCCGGAGCTGCAGACGCAGCAACAGAGTCATAGCAGCTCCCTGAGATCGTTCTCGGGGTAGTTAAAGGCTCCGGGAGAGGAGGAGGAGCTGGGTGACTTCAGTAACCGCACCCGCCCTGCCTCTGGGCCTCTGCCCGCGGGGGGCCCGGGCCCAGCAGCATCAGAGGCTCCGGCGTTTGGGCCGAGACCTGCAGCCCAGGGGCCAGCAGGAGGCCAAGCCTCGGCAGTCACCCAGGCCCTGGCCAACGGCGAGCGTGGGTCCTGACCTCAGTCCCTTGCATTTCCTGCAGGGCACGCCAGCACGCTGAGGTCTCCCGGTCACAATGGGAAGCGGCCATGGAAACCCCAGGGGCGTTGCTGGGTCCCTGCTCCTCTGCCTCTGATGAGAACCTCCCAGATGGCTCTCCTTCTGACGCCTCTGAGCAGATGCCCGTGCTTGGTACCAAGCCCTGGTGCTAGAAATGAGAAGAGCTGGGGCCGTCCTGCAGGGGAGCCCTCAGGACCCTGACCGACGCTCACAGCCCAAATTCCAGACAAGATGATGTGGCAGGTGCTGAAGTTGAACCCGAGATGCTAAGAAGTTTCTCTGAATCATGGAAGAGGCCAGCAGAACCATTAAAACTCAAAATAATGATCTTCCTTGTCTTCTGCATGATGCCGTCAAGAAATAAATACACTAGCCTGAACTAAAAGATGTGTAATACAACAGAAGTAAAAATACTAAACAATTTATAGTTGCATATGTGCCTGATACTTTCCGGAGAGACTTACGCTTTATTTTTCACAACAGCCCCATGAGGCAGGTCCTATTATTACTTTTACAAATGAGAAAACCGAGGCTCAGAGAGATGGGGTAACTCACCCATGAGTAAACGCAGCCTCACCCGTCCCCACCCACTCTCACGGCTGAGGGACGGGCATGCGTGGACGGGTCTAGACCACAGTGCTCAGGACATGCGCTCCTTCTCCTTTGACCAGTGGCCCTGTTTGTGCAAGTCCACGCACCCAGCATCACGGAGAGCACGCCTGCACGGACCCCGACCAGGCGGTGCTGCCCTGACCCAGTGCGGCTCACACCGGGTGCTGCGGCTGTGGTCTCATGGGCTTGTCTAAACTTGGCCAGTCTAACTACATCCTTCGCTGTAATTTCAGAAACTGGTATTTCATAAGCACCGGCACTGTTATTAAGGCTGAATCACTAGGAACCTCTGTTTCCAGGATTTGGAGCCTGGACGGGAGCAGTCGGGCACAGAGACACTAAGCACAGAGCTTCAGCCCAGAAGGGAATTTTTTTCCTCTGAAAATTGAGGGCAAACTATTTGGCTGTTTAAAAGCTAAAAATAAATACAGTTTACTGGTTCCAAACACTGTTTGTGGTAGTTCAGCTCCAAGATCATCGCAGTTTGGAAACAAGTTATGTTTGGCAAACAGGCCGCAAGGGATCAAACTGCTTTTTCTATTTTAAATAACAAAATAAAAACAAAGTTTTTAGATTAAAAAATTAACAGCTGTACAGTAAACTCTCGTGCATTTTCATAAGGCGATTAGGAACCTAGGTGGGACCTAAGAACCAACCCTTTCAGCCAGAGAAAATTATTCAGCCAACCACAATACTTCACCAAACACTGCAGGAGTCAACATGCTGCATTAACTGCAGTGAGCGTTCAAGTCAGGATAAAAATGAGGCTGCAGTCTCCCCAGGGCCCTGTATCCAGTGCCGCAGGACTGAACAAATGGTTTCTGTCTGTTCAAAGCTCCCCCACCAGAAAGAAGGAGATTTAGAACGCGGATTAGCAAACATAAATTAAATAGTTGGGCAATGGAGCAGTTTAAGTGTGTTTTGATAACACAGCCTCTGAGCTGGGCTCCGGCCTCCACCTCCCAAGCGCAGGACCCCGGGCTGGGCCGCCCACCCTCCCCTCCGCTCCTTCCCTCTGTCCCACGACCCAGCGCTGCCACCGCGGCCAGCCTCACCACCGCTGCCTGCGGACCCGGCCCCCCTTCCCCCCCTCGCCCTTCCCCACATGCCTCGAGGTGGAGTGACAGTCGCCACGGGACCAGCTCCTCCCCGGGGTGGGGGTCCTGCCCTGAGCAGCCTTCCTGATGCCCCCAGAGACCTGGGCATCTTCCCTGGGCAGCCCTGGGCTTGTGGGGCACCCGACCCTGTACGATAGTTACTGATGCGGCGAAAGTCACCAAGGCATCATGCTGGGGCCGCCAAGGGCCCAGGTGGCAGAGGCGTGCATGCCCATCACAGAGACCCTTCTGGACACGAATCCGGGTACCTGAGCCTTGAGGTCTCAGGGCTCAATTAAGTTACAGGATCATGTCCACCACCAACACCACACACACCACACCACGTGCACAGGGACACACACACAAGTACACACCACACCACACACACAGACACACAGGCTCACATACGCACGCACCACACACACAGACACACCATGCACACAGACCCACATGCTCACATACGCACGCACCACACACACACACACCCTCCCCTCCTCCCTTCCCCCATCCAGCCCAACATGCTTCTGCACTAAATGCCCAAGTCAGCCCCAGGGCCCCTGCAGGCTGGCTCTGACCCCATCACTCTTCACAGCCCCTACCGCACACACTGCGTCCCTCGTCCCTCGGTGAAGACACACAGCAGGGGCAGCACCCCTCTGGCGCCCTCTCAGCGAAAGTAAAGGACCAGATGCCACTTCTCCGCATGATGAGGAAATAAATGCATCTGGATTTGAGAACCTCAGCGTGCTCTCTGACTGATACGCTTCCAGACATATTCTTTGAAAGTAAATAACAGAAAAGGAAATGCAAGATGTAAACTGGGATCTGACATTGCAAGCTGACTCTGCAGAGGACTTTTATAGTTTGCAAAGCATTTTCACACATGTTATCTTATTTGACCTTCACAACCGTCCTGTACATAGAACAAGTATTATAATTTCCATTTTTCAGAGTCAGGTGGAGGCTCAGAGTACGGGGGGGACAGGAACCCAGCCAACTCACATCAAGGCTAGTCCCGCTATTTAAATCTTTCCTGTTGTGCTTCACGTGAAATGTGCAGGAAAAATTCCAAAATAGTTCCAGAGGCTGATGTCCCTGTGTATCCAATTTACGGTAAAAGTGGATTTCTCCCCATTTTAAAAGTGACAGCTTGACTGAGAACTGCGCGAGTAATTAAGTCATCCGTCTTATTCATTCAGCCACTGGCGAGAGCTGGTCGATGCTGTCGGCGGGAGGAGGGCGGCCACTGGGCATCCTCTGTGAGTGCCGGAGGGTCCTCACTCCCGCCAGCCTCCCACCCCGCTCGGGGGGCTCAGGAGACCCTAGAGCTGCTTCGTGAGAATATCTTCTGCTACGGCTCTGCTACGGACGGCAAGATTTATCTGGGGCCTTTGGTGGGGACACATGCCCCCGTTTCTCCACTTCCTTGATCTCTTGGTTGGTGTCTGGAATTAGAGGAAACAGCCGCCTCTCCTGGTCTTCGCGGCCTGACCGCACCCAGAGCACAGAGAGGACCCTCGGCCAGCAGCCTGGCCAGAGGCGCTGGGGGCCTCCTGAACCTTCATGCTAACCCAGACCTTTTTCTCGCTAGCGCCCAGGCAGCCGGAGCACGCTGGTCCCGTCAACACTCCCAGGCAGGCAGGACGGAAGCCAGGCCCGGCAGCCCCGGGAAAGCTGGACCTCTGCGCCAGGCCTCCCCCGCGGGAAGCAGCTGGGAGCTGGGGGTCCCTTCTTCCTGCGCAGCACAGGGTTCAGGGAGGGATGATGGCCCGAGGATGTCTCAAACTTCCCTGCCAGCTCTGAGGTGGCCAATTTCATGCTTGTCCAGGTTGCAGAAGCCTCTCAATGAGTTTCCAGATTTCTTAAAAGGGAATCTGCCCGTGTGCTGTTGAATCCGTGTGTCTGGATGGGTGGGGCGTGGGGCGGAGTTGGGCAGGATTCCCAGTCCTCCATCTCTCTGACAGATAACTCTAACACCTTTATCATCTTGGTTTTGCCATATATTGACTTTTCGTTCACTCTGAGGTCATCTGGGAGCTGGTACGATGAATGATGTTTTACTGAGCCCCTGGATCCTGTGGGAGCCTCTACTTCAGCTGGGCGTCTCTGACCCCATCCCAGCCGGGGGAGGGGGGCCGGTGCGGGGTGCTGTCCGATTACTGGGAGACAAAGTTAGAAGCCCAGGCTCCCTACCTGGTTACCACACCCATGGCGGGCAGGGGTCCTCACTGCTGTTGGAGGGGGTGGGAGTTCTGGCTCACTGTCTCCCCTGCCCCAAGGCAGGGTGCTCCCGGTCACTGGGCCACAGTGGAGGCCCTGACTCGTCATCAGGCCAGCTTTGAAACACCCAGTTGCAATTAGCAGGAGGAATAAGGGAAAGTACATCTACTCTACCTTCCTGGAAGCAGAAGTCCCTGGGAAGCTTTTAAAAAATATCTCTGCCCAGATCCCACCTCTAAAGATGGATTTAACTGGTCTGGAGCAGTGCCTGGACATCAGGAACTTTAAAGGCCTTCCAGGTGACTCCGACGTGCCCCACCCCACCCCAAGTGCCACCACCTCACCCTCGTGCTCCCGTCACCGTGGCCCCCACCAGCCTTCCTCTGCCCACGCTCCTCTCTTGCCCAGAAGGCTCGCTCTTCCCAAAACACTCCCCTGCCCCCTCATGTATATTGACTTCCTTTGTGGAGCATTACCATGGGACATAGTTCTCTGTAATTCTGATCTAAGTTTCTAATTGTACATTTACTCTATTTGATTACTTATCAGTGCCTGGAAAGCCCACGAGGCTGTGAGTGTCCTACCATCGGGGACTACGCCCGCCTCACCCGGCAGCATTCCCGGTGTCTAGAACGGGGCCCAGCACGTGGCAGACGGGCCATCACCTTTCACGGGATGAACGGCCATGTGGATGAACGTGCACGTCTGGGTTCCAGCACATGAGGTGAACCAGGCCTACTGCTTCTCCCACATGAGGTGAACCAGGCCTACTGCTTCTCCCACATGAGGTGAACCAGGCCTACTGCTTCTCCCAAGGTGCACGCCACTCAGCACTAGTCTAGTAGGGTAATAACACAGACGTAACGTGGAACACAGTCCTGGGGACAAGCACCTCGGAGAAACCCCGGGTTTCATGAGATTCCACATGACTTTCAACCTATGGTTTACTGACACGCACTGTTAGAACTTCCAGATAGGAACCTTGGAGCTCTATTTCCCAAATTATCTGACTACAATACCATTTCTCACGGTATAACTTATGGCACTAGTTTCACGACTGAGTCTGGCAGGAACAATGTGATGAGCAGAGAGTGCACCCAGCTTGAGAGAAACTGGAACTCATGGCCTGGGGAGGGCATGGTTCCTGGAAGGGGAGGAAATTCAACACTGGACACTTCGCGTTTACTCTCATCTTAGTGAGGTTACACACCATCTATCTCTTGTCTTTAGAGAGTCAAATACCAAAATATTTGTGACACTGAATTAAGAGTCAGGAGACTGCCCTTCCTTTATGGCTTCACGACCTTGAGCAAGTTATGTAACCACCTGCAAAATGAGAGCGATAATACACACCCTGCCTATCTCACTGGATGGGGTAAGGAACGAAAGAAATAATGAATATAATAACAACGACTAACATTAATTATTTCCTTACTCTGTGCTGAAGAATATTTCTAGGAGCTTTCCAAGTATTACCTCTCTCATCTGTTGAAGTAGGTGCTATTACTATCCTTGTTATAAAGATGATCTACTCGATCCCAGAGAGGTTTAGTAACTTTCCCAACAACATATAGCCAGGAAGCAACAGTCAGGACTTAAGCTCAGAAAATCTGATTCTGGAGTCTGTGTCCCTAACCTCTATGCTCCAAATAAGGGTTCCTGGCAGTCTGTAAAGTGTGCAGTTAACATAATACTCATCGTGACTTCTCAACCTTGTTTTCCCTTTCAGCCTCAGCAAACCAGGAAGGTCATGCTGCACGGCACAGAAACAGGGTGCCTCGCTCCAGCCCTGTCTTGCACCGATAGTCATGCAACCCTGTGCGAGTCACTTAGAAGTAACTGCCATTTACTGAGCATCTGCCATGGGTCGAGCCCTGTGCTGGGTCGAGTTTTACAGACATCAGTTCATTCCTGGGGGGGCTCAAATTCGTCCTCAGTCAAGTGAGGGGGAAGAAGCTTTCTGCCTAATACACTATTTGTTCATAACAACACTTTTCACAAGCATAAAATCATTTTTTAATTGTGCTATGGTACGACATCATTTTAGATTTATAAAACTTTGTGGCTTATTTATGTGTATTTTAAGCATTTCATATTTTTTCCAGCTTTACTGAGGAATAATGGACAAATAAAAATTCTATATATTTCAGGTGTACAATGTGATGACATATGTATACACTGTGAAATGATTATTACAGTAAGGCTAATTAATGCATCCATCACCTCACATATTTTTTTCACAGTGAAAACTTTTAAGTTCTACTCTCAGTAAATTTCAATTTTTCAACACAGTGTTATCAAATATAGTCATCATGTTTTATATTAGAGCCTCAAAACTTATTCATCTCATAACTGAAAGTTTGTGCCCTTTTTCCTCATCCCCTGTTCCTGGCATCCACCATTCTGCTCCCTGCTTCTATGAGTTAAGACTTTTTTAGATTCTACATATAAGTTAGATCAAAATAATATTTGTCTTTCTGTGTCTGGCTTATATCACTTAGAGTAATGTCTTCCAAGTCCATCCATGTTGTCACAAATGGCAGGATTTCCTTATTTTTTATTCCTGAACAATATTCCGTTGAATGTGTATATATACCACCTTTTCTTTATCCATTCAACTTACAAAGCTATAGTAATCAAAACAGTATGGTACTGGCATAAAAACACATAGACCAGTGCAACAGAATAGAGAGCCCAGAAATAAACCCACACTTACATGGTCAGCTAATCATTAACAAAGTTGCCAAGAAAACACAATGCAGAAAGGGTACCCTCTTCAATAAATGGGGTTGGGGAAACTAGATATTCACATGCAAATGAAAAAGAATGAAACTGGACCACTATCTGACACCATACACAAAATTAACTCAGAAATGTGTTAAAGACCCCTGAATGTAGAACCTGAAATCTGAAAACTCCTAGAAGAAAACATAAGTTAAAAACTTGAAACTGGTCTTGGTAATGATTTTTTTGATATGACACCAAAAGCACAGGCAACAAAAGCAAAAATAAACAAGTGGGAATACATCAAACTAAAAAGCTTCTGCAAAGCAAGGGAAGCCATCGACAAAATGAAAAGGCAACATACAGGATGGAAGAAAACATTTGCAAACCATATATCTGATGATGAGTTAATATCCAAAATATATATGGTACTCATACAACTCAACTGCCAAAAAACTGTTTACACAACCTGATTTAAAAATGAGCAAAGGAACTGAATAGACATTTTTCCACAGAAGACACACAAATAGCCAACAAGTATATGAAAAGGTGCTCAATATCACTCATCACCAGGGAAACGCAAATGAAAACCACAATGAGATATCACCTCACACCTGTTAACCACAAATAACAAGTATTGGTGAGAATGTGGAAAAACGGGAACCCTCGTACACTGTTGGTGGGAATGTAAACTGGTGGAGCTGCTATGGAAAACAGTATGGAGGTTCCTCAAAAAATTAAAAGCAGATCTACCATACTATCCAGCAATTGCACTCCTGGGTATTTATCCAAAGGAAATGAAATCAGTATCTCAAAGAGATACACACACCTCCAGGTTCACAGCAGCGTTATTCACAACAGGCAAGACGTGGAAACTTCCTAAGTGTCCAGCAACAAATGAATTTATAATAACAACTGATGATATTCTCCTGTCTGGTCACTTCCAGGTGACTGAAGGAAATTACCTCCTTGCCTGGAATGGGTGGGCGATACTTTACTCAGGCCATGGGTACTCAGGGCTCCTCCTTTTCCTGCTTAAAAGACTAGAGCACAGTCCAGTCTTGGACAGAGAACCCGCGGCCCCTCAGGGCGCCCCCGGCTCGCTCTCCAGCTGCCCGCGCTGTCTGCTCCGTGGGCCACGCACCAGGGCAGCGTCCCGCTCCCACGCCACCACCGCCTCGGACTCGCACCCTCCACCAGGGGGTCTGGATGATCCCAGCCCGGGGTCCTGACTGCCAACTACACTGTTGCTGGCTCCCAAATCTAGACCTTTTTTCCTAAAATCCAGAGTGCACAAGTTCAAAATCAACACGTCCACAAACAAAACATCAACGCTTCCTCTTCCTTCTGCAAACCCATCCACTCAGGGCCAGCTCTGTACTCTGCAGCCCCCCGGTGAAAAAGGAAAATGCCACGAAAGGAACTAAAATGGGCAACTTTTTCCTTTGTCCACAGTATCCCCCTCGACTAGTCATGATGTTGGTTATTTACTATTTAAATTCTAGGTAAACAAATATTACAATTTTGATCATTAGCATGAATTTTACTGCTTACCTTTTACTGTGGAATACCAGTTTTACCTGCAAATAGAGGAGAATTTAATTCACATGTGGAACCACAGAAATTACACAATCTGCATTTTGTAGCTCATAGCTGCTCGTGTGTTGTGTTCTTACCAAAACAGTGGAAACACTACACAAAACACACTGAAGTGCTTTTACTTTTGCTTCTTGATATGCTCTTGGTACGTTCTGCCAGCCCTCCAGCTCTGTGCCAGCACCCAGCACCCAGGACCTGCTTCCGGACCTTCCCCCTTGGTTCCCAGCGCCAAGCCCAGGGGACGGGCGCAGAGCAGCCGCGGGGACAGTGCCACGGCCCCCAGCCTGCAGAGGCTCACCCACGAGACCGCTCGTGTTCACACTTATTTTGTTGTCGAAAGACATTCATGAGAAATTTTAATCAAAACACTTCATTTTACTCTTTCGTCAGGACTCAACCAAGAGATGTGAAGTGCAGGGGTGAGACGGGAAAAGGGCTCCCGGGAGGTCTGGAGGGGTCTGTCCTCGAGTCCTGCCACCGCCCCTGTGCACAGCACCTAACCCTTCTGGGATTTGGTGTGTTTCTCTCTCAGTGAGAGGTGTGTCTGGGGTGCTGAGGACACATGTCCTGCCTGTGTCGGGCACCAGGTGACCACACCTCGGGCACCGTGAGGCTTCCCTCCCCTTTCCTGAATGTCAGCAGACTTCCTTCAGGACTGTCGCCCCCCCACCACAGCCCCCCGAGGGCCGTCCGGCCTCCAGGTCAGGCCTCTGCTCCTTTGCTCGGCCACTCCGTCCTGGCGGCTCTGACCTCCTCTGCTCGTGTGTGACCAGCCAGAGCTGGACACAGCCCTGCCGTCCAGGTGCCCCCAGCCAGGAGGGCCGGGCACCCTGGAAAGGACAGAGGCGGCGGAACCCAGGCTCCGCAGAGACGCTCGGCCTGGACCCGGACCGCTGCCAGCGAACTGAAGCCAGGATGCCGGGCGAGGAGAGGCCCTAGGTGGGCAAGGCCAAGGGCTGGACCAGCCTCTCCAGCCCGCAGAGACGGGATTGGTTCTCACCTACCCCAAGGCGAGGAAGCCGAAGCTGCAGCCAGGGAAACAGGGCAACTTGGCAGCCCTACCGCTGGTTTCTCAGAACTGCTGTGTCTTCTTCCAAACGAGCCTCAGGAGAAGCACAATTTAAAACTGACTTCATCTGCGAGAATCAAAATATTTTGGCAGTTCTCTGGAAGGGGCAAAAGAGACAACTAAGCCCTTCTCAACTCCTTCCCCAGGACAAGAAGAGAAGTTACAACACAGGCTTATGGGAGCCAGTGACAGAAATATATTCGAAGATCTGCAGAGTTACACAGTGCGCGAATTTGGAGAAGCAGTTTTGAGTCTAAGTAAATGTCTGGAGGCTTTACTGAAATATCTCTGTCTTCACTTGACTGAACTGGCACCTCGGGATCACAGCAGGGGCCTCCACGACATCAGAAAACTGGGCGCGAAGAGCAACCTTCAGCACATCGTGGGCCAGCAGAGACGTGATCCCATTTTAGGAGGCTGAGGATGCGTCTCTGGTCCCCGCAGGGTCAGAGGGGCCTGCAGGTTGCCTTCGTTCAATAGATACTCTCAGCATAATTCATTTACAAGTTGCTCCTTTGACCAATCTCTCCATAATGTACCCAAGGCGAAATCTCCACCTTGCATAACACCCTCACACACTTGCCTCTCTACTGCCCACGCTCTGCACGCCAAGAAAGGCGTAGCAAAGCTGGAAACATCCCAGGGAGGCCAGGTAAAGTGTGGGGAGGGGCATTCACATGAGAATAATTTGGAAAAATGATGACAGAGCACAAATGATCAACCTATGTCATGTCACAAAGGGTGGGAGGAGGCGACAGGAGCCCCAGACTTCCTGGGACGAGGGCGCCCTGCGAACATCCGCCCTGCCTACGCGGAGGCGCTGGGGAGAACAAACACACAGCCTGTGAGGCTGGGGACCCCGGGCGCTCACTCAGAGTGCGGGCCCACCCACCCACCTGTTCACTCCCTATCCAGCCAGCCTGGTGTCTGGACAGCGAACGGGTTTGCAGTGAGCACGGTCCCAGCCCCAAGAAGTTCAGGATCTCAGGAGAAGCAGAGCTGAGGTGACCTGCACACAGGCGAGCACCTGGTAACTGCCCAGAGCCATGCTGGGGGCGCCCAGGTGCTGTGACAGGTGCTGTGACGGGCGCTACGACAGGTGTGCAAAGCTCAGGGAGGTGCCTGGAAGGGCGCAGAAAGGCTTCTGGGGCAGCAATGCCTAATGGGGTTTAAAGGATGATTAGAAACAGTTCCATGAGGGTGGGGAGGTGGAAACCTCCGCAGATGGACCACCTCTCCCGACCTCGGCCCGTCTCCCAGGACCCGCCAGGCCTCTCCCTCCCAGCTTTCCCCACGAGGTGTCTCCTTCACGTCACCGGGTGCTGCATCCCAGACGGACCCGGACCTGCACACTGTGTGGGCTTGCTCACGTCCACTCTCTACCCCGCACTCCACTTCTCCACGGAGAAGCTTAAGGTCACCTGCAGACTTGGGTCCCCAACGCTGTGGCCCGTTATTTGTGGTCGCAGACCGTGCATCTCGGCAGCATCTGGAACCCCTGACACGCACGCACACACCCGTTTCCCCTCGTTCTCTCGGCTCCTTGCCTGTTTGTACTCTGCTGTCCTCTCCCCATCCTCACCGCCGAAGGTCTGAGTGCTCTGCCCGTGGGGTGGGTGGGGTGATCCCGGGTCTCACCCTCCTCTGGCTGCTCCCTCCTCCCTCCCCGCCGCTGGGGCCCCCAGCATCTCCATCCCTGTGTCTCCACTCAGCCCTACCCACACCTGGACCCTGTCACTCCCGCTGACACCCTGTAGACACTGCGAACCAAGCAGGTAAGAACGGAACCCGCCTCCGCCCCTCAGAGACCCCCCAGGGCTCTTTCTCGCTCTTCCCTCTCCTTACCCCTCCCCCGCCACCCACCCAGGGGTCCCCACGCCCGCAGCCCTCTCCCTGAGGCAGTGAAAGTCCAACTGTCTCTTCAGGACTCCAAAGGCTCCCCTGCAGTGGCCAAAACACCGACGCCACAGGCAGCTGTGCGGGGTCCAGCGTGGCGACCTCACTCCCGGCCGGGGCCTCCGGCGCCGGCCCTCCCCCCACGGGCCGTGCGCTGTCTCAGCCCCCAGCGCCGCGAGCACGGAACACACGGAGCGGGCGCCTCCACGGACGACCTGCCTGCTCACGGCTCCGGGGGCCGCGTCTAGACCTGGTGCCGAGCCCGCCACGGGACGAGCGAGAGAGCCGGGGTCTCTCTAACGCGAATCCGACCGGGAACACGGTCCCGCTCACGGTGCAGCACGAGGAGGAGAGCCTGGCCCTCAGCAATCGTTCAACAAGCCTCCCCGGATGAACAAGCATGGCCCTCAGCGGTCGTTCAACAAGCCTCCCCGGATGAACAAGCGTGGCCCTCAGCGGTCGTTCAACAAGCCTCCCCGGATGAACAAGCGTGGCCCTCAGCGGTCGTTCAACAAGCCTCCCTGGATGAACAAGCGTGGCCCTCAGCGGTCGTTCAACAAGCCTCCCTGGATGAACAAGCGTGGCCCTCAGCGGTCGTTCAACAAGCCTCCCCGGATGAACAAGCGTGGCCCTCAGCACTCGTTCAACAAGCCTCCCCGGATGAACAAGCGTGGCCCTCAGCGGTCGTTCAACAAGCCTCCCCGGATGAACAAGCGTGGCCCTCAGCACTCGTTCAACAAGCCTCCCCGGATGAACAAGCGTGGCCCTCAGCGGTCGTTCAACAAGCCTCCCCGGATGAACAAGCATGGCCCTCAGCGGTCGTTCAACAAGCCTCCCCGGATGAACAAGCGTGGCCCTCAGCGGTCGTTCAACAAGCCTCCCCGGATGAACAAGCGTGGCCCTCAGCGGTCGTTCAACAAGCCTCCCTGGATGAACAAGCGTGGCCCTCAGCGGTCGTTCAACAAGCCTCCCTGGATGAACAAGCGTGGCCCTCAGCGGTCGTTCAACAAGCCTCCCCGGATGAACAAGCGTGGCCCTCAGCACTCGTTCAACAAGCCTCCCCGGATGAACAAGCGTGGCCCTCAGCGGTCGTTCAACAAGCCTCCCCGGATGAACAAGCGTGGCCCTCAGCACTCGTTCAACAAGCCTCCCTGGATGAACAAGCCCGAGAACATGGCGTGTCAAGGAGTCACAGTGTTTTCTGTGTGTAGGTGAGGGGGTAACGGAGACACGGCAGAGAGCGCGGGTGGCAGTAGATGCGGGTGCCCGGCGGGGCGAGCCTTGTGCTTCGTCCTGAAACAGGTGAAAAGCTACCTATGGATTTTGGGAAGAAGCATCATCCACTGCAGTAAAAGGGTTCCCGAGAAACAAGACCAGAGGCAGTGGGAAGGTTCAGAAAACTGTTCCGCTGTCCAGGCCAAGAATGGGGCCTAAACCAAGGCGGTGGCTTTGGGATCAGAGAGCACAGAATAGGCTGGTTCAGGAGCCGTTAGTCACGAAGGCTTGGCTGGGCTTCATCTCCCACTGGATGCGGCATGCAACAGAAGGGACGAATCGAGGATAAATTCCAGGTTTCTGAACAGACAGAGGGGGCTGTCCGTCATAAAGCAGGGCTTAGAGAAGGGAGCCCTGGTCCAGGTTTGGAGAAAATGAGTCTGATTCTGAAAACGCTGAATCTGACATGCTTCTGACATACCCACGTGACGGCGGCCGGTTACAGCTGGAGGCCCAGGCTTGGCGCTCAGAACAGTTTGGGCTGGAAACACAGCACGTAGATTGGATTTAAGCCATGAGAGTGGATGGGGTCATGCAGGAAGGGTGTAGAGAACACAGAAAGTAAGAGAAGTCTGAACACAAATCCTAAAGAAAACTAACACCTAAGGAGCAGGAGAAGAGTAGCAGCAAAGGGACAGGAAAAGCAGCAGAGAGAGAAACCAGGGCGTGGGCTTTTGAGGACGGCAAGAGAAGGTTTCGAGAAGGACAGAGAGGCAGCCGACGATCCCGCTTCGAAGCCCCCGTGCCACTCCCAGCAGCCGGGAAGTTGTCGGGAATCTCAGCAAAACGACCTCAGGGGACTCTGGGAGCAGGGGAGGAAGGGGAGACAGTAGGAACCAGCGCCCTAACCCCAACCCTTCCAGCTCCGAGGCTCCCTTCCCAACCGACAGTACGGGAAATAATACTTGCTCAGAGTTCGCTGGCACCATTACTCTAAAAAGCCACCAAAAAGACAACTTAATATTGCACATTGATGCAGCCATCTTTGCAGTGAAA
This sequence comes from Balaenoptera acutorostrata, assembly GCF_949987535.1. NCBI lineage: Eukaryota > Metazoa > Chordata > Mammalia > Artiodactyla > Balaenopteridae > Balaenoptera > Balaenoptera acutorostrata. Next base: position 82,554,807 of record NC_080080.1, read on the forward strand.
GCACTTCATTGGGAGGGCACAACTTTTTTAAAATGATCACAGCAGAAACGTGGGAACCACAGAAGTGCATGCGGTGTGAAGTGTCCCACCCCATCCCTGGGTGGCGGCTGTGAGCACCCAGCTGCCCACCGTCCACTGACACACATTTCATTCAACAATTACTGAGGGGCTTCCCTGGTGGCGCAGTGGTTGAGAGTCCGCCTGCCAATGCAGGGGACACAGGTTCGAGCCCTGGTCTGGGAAGATCCCACATGCCGCGGAGCAACTGGGCCCGTGAGCCACAACTACTGAGCCTGCGCGTCTGGAGCCTGTGCTCTGCAACAAGAGAGGCCGCGATAGTGAGAGGCCCGCGCACCGCGATGAAGAGTGGCCCCCACTTGCCACAACTAGAGAAAGCCCTCACACAGAAGCGAAGACCCAACACAGCCAAAAATAAATTAAAACAAACAAACAAACAAACAAACAATTACTGAGTGCCTACAGCTGCCAGATCCTTTGTGCATCACAGTTTTGGGTGCTGTTTTTGAGGTAAATAAGAATTTCACTGAATATACAGTAGAGAATTTTCTATGTTTGCATCTATATCTCTAATTTACATTTTGCGATGCCCCATAATATTTCATAAGATATATGTATGCACTAAAAACTGCTTACTATTCTCTAACGGACATTGAGGTTGATTCCAATTTTCACTGTGTAACCCTGCAGGGTACATTTAATTTTTTGTTCATCTTGTGTCCATATGCAAGTATTCACACAAGCTGTATTCCAAACATGGGATGGCTGGGTCAAAAATGTACATTTTTAATTTTTCTAGATCCTGCCAAATTGTGACGGCCAGGATATGAGTGTCCCCACTAACCCCAGATATAATTTCTATCTTCTTAATTTCCACTAATCTAACCAGTGAAACATGGCATCATGCTGAATTTTTAATTTACAGTTCCCTAATTATTTGGAAGGTTAAGCATCTTTTCAGTATTTGTGGGTCATTAGTTTTCTTTTTTTTTTTTTTTTTTCTGGGAGTTGATCTTGCCCTTCCTTCTGTTATTTGCCCTTTTCTGATTGGTTTGTGTGAACGCTTTGAACATTACGACTGTAACTCCCTTTCTGTACTGTGTGTGGCAAATATTTTCTCTTGCTCTTTGGCTGGTATTTTAACTTTGTGGTGTTTCTCACTAATAAGCAGTGCTTTGTGTTTTGGGTTTGCTTTGTTTTTGTCGGTCAGACCTGTCCGTCAATTCCTGGATGGTTTTTGGGTTTTGTGTTTCGCTTGGCAAACGCGTCATGACCCCAAGGTTATGCAAACACCCCCCAGTTTCTCCAGCACCTTTTGAAGTTTCCGGGCCTCCACCTGAGAAGCACGCGCCGTCAGAACTGACTCCTTGACAGTCTATGTGGTCCCGGGACTGGTTTCCCTGCATCCAGTTACACGTGTGTGGCGGCCATTGAGCCACATCATTTTGAAAGAGTTTCAGTGAACAGAAGTGTTTCCAGGATATAAATGTACTTCCAAGACTTGCTACAAGTCCACCACTGGTTTCCCAACCCTGTCAGCTTTCCTGCGGCCTGGAATCTCCTTCTCCTACTAGGAAATGCGGCTGGGGAGACGGCCGGTTGCCCTGCACAGAGGAAGGGCTGGGGAATGACCGTGTCCCCACCAGCGGCCCTCCAAGGCAGCTTCTTTGTAAAGCGCTTTTGTGCTTTCACTGATGGTGGCAATTTATCCGGGCTTCATGCAAGAAAGGGGGTCTTTCAAGAGAAGAGCTCTTCTTCCCAAGAACAGTCAAGAAAGTTGGGAGAGATTAGCCAAATCGTAGTATTCTGGGGGTGACATGGCTTTCGTTAGTTTTTCAAAAGAAAAGAAAACGCTTTATCACTGCAAACTGCTTTGGTAGATCAAACCGACGTGCGTGGTTCACTTCTGTTTGGTAACCGTCCCGACGTGACTGCCATCTGGCGAGGCTCCTTCTCACGGCGAACAGCCCAGATGTGCTTCCACAGAGCAGGCCAATAGCTCCGTCCCAAACCCCAGTCGTACAGCTGACACAGTCACACTTCTGTTTGTTTTTACTGTGGATTTTTAATTCCTCACGTGCCTGGGCCGTGTCCAAGGCCTCTGTGTGTGCACTAGACCGTCTTTAAAAGACCTGCCACCAACCAGACAACACACACGAATCCGAACAAACGATTCAAACGAGCCCCTTCCCGCAGACCTTTGACACAGCACGGGATCCAAAACAGCCACGTGCACAAACGGCGCAAGCCGCTATTGAGCCGGAAAAGTTAGAAATGTCAAGTTCCAGAATCTAACACATCCACCCGCCGTCTGCAGGACGCAGACTTCCGAGTGAGTTCGCCAGTGTAGACAGCGAGCCTCTCTCACGAGAACCGGCTGAAACGAGGCAGCCTCTCCCTGCTGAAGGCCCCATCGCGGCAACAAAGGGACGACGGCCTGGACCCCGCTGAGCGAGGGCTCGGAGCTCAGAGGTCAGGACAGGAGGCCGCACACCCGGTCCGACCCAGAGGCCAGGTGAGGACAGGAGGCAGCACACCCGGTCCGACCCAGAGGCCAGGTGCGCCGCGGTTTCTCAGAGCGTGGCTTCCCCTCGGGCTTCTTCACCGGTGGGTGCTACGCCCCGAGTGGCCCCGAGTGGGGAGGGGGGCCACGGAGGCTCGTGTCCCGGAGAAGAGTCCCGAGTCCGAAAGGACGGGCGTCCTTCCCTTCAGGCTGCCCTCCGCGTCTGTGGGTTCGCTGGTCCCCAGTCGGCCCAGCACCCACGAGGGGGGCGGCCCCTCTCCAGGCCCCCGAAGCCGGCAGCATAGGCACCCCAGCACCTCCAGCCTGATGAGGCCTCTGCCCCAGGGCTGGTGCGCTCTGGACCACCCAGCTGATCCCGTCTCCTCATCTCAAGGTCCACTGTGCCACGTAACAGAAGACAACCACGGGGGTGAAACCTCGTCACGCTGACAGGTTCGGGGAGCAGATGGGACGTCGGGGGCCAGCAGGCAGGTCAGGAATTCTGCTCCCAGGGCGGTAAACACTGCCCACGCGCGGGTACTCTAGGTGGCCTTGTGTGTCATTAAGTTCCCAAATTGGCAGTTTCCTTTCCTGAGAACTTGGGATAATGACCCTTTTTCAGGACTCAGGACACCATGAGAATGACTGCAAATTCCAGGCAAACGTTTATTTGTGGCTATTTCATCGCTGCAGCAAACGTCCTCAGAGGTATAACATACACACGAAGACGATGCTGTCGGTGCCGGCCCTTCCCCCGAGAGGGGCGACGTCCTGGACGCCCTTCCCGGCAGTGAGGGTGGCCTCTGCCCTCGCTCCCACTTGCTCCATCCGCCCCGAGTGTGCCCGTCGGGGCTCGGGGATGACTAAAGAGAGCTCGGCGAAGGGAAACGAGAAGATGTGACCAGACACAGAAGAGCAGCAGGCCGTTTCCTCGGGCTCTGGAGACAAGCGGAGGGCGCAGCGACTGGGCTGCCGAGGCTTAGGGAGAGAAACACAGGCACCTCGGGCCTCGCCTGGCAAGGAGGGAGCCGGGAACTCAGGCCTCGAGCTCTCCCGCCTCTGCTCTTCAACATCCTGCCGGCGCCTCCCATCGGCTGAAGGGAAGGAAGCCTGGTGGATGGCAATCAGCGGAGATCACAGATCCGCTCCCAGAGCGCGCAGCATGGCGGGAAAGTTGGAAATGCAGTGACTTGGATATTGAAGAAGAAGGATGTGTCATTCATAAAAAACAAACGTTCCTGCAGCAACAAACAGCCCCAAATCCCGGTGGCTTTCAGTAACGGCCACGTGTTCGTCCAGGGATGAACTGGCTGCAGCCGTGCTCCACACCATTCTGCCCCAGAACTGAGGCCAGCGGAGCCCACCATCCAAAGCGCATCCAAAGAATGAGGGGGGCGATCCCAGGCCAGCTGCAAAAGCGTCTGTCTGGGGGCACTTCGGTCCTCACTCCACTGGCTAGAGCACATCACACGCCCACTCTTGATCTCACAAATGCAGTGACGTGTAACTTCCCACCGGGAGAGGCTTGTAGGGAGGAAAACTAGCATATCTAACAGACAGGAATACAGTGTAGCAGCCAGGGGATGAGTGGTACCCACACCCACCCCGTTCCAACACAGGGAATACCGCCGACCCTCCCCATGGGAGAGCGGCCCTGAGGACTCACCAGTCGCCCCGTCAGCTTTAAGTCTAGCACCCCTGGGTGACATCCTTGCCATCGGGTCCAGGTGTGGCTTCTCAGGGCCCAGAGACCTATGAACACATGACCTAAAAATCTATCTTCCCCCTTAACACGTGCAGCACGCCGAAATGAAATAAAACCTCACTCCCGCTGAGAAAGGGGGAGGACAGGAAACACACAGCCGCCTTGGAGCTACAGCAGTGATCAGTCCTGCTGCGCAGAATTGTGTGTGTGTGTGTGTGCGTTTTTCTAGGAAGCAGCCCGTAGCTGATAAAACTCTCAAAGCAGTTCTGAATTTGAAAGCAGTTAGGAACCCCTCAAATGAAAAAAAATTATAGTATTGAGAACTCAAACTTTTCTACCCTGGTAGAATTTTCTTAGAACAAAAGCACCATTGGAACGCACATTGCTAGGTTACAGAAGTTGACTAGGAAAGGGAGGTCAGCCCTAACCTCAGTCAAGCTCTGCCCCCAGCAGAGGAAACCAAGAGGGGTCACGCAGAGGTAACGCTTCCGTTTCCAGCACTTACCCTATTTTGTGTTTTCACACGAGCTTTGGGAGAGTGGGCAGAGCTTCTCAGGGCTGGACGTCTGAAGTGAAAAGCGATGTGAGCAACTCCATCAGATTCACCCCACGTAGCCTGCAGTGAGAAATTGAAAGAACAGTTCAAAATCTTCTCATAGTGAAAACACGAGACCTGTAAGTTTCTACCAGCAAGCTCTAGCAAACATTAAAGGGATAAAAAATTCAAAGGTTACATAAACTACTTCGGATAAAAGATAATATGGGTTTATAACTATAATGTAGGATTGGTGTATTATTAGAAAATCAATTGATGTAATTTACCACATCAACCAATAAAAGAATGGCATATGATCATCTCTACAAATGCTGGGGAAACTTTGGAAAAAACAATATCTATTCATGATTTTAAAACAAAATAAAATTCTTAACATGCTAGAAACTTTCTGATCCAATAAAGGGTCTCTTCAAAAAACCTACAGCATACAAGATACTTAACTGATACTTAATTGAAGATCAGAAATAAGATCTGCCCGCTCTACCACACCAAACTAGAAATCTTAGCACAGCACAGCTGGAAAAAGAGAAAGGTAAGAGAAGTAGAAAGGAAGGACAAAACAAAGATTATTCATATGTACAAATGATAAGAGTTGTCTACATAGAAAATTCCAAAGAATCTACAGGTAAATAATCATAATTAATGGTAGAGATTAGTAAGACTTTTGGGTACAAATTCAGTTTTTAAAAATCCTTTTCTAAGACTTCCTCTTTCAGAAGGATGGAGTAGACATACTTTTTCCTATTCCTCCCATTAAGGAAAGCCCCAAATCTTGGGCGTTATCTGTAAAACAAACAAAAGACTCTGAAAAGGTGTAGACGAGGAAGCAACCCCCTGGGACACCTGGACCCACACAACAGTGGTTCGGGTTCTTTCTTTGCCTCCTGCCCCAGGCTGGGTGCTGGGGAAGACGGTGGGCACAGAGCAGAAAGCACCCAGAAGGGCCTGCTGCCCCCGGTGAGAGGACCAGGAATGGGGCAGCACCCCGAGACAGAACACGCGGGGTGAGGACCACCCTCCTCCGGCCCCTCCGCCTCTGTGGGCAGCTGGCTGTGAGGTTCCATCTCCAGCCCCGACGGCTCTTCGCCGGCTCGAGGGGCTGCGGCGGGGAAGAGGCCTACAGTGAGTTTAGGGCCCAGAAGTCTGCTTCTGGTCGCCCCCCCTGCCCCGCACCTCACTCTTCCCCGCCGGGCCTTTCCCAGCTGAGGGCGGGGGAACCCCCCGGGTCTTTGGGTCCTAAAGCCTTGCCCTCCTAACGGCCCGGCTGGGTCTCCAGCGGGAAAATTCCCCTCTTATCTCTGGGCCTCCCCAGGCCTCCCTGATCTGCTCTGCGTGGGCACAGGGGTCCGGGGTCTGTCAGGCGGCCTTTCTCGGCCGTTTGCCCTCCGACCTCTAGTGAAAGTAGCTACTGGCGCCTCTCCCGTCCGGTGGGGACCACAGGCAGCACTTGAAAGGACAGGCTGTGAATTCGCTGTGCGTCTGGTCCAGACCCTCATAGCGCCTGGCGGCAGCCCTGAGCAAAAAGAGCCCAGTACCTTCTCAGGACAGCAGGCCCGGGTCCTCGAGTCTTCCTCTCTCCTCTCCCACCTCTCTCTTAAGAACAGAGGAGGGGACAGAGTAAATCCAGCCGGTACGAGTGCATCCGAGAGGTTCCAATTCTCTCCCAAGAAACAGTCGTCCATAAATATGTGAAAGAGCGTCTGTAACAGTTGTTTCTATTCTGCCTCGGTGGCCTCCAAGTTGACCAAACAGGAAACCAAGGGAGCTTCTGAAACTTGAAACTCAGTGTCCAAATAGTCACCAGATTTGTTGAGCCACCTTTTTTTTTTTCATTGCTTAGAAGGACAATAAGGTCAAGTTACCAGAAGAAAGCAAGACGGAGTGTCCGAAGCTGGGAGGGACTGAGGTCTGTGTGTCCAACACTCTGGCTGGAGTAACTCAGGTGGTATCACTGTCTTTAAACAGTTCCAAACGAGACTAGAAACGTGAGGCATTTGGGGGAAATACATCAGCTAAGAGGAGCACTTCTACAAGACAGCAAATTTTGGTAACTGGAAACACAAAAGGATCCTTCCAAGAAGGACCAATGAAATAGAGAGATTGAGGTAGATGTGGATTAAACAGCAAGGAAAGAGGACGCCCCAAGCAAGTGGAGAAGGGCTTGTCCTGCACTGGGCGAGCCACCCGGCAAAACCTGCAGTTCCCTCCTTCAAGGGACTCGCTTGCAAACTGCAGTTCTGATGCCCCCAAAGGACTGGAAACGGGCAGACGTTCCTGGGCACACGTGTTCACAGCGGCACTCTCAATAATCAAAAGATGGAAGCAGCCCAAATGCCCCTCGATGGACGGATGGATAACAAACGTGGTCCGTCCCTACGGCGGACTATTACTCAGCCATAAAGGGAATAACGTGCTGACACAGCACAGCGCAGATGAGCCCTGAACATGACGCCAAGGGGAGGAAGTCAGACACAGAAGGCCTCACACAGCATGACCCCAGTTATACGAAACGTCCAGAGCAGGTGAAGGAACGCACAGGGGCAGAAAGTGCTCGGGTGGTTGCCAGGGCAACGGAGAGTGCCTGCCGATGGGATGGGTTTTCTCTGGGGTGATTAAAATATTTGGGGACTGATTAGAGGTGATGGCTGCACAACGCTGTGAATGTACTAAATGCCACTGAATGTCCACTTTCAAATGGTTAATCTTATGTTACATAACTTCACCTCCATTTTTTTTTTTTAATTAATTTTATTTATTTATTTTTGGCTGTGTTGGGTCTTCATTGCTGTGCGCGGGCTTTCTCTAGTTGTGGCAGGGGCTGCTCTTTGTTGCAGTGCGCAGGCTTCTCATTGCAGTGGCTTCTCTTGTTGCAGAGCACAGGCTCTAGGCACGCAGGCTTCAGTAGTTGCAGCACGTGGGCTCAGTAGTTGTGGCTCACCGGCTCTAGAGTGCAGGCTCAGTAGTTGTGGCGCACGGGCTTAGTTGCTCCGCGGCATGTGGGATCTTCCCGGACCAGGGCTCGAACCCGTGTCCCCTGCCTTGGCAGGTGGATTCTTAACCACTGCGCCACCAGGGAAGCCCTTCACCTCCATTTTTTAAAAAAGCATTTTAATTGCATGTTGATACAATGTCAGAAATCACTGAGTAACTTTCCTTTCTCCAGTGAAACATCTTGGATGCTCAAGTGTGAAGAGGCAAACGCGGGATTTCTCTGGGCCCTGGGCGCTCAGCCCTGCTCCCCACAGCCCTTCCAGGGAGGTACTGAACCCCTGCGCCCTGAGAAGATTTGAAGCCCATCTCCTCATTTGGCACATAAAAGCATGGAGGCCCAAAGGGTGTGTCAGTTGCTTAAGAAGCTCGGGCATTTTTGAAAGATCGGAGACAAATTCGTTATTTTTTCCATGTGAAAAGATACCAACGAAAACTTCGCTCCGTGCTCGGCAGGCAGTGTGGACGACACGCATAGGTGTGCGGACAGCTGTGGGGGGAGGCCGGGCGCCTGGGGCCGTGTCACCCGGGCGGGGCCGCGCCCTGACTGTCACGTCTGGGAACTGAAGTAACACAGGGGAGCATGTGCAGGAGACGGAGGGAACTAGTCGGGTTTATAAAATGGTGTGAGAGCCTCGGGCACACTGGGCTTCAGATAAAAGACACACATGTCCTCTCAGGGAAAAAACAGATACGTCCGTGTACATGTGGGTGATGATGTCACATGACTGGCTGACTCTTGGCCTCGCGGCATGTCCGTCACACGGGATGCCAGGCCTGTCCCCGTGGGCGGCGCTCAGCCCGGCTCAGGCGCAGGGACGCAGCGGGCAGGGCGGCTCCCAGACCCCAGAGCCACTCCCGACGGGGAACTCGGCACGGCCGGGCTGGCACCCGAAGGGCTCCTGCAAGGCCCACCCGAGCGCTGGCCGCTCAGACCCGCGGGCCGGGTCCCTGCAGCGCGGCTAACGGGGCAGGAAGGAAGTGTCCCCGGTTTCCACGCTGACGACAGCTCAGCTGCAGAGCTGAGATGCCCCGCGGGTCAGAGACCCTCCGCTCCCCCAGCTCCGGCATCTTTCACGCGTGGAAGGAAGAGAGCCGAGAGCCAGGTGAGGAGCGTCACTGGCACAGAGGCGAGGGTGAAGGCCGACGGGGCAGGGCCCCCGAGCACCCCTCAAAGCCTGGGCTGTCCTGTCCCCCCCCAGCCACCGGGACCAGGTCCAGACAGGAGGGCACGCGTCGTCCTAAGCGTGGAGAAGGCAGAGCGACCGGCACGGCGCCGGCTTAGTCCCCGTGCGGCTGGTGTCCCCCCATCACCCCAGCCGATCCCACTCCGACCTCAGAGCCTGGCCACCGGCAGGCTGGGCGGGCGGCAAGCAGTCGGGTGGCCCCCAGGTCTCTACTTGTCCGAGCCGCCCTGTAGAGAGAGTAAGAGTCTTCACTTACCAGGATCCTGCCTGCTTCACCGCAGGACCACCTTCAGACACACTGATGTGATCCCTCTGCGCTCCACTCATGCTTCTATTTAGAGACACAGCGGCGTCCCTCCAGAGCTGTGGACGGGGTTAGCGAGGAGAGGCCCACGTCCGCAGGTTCGCATAGTGAGTGCAACCGCAGGGTATTTTTTGAGCAGGTGAGGCCAGCAACACCCCAGCTCCATCTGGATGCATCTGTGTCCACGTGGAACGGGCGGCCTTTCCTGCAGAACTGGGTCCTTCGTGCTTTACGAGGGTAGGTACTGCCCTCTGCTGATGACTCAAAGCCGGGGCAGGACAGCGGCCTGGTGCAGGCAGCGCAGACGTCTCCCCCCACCGTGCTCCACCCACAAGGTGGAGACCAGCCTGCAGCACCCGTGACAGACCAGACCTTGGTCCCTGCAAAGTTTAGGGTCACGAGGGAGACACCTGAGCACAGATGCGTCGGGGACCCAAGTCCTCAAAGGGAACGGGGAGTCCAGGGGCGAACCACCCCCTCAAAGTCACGGCCACGCACACGGTCCCCCTGCAAGCACTGCTGGCACCGGAGACGAGCCCATCCCACACGGGGGAAAAGCCCGTCACCCGACTCCTCTAACCAGGAGCGACAGCCCTCTCCACGGCCCGAGGAGGGACAGGGCCACCAGCTCCGAGCCCCCCCCGGCCCCCAACGTGGCCGTGTGCCGAGGGACTCCCAGCCAAGAGCTACGCCAACAGGACTGGAGCGTAAACCGAACAGCTATTCCTGGGCAGAAACAGCTCAATAAACTCTACAGGGTGACTTCTGTAAAAAGATGACAAAGCAGAGAAAAGGTCCCTGATTTCACTGTGGTGACAGCATTCGCTGAAATCTCCCTTTGAATCAAGTAACCATCTTGAGGCTTTTTCTAAAAACACAACCGAAAATGCGTGACTCTAAACACTGAAATCAGCCAGCCGCGTGAACAAACACAGAACTCAACCCCCTTCAGACGCCTGGTTCTGCTTCCACCAGGTCCTGTGGGCTGACAGCCCCACCCAGGACAGGGTGGCAGTCCTCCAGGAGCACAGACTCCACAGCAGAACTGAAAACAACAAACACACACTTTCTGGGAACCACCCACGGGCCTCCCATGTGTTCACTCGATGCAAACACGCCCGGTCAGTGTCGCTGCGCGGGAAAGGGGTCCATCCCGGAGTCCGCGCATCACTGCCGGGGAAACGCCCTGTGAGCAGAAGTGCTGAGGCTCGTTAGTCTGGAGGCGCCATCCCCCGGGGGTCTCAGAGCCCTCCGAAGACACCGTGTGTGCCACGCTGCTTCCACAGGGCGGGCCTGAGGGCGTCGCCCGGGGTCACCGCTCTCAGACCGGACTGCCAACGCTAAACGACCACCCAGCCCCTCAGGCCAACGGGCGTCCGGGGCCGGCGTCAGCCCGGGCCTCCACGCGCTGGCCTGACCCCCACTGGCCCTGCCTGGGGGTCACTGCCCGTGGGCCCACCCCGGGGCTGGGGGCTGCACAGCCCAGGGCCCCTCCGCCCCAAGCTGCCGCAGAAGCCCCGGAGCCCAGGCTGTGCTGGGAAGCAGCGACCACAACGGCAGTGTGTCTGATACAGCGAGTATCTCGGAGGAACGCCCGCTCCAGCAACAACAAAATACGTCAGGGCTGAGGCAAACACCCAAGGCATCTTCCCGAACCCGCTGGTCTTGGGCAAGGCTGGGCCTGCGTCCTAAGAATGCTTCCTGGGGACCGAACGTTGGGACTTAGAGAAGAATCAAAAGTTCTCTAACGTGCCTCTGGACTCTTTCCCAGTCTCAATCCAGGGCACAGAACTGGGCCTAAGAGGGGCCCCCGGGGGTCGTGGGCACTTCCCAGCGGTGCCTGCAGCCTTGGGGACCAAGCCCACAGACCAGAACTGCTCACAGGACCCTTGGTGTCCAGAGGACGCTCGCTCTGTGAGAATTCGACTGTCAACACCCTGCTGTTCTAGAAAAGCCGTCTCCCTAGACGGAGGGTCGGAATCCGGACGCGGAGGCCTTAGCAAGGAGAGGAGCCGGACAGGGAGGCCTGTTCCTTGAGGCCAGGGGGCGGGGAGGGCGGGCTGTCGGCAGAGGGGCCCACGGCCTTGTTTAAGGGCAAAGGGCTCCAGCCACCCGACATGTCCCTAAAAGGGAATAATTCGTTTCAAACACGGTATCTGCGAAACGCAGGACGGTCCTTCCTCATCCGAGAAACGAGAGTGCTGTTCGCGACGTCTAAGCTGCTCCCCCTTCACGTGACCCCGTGAAGGACGAACAGGATCCCAACTCCCGCGCTGTCGCTGCTGCTGCCGCTGACGTGTAGACACGCTTTCCTGTCGGACAGTCTCCACCACTTTTACCCAGGAATTTAACACTCAACCTCAGAATCTTCAGACAGACAAAGACTAGCTTCTATTCCACTTACATCGAGGCCATAGCGGAGCCTCCTTCAGCCAAGGGCACTGGCGGGCGGAAAGGGCTGCAGAGTCTGAGGGTCCACATCGCCCCCGCTGCCCAGCGGTGCTCTGCGTGTCCCCGCTTTCTTTCCTGGTCCAGCGGACACAGGACAGAGCTGGACGTGCGTCCGGGCACAGGGTTCTATCCTGCACTGACACCAGACAGCCCTGTGGAGCCAGGGAGGGTCTAGGTATCACAGAGAAAAGCCTCACGTTCAGGAATAAAACACTGAAGAAAATCACTCCTCGACATAAAATGTTTTCTGCTCGTCCCCTCCCACGTATTCGCATGCTGGGAGTGGCAACATTCTGGTAAAACCCTTTGGGGAAACTGGGTGTTTGCAGAGGATGGGTAACTTCACAATGTATGAGTTTGTCAAATACAGTAAAATATTTCAAAGAAACGTCCATGTCAACAAAACACAAATACCTCTCCTCCAACTCAAAAAAAGTCCCTGAAATCCAAGCATTGACTGAGTCCGGATCACAAAGTGTTCTTTCCTGTGGTAATCTGGAAAATAATGAGTTCGATTTTTAAAATCATATATAAAGTATTTTAAAAGCACATCAATATTGTCACTTTTCTGATACAAAACTCAATCTGTCAGTTAACACAATGTCATACAAGCCTTAAGAAAAGGGTTAAATTATTGCTGAAAATCCTACCCCCTCTATGGAATACATTCCACTACAGCACAACTTCATATTAAGAGACAAACAGAACTTAACAAACATTAATACCAAATGTAACCTAATAGAAAAAGTCTCAAGGTACTTGTTATGTGATGAAAAGTGACATTTTTCTATTTAGATATATTTTGTTAAGTATTAAATAAAAATGTTACAGATGATGTGGAGAATGGGGGTTAGGGAGACTATGGGGGATGATTTACATTCCCACCTGATACAGCCAAGACAAAGCACTTGACTTTAAAACTGAAGAAAAATGAAATTTCTCAAGCCGTCAGTCTTGTTAGTCCTGCCCTAATAAAACCAACATGAATGAAAGTAACTTTCACCTCACTCACCATCCCACCACCCCAGCAAATCACCTTTATCTTCATTCTCAAAGTAGCTTATCCTAAGAGCCCCCTAACACACAGAAGAAATCCGCTTCCAGATGTGATGAAACTGTTTGAAATAACAGTTCCCTCAAATATTTACAATGACAAGAACTAAGAAAGTTGTTAAAACAAGGCATGTTTCATTCACATCATACTCTGAAGACTGTTCCTGAGACTTCCTGTTTCTGTCGGCTCCACACAAGCCTGAGAGTAAACGCAGAAACAGTCTGGATGGGGGAACAGGTGCCCTGAGAGCTTCGGAAACCCTCGCCCCCACTTCATCTGATTCCTAGTTACCGCCCTCCCCGCAGGGCCGTCCTCGTGACCTCGGCTCGGCCTTCAGCCCAGGGACCGGCCACCAGGACGGGACACCTGGGGCCAAGAACTCCCCCAGCTCGGAGTCCGACTCCTGAGCCCCAGGGGCGGTGATGACAGCGTGACCTTGCCGTGTCCTTGCTCCTCCCGGGGATGCCGGAGGATGAGTCAGGCTCTCCAAGTCACAGCACTAAACGGGGCCCCCCTGCCCGAGAGCTGTCACCCCCCGGCCCAGGTGGCAGGTGCGCGGGTGTAAAGGCCCCTCCCGGTCCCCAGGGCCCGGCGTCCACAGGTGCCGGGACCCCTGCGCCAGGCCTAACCCTGCGGCGCTCCCAGCTTTAGGACATGTTTCTTGTAACCCTCATTAAAAAGCAAAAAGAGACCGAAATGGTGTTTATGAATTCTAAAAAGGACATTTTCCTCAGAAGGTATAGCGTGGGGCGGGGGGTCTCGGGGCTCAGGGGCGGCATCACCGGTGCCCCAGGTGCCCAGCGGGCGGGGACAGGTGTCCGCGGAGAGGACGGCGTGCGGGTTAATCCTGAACTCAGAGGCCGCGTGGAGAGGGAGGAAGGGCTGCGGGTGAGTCTGTGGACCCGCCCTCGACGGCCCGAGTCCTGCTCTGCTTCCAGGCCCAGGGACCCTGGTCCTCAAGGAGATGAAACCCGAACCTGGGCAGAGTTCAGGGGTTGGGGGTCCTCCTGGAAGGGGCCCCCGCGGAGAGCGAAGACAACACGCATCGCCTGCCCCATCTTCCCCGGCTCGTGGAGCCTGAGACACGTCAGACACAGGCCTCCCACGAAGGAGTCCGCATTCAAGTCAAAGGAGGATTTATTCCTCATCCATTTAGTCACAATGTGACAAAACTAACAGTGTGAGAACAGAGCTCCTTGGCTGGAAGGACCAGCCCTGGGAAGTGGGAACCGGAGAGCCACCACCCGCTTCATCCTCTGTGTGAGGGGTAACCCGGGCGACAGTGGGGACCAGGAGGTCGGAGAGGAAGAGAAATGCTGGGCTGGACAGACAGCTAAGGTCTGGTGGACGACCAGACGCCAGCAGAGGGCGGGCCGTCAAACCAGCGGATTAGCAGCCAGAAGTTTACAAACAGTTCCCACAAATCACTATGAAAAAAAGACACACACACACACCCCCAAGCAAAGGATTAAAAAAAAACCAGGGAAATACCCAGAAGAAACTCCCAGGGTGACAGCCATGAAGAGGAGCCCGAAGACCGCACTCACGAGGGACTCAGGTCCATCCTGCTGAGACATGAACTTCCACGGGAGCCCCTTCCACAGCCACACGCGCGCGTGAAGGTACCTGCACGGATTTCCTCTCTGCAGCTTTGCCAGCAATGGAGAGGATGAAAACTCGACCTGAATGTGTGTTGAGAGCATCGAGCCCCTTACAGAACAGGCTGCACCAGTACGGTCTGACATGTAAAAGCAAGTAACGCACGATAGTAGGTTTTTAAATACGCTTATGTGGCTTTTAACAGTATGTAAACACAACAAGAAAGGATCTTCTCTGCGTCTCTAAGGAGCCCTTGTTTTTACTTTCTAAGTATAGAATGATGTTTAGAAACCACGTACTAATATGTAATAAATGGATTTGTTAAAATGAGTCTGATGTCTGATGAATGGGTTCAAATTAACATTTCAGAACATGATTAAATTACTACAAATTCTTTCCTTGGAAGAACAGTACTAAAAAACCCTTTTATTTCTTGAGATCCCCTTAAGCCGTGGCAATTAATACACGTAGCGATCCCTGTTTTGCATTTAATTATGTGTCCTCCTTACCCCCATACCCAAAAGCACCGACTTCACTTTGTGTTTGTCCCTATTTGGAAGAAATAAAACTTGTCGGCAGGCCACCTGACTGCAAAGCATCTGCGGACGCAGCTCAAGGCCCTCAGGTCGCACAAGCCTGGAGAATACCCGGCAGAGCCGGCTCGCAGGCAGCACGACGCTTCCTCTGGGCCCCGGTCTAAGCCTCGGGGAGTCACCCTGATCAGCGTCCCCTCAGCCAAACTTCAGGTCCCGGGCCCCGGAGCAGCCGGCCCCCACCTCCTGGCCGCTCTTCTGGAGCAGCGGCTGGGCCTGGACCCGACGTGGGCCTCCCTCCCAGCCTGGGCCGTGCTGAGGCACAACGGCCGACCGGGCCGGGGACGCGGGCAGGAAACGCCCAAGACCCTCTGCCGCGCCCGCCGCCCCTCACTCGGCGCCATGGCGCCGTCTGTATCCGCAGCCTCTCGTGAACGCCCGCTGAAGACACGCAGGCGGCGGTGAGGGCTCGGCCTCGCACCGGCACCCCCTCGAGCTCCCAGCCACGACTCCTGCTCAGCCTCCGTGGCCTCCTGGGGAAAACCGTCCCGTGACAGTGACCGCACACCATCCCTCGCCCACCAGGACAGGCACGTTTGCCGTCATAGACGCAGCGCTCAACTACGGACGGCGACGCGTTTGCACCTGTGCGGAATTAAGTAAATTCTTAATTGAGTAAAACCCTTTGGAGGCTTTTTCAAAAAGCCTTTTCTATTGTGAAACATCAAACACATAGAAAGTACACAAAACAAACATTACAGCTCAGTGAATTATCACTTCTCCGTTCACAGTGACCGTCTCTTGACCTACATGACAACCAGATTCATGCTTTTCTTTAGAGTTTTACCACATAATCACGAGTCAAACAATACAGGTCAGTTTTGCTGGGGGTTTTTTTGAACAACATAAATAGAATCACACAGTACGTGAACTCCTGGCCTGCTTCTCTCATTCGACACGTTTGTATCCTCATCCACGCTCTTGTGTGCGCCGAGCACAGTTTGGAGGAAAGTAGCACAGGGTGTTTTCTGCCCAGGGCTCAGCCGCCATGCACACCTCCCCCCTCCCCCCCTTCCTGTTCCCTGGCTGTTGGGTTTATATTTAAGATGAGTGACTGGGACTTGGGGTAGGTGTAGCCTTGACTTCAGTAGATGATGCCAGTTTCCAGCGGGACTGTTCACGCTTCCGCCCTCAGCGGGTTTCTGCCCTCAGTGGGTAAGACTTCTGGGAGCTTGGCAACCTCACCCTTTTTAATTTTGACCACTCTGGAAGTATCAGCGATAACTCATTGAGCACCTTTTCATAACTTTCTTGGCCATTTGCATGTCCTCTTTTGTGACTTGTTGATTAATACCCATTTTTCTATTGGGTTGTCTTCTTCTTACTGATTGATAGGATTTTTACTTATAGATTTGAGTTCTTTTTCTAATTATTTGCAATGCAAGTATCTACTCAGTTTGCCTTTTTTTTTTAAATTGAAGTACAGTTCATTTACAATATTGTGTTAGTTTCAGGTGTACAACATAGTGACTCGGTTATATATATATATTTTGATTCTTTTCCATTACAGGTTATTAAGATACTGAATATAGTTCCATGCTACACAGTAAATCCTTTTTATCTGTTTTATATAGTAGTGTGTATCCGTTGATCCCAAACTCCTAATTTATCCCTCCCCTGCCCTTCTCCTTTGGTAACCATAAATTTGTTTTTTATGTGTTTCTGGTTTGTAAATAAATTCATTTGTATTATTTTTTAGATTCCACATATAAGTGATATCATAATATTTGTCTTTCTCTGACTTCACTTGGTATGATCATCTCTAGGTCCATCCATGTTGCTGCAAATGGCAATAATTCATTCTTTTTTATGGCAGAGTTATATTCTATTTATTTATTTATTTAGCTACATCTTCTTTGTCCATTCATCTGTCAGACACTTGGGTTGCTTCAATGTCTTGGCTATTTATTTAGTGCTACTATGAACATTGGGGTGCCTGTATCTTTTCAAATTAGCGTTTTCGTCTTTTCTAGATATATGCCCAGGAGCAGGGATTGCTGGATCATATGGTAACTCTATTTTTAGTTTTTTAAGGAACCTCCATACTGTTTTCCATAGTGGCATTTACATTCCCACCAACACTGTAGGAGGGTTCCCTTTTCTCCACACCCCCTCCAGCATTTATTATTTGTGGACTTTTTGATGATGGCCAGCCTTTTCATTTTCTTAATGGTATGTTTTAATAAACCAGAATCCTGGTAAAATTTATCAATCTCTTACCTTAAGGATAGTGGGTTTTTGTGTAATGTTTAAGAAATCATTTCCTATCCCAAGATTTGTGTGGCTTTCATATTTAAATCTACAATCTATTCGAACTGATTTCTGTAGATGTGAGGTAGATATCAAGGCTTTTTTAAAGAAATTTGTTTTTTATCTGTTTTCAAATTTCTTGGCATAAAGTTGTTTGTAAATCCCTCATCATCTTATCTTTATCCACATGATCTCTAGTGATTTCTTCTTTTTGATTTCTAATATTATTTGTGCCTTCCCTTTCATGTCTTGATGAGGACTTGCCAATTTTAGACATCTCAACAATGAACCAAACTTAGATTTGTTGGTGCTATTTTCTCATTTATTGACTTTTATTTTTATCTTTATTTCCTCCCTTCTGCTTTCCTTGAGTTTAATTTTGCTTTCTATGACTTCTTGAGATGAATGCTGAGATGATCAACTTTCACCCGTTCATAATTTAAATGTTTTAAATCTATACATTTTCTTCTTAGCAATATTTTTGCTTCATCCCACAGATTTTAACTTGTAGTACTTTAGTCATCACTCAATTCAAAATATTTCCAAGTTCCATTGTGATTTTTCCATTCACCCATCTGTTATTTACACAAGTATTACCTAGTGTCTAATCTCATCATTTTCTGGCTATCATTTTGTTACGATTTCCACAGTGCTCAAAGAGCACACTCAGTGGCAAAGAGGTGCTTCCAAGGAGTGTTTATTCTGCAGTTGGTGGGTGCACTTTTCTACACTTGCCCTTTAGGTCATTTGCTAGTCATGTTCAAATCTTCCATAAACTTAATGGCTTGTGCTATCAGTTGCAGGGAGAGAGATATGTTAGTGTGAAGGTCTTTTTTTTTTTGTAGAGAGCTGTAATTTTCTGTAATTTTTTTCTGTGCCTATTTCAAGGCTATGTTTAACTGGGTATAAATGTAGGATGCTGATGTTTCCTAGTGATCAGGCTGCTTTATCTTCAGCAAGTTGTCTTCGTATACTGTTTGCATTATCTTCCTCCAACCTTTTATTTTCAACCTTTCTGCATCCTTTTTTTCACAGCTTTATTGAGGATAAAATTAAACGGCACACATTTAAGTTGTTCGAGTTGGTAAATCTCACATGTATGTACATGAAACAACCCCACAATCAAGACAATATGTCTATTATACCCAAGTTCCTTCATGCTCCCATCACGAGGCAACCGTCGGTCTGCAGTCAAGATAGATTAGTGCATTTTCTAGAACCTCATATAATAAAATCATATGATATGTACTCTCTTTGTCTTCTTTCACTCAGTGTAATTATTTTGAAATTCCTTTTTATTGCTGAATAGCATTCCACCGTATGGGTGTATCACACAGTTTGTTCACCCATTCACTTGATGATACACATTTGGGTGTTTCCAGCTTTTGACTCTTACAAATATTCTATGAGTATTCATGTCTTTGTATGGACATATGCTTTTCATTGTCTTGAGCACATACCTAGGGATGGAAATGTTAGGTCAGATAGTAGATGTGTGTTTAACTTTTTAAGAAACTGCCAAGCTATTTTCAGAAGTAGATGCACCATTTTACAGACCCAACAGCAACATATGAGAACTCCAGTTCACCGACATCTGCCCCAAAACCTGGGGCGTCTTAATTCAGATGTTCATAGGTGTATAGTGGTATCTCAATTTGGTTTTTATTTGCATTTCCCTAATGATTAATGATGTTGACCATCTTATCATGTGCTCATTTGCCATCTGTATTTCTTTGTTACTGAAGTGTCTGTTCAGTTTTTGCCTATTTTTTAAATTGTGTTGTTTTCTTATTGGCAAGTTTTGAGTTCTATACATTTTCTGGACTATCATCTTATATCAGTGTATTAGTTCCCAACTATTGTCAAAACCACCACAAACTTACGGGCTTAAAACAACACAAATTTATTATCTTACAGTTCTGTAGGTTAGAAGCCTGAAATGTCTCACTGTTTGGCTAAAATTAAGGTTTGGAGAGGGCTTAATTAAGGTTTCCTGCAGGCTCTAAGGGAGCCATCTTCTTATTTTTTCCAGCTTCTAGAGGCTGCTCACTCTCCTTAGCTTTGGTCCCCTTCTCCATCCTCAAAGCCAGCTTCTCCTGTCACAGGGACCATGTGGCCTCCCTCAACCACGTTTAAGTACGCTTGTGGTCACACTGGGCCCACCTGGATAACTTCATCTCACAGTCAACTGATGAGCAACCTTAATCCCGTCTCAAACCTGACTCCCCTTTGCCTTTTAACATTACATCTTCACAAGTTTGGGGGATGAGGACATAGACATCTTTGGGGGACCACAATTAGATATGTGACTTGCAAATATTTTCTTCCAGTCTATGGCTGGTCTTTTCATTCTCTAACAGGGTCTTCCAAAAAGCATAAGTTATTCATTTCAGTGAAGTTCAGTTCTTAACTTCTGTTCTATGGATCCTGCTTTTGGTTTGTTATCTAAGAAAACTTTGCCTAGTCCCCCCAAAGGTTAAAGACTTTCTCCTATTCTTTCTTCTGAAAGTTTGATAGGTTTTATGTTCTATGATACATTCTGAATTAACTTTCTTCTACGGTGTGAGGTACGAGTTGAAGTTTTGCATAAGGATAACCAATCGTCCCAGAACTTTCTGTTGAAAAGATTATGGGAAGTGCCAAAGGGCCCCGCTGGCCAGTGAAGAGCCTGGCAGGAGCACAACGGGAGGTCACAGACAAGGGGTCAGAAGGAGAGGCGTGTGGATGGACCTCTGGGAGCGGGCACAAGGCGTGAACATCACTGATCACAGGTTAATGCCCAGCAGAGAACATCGCCCGAACACCCAAGCAGACAGAACGGTCAGCTAGCCTGCCATCACCACCTCAGCACAGACAGTGGGTGCGTGCAGACAGCATCCACTGTGGTGGGTGAGGGCTGTACATGGGCCCAGCAATGTGGGCTTCTGCTCAGCAAGGCCAGTCTTCCAGCTGCAACACCACCCCTGACAAGGTCAACCAGACACTTTGGGGCACCCACTGGGCCCATTCCACTCTGGAGAAGGCTGGCTTCATCTTTCATATTCCCATCCCACTCCCCTGTTGATTCCACCTCGATCTTCCGCCAGCAAACTCAGAGCTAGGAAGGAAGTGAGCCGGGCTCCAGGTACCTAGGCTGGTACCCATGCTCCTTCAGAGTCAAAAAGGGAATGCCTCTAAATGCTCTGAGGATGTGAATTTGGCCTGTAATTAATATTTCAGGACACCTTGTTTCTCACACACACACTGGCTTTGCCCAGTCTGGACTCCCTTCCCTGATTTCTACTGCGCTACATGACGACAGACAATTGCAATAAAACACGTCTGCACATTTTTACAACTATAAAGTATCTGATACGAAACAACTTTGCTGTTTGCAAATTGTCAGCTTTTATTTAGCTAAACTAACAGTAAAACAAATAAACAAATGTCCTATTTCTCTTAGAAAACCACCTACTAGCAAAACTCCTCTGGTCTAGTGTACGAATTTTTGCTCCCAGAGGGCCAAGATAGCACATGTGCCTGTAAACAGCAGAGCAACTTTTCTGGAAAGTAACACATGAAGATGGGTTATGCCAAGATGATTTCTCTCTGGGAGCCTTGCGTCAGCCTTATTCTCAAGTCAGTATGGTCACTGTCAGCTGTTACAATCTCCACCAGGACAGAGAAAACAGGTTTTCTGTAAGTGGCCCTTCACCCTGAGCACTGCCAATTCACTCCCCACTCCCCACTAAGGTCAACAGTGCCCAGGCTATTAACCACGACAAGCAGTATATAGCGTGCTATCTGCCTCTATATTCTTACTGTCTCTGCCACTTCCCGATTCCAGAACCCAGTCAGCTCTGGCTTCAGCAGTAACCTCACGCCTTCATCTGCAGCCTGCCACCCAAGGGGCAGGGTTCGTACAGGACTCCTGACCTGGGCTCTGGGGACACGCAGCTGGGGGTGTGCAGAGGACCCCACACCCCTGGCTGTGGCCTCAGACTGTGCGAGCCTGACTGGCTCCCTGCCAAGGAGCTGCCGTGGTGGCCAAGGGTGCTGATCTGCTGCACTCGGTGACTCAGAAAATCCACACCTTCACACACAAATTAAAACACACCCACAAAATACGTATGTCTCTACCACTGACTTCACCTGCGAAGTTCCCAGACATCAATCTCACGTATATTACAAGGATCTCAAAAAATCACTCTCTTGAAGTTTGGTTTTATTATTTGTATCTTACTATAATAAACACTTGATTTTTTTCCCTGCAATCGCTCTTCTCTAATTCTAGGACACTGTTATGTACAGACGATGCCCGTGTGCTCCCTCTCCCCCGCAGTTTCTCCTATCACTAGCATCCTGCCTTAGTTAGTGTGGCACACCTGCTACAGCTGATGAGCCACTCCTGATTATCACTAACTGAAGTCCATGGCTGGCATGAGGGTTCACTCTGTGTGCCGCACACTCCACGGGCTCCGACAAACACACAATGACGCAGCTCCACCATTACGGACAGTGTGACGGCCCTGAACACCTTCTGTGCCCCACCTAGGCAGCCCTCTACCTCCCCGCCACTCCCCAGTCCCTCGGCAACCTCTCACCTTGTTACTGTTTGCCTTTACCAGAATGCCATACAGTTGGGATCATACAGTATGTAGCTTTTTCAGACTGACGGGACTCCTAGAAACAACTGGATCTCCACAGTTTATTAGCTCCACCAAGTTCATGGGAAGTTAGTATGCACTGCTCAGAAGTATACTGAGGACTGAAGGAACAAAATCCCATGGACCAGTTCTGGATAACACAGCATTTCAAGAATATTCTCCCTTGGATTAGTTAAAACATAAATACAAACTGGGTCTTTTATCCAATTCATAATGAATTGTTACTGCTACAAATAATTGGTACAAAACCTGAAAATGGCTATAACTGCTCACAGTAAAATCTAGATCTCCAAAAAAAAAATTTTTTTAATAAGAAAAGGAAGAGAGACTTCCCTGGTGGTCCAGTGGTTCAGAATCCACCTTACAATGCAGGGGACATGGGTTCGATCCCTGGTCGGGGAACTAAGATCCCACATGCCGCGGGGCAACTAAGCCCAAGAGCCACAACTAGAGAGAAGCCCAAGCGCCTCAACAAAAGATCTCGCATGCCACGACGAAGATCCCACGTGCCGCGACTAAGACCTGACGCAGCCAAATAAATAAAATGAAAAAAAAAAAAAAAAAAGGATGAAAATGGGAATGTAAGTTGATACAGCCACTATGGAGAACAGTATGGAGGTTCCTTAAAAAACTAAAAATAGAACTACCATACAACCCAGCAATCCCACTACTGGGCATATACCCAAAGAAAACCATAATTCAAAAAGACACATGCACCCCCAATGTTTACTGCAGCACTATTTACAATAGCCAGGACAGCAACCTAAATGTCCATCAACAGAGGAATGGAGAAAGACGTGGTACATAGATACAATGGAACATTAATCAGCCACAAAAAGAAATGAAATTGGGCCATTTGCAGAAACGTGGATGGACCTAGAGACTGTCATATAGAGTGAAGTAAGTCAGAAAGAGAAAAACAAGTATCATACCAACGCATATATGTGGAATCTAGAAAAATGGTATAGATGATCTTATTTGCAAAGCAGAAATAGAGACACAGCCATAGAGAACAAATGTATGGATAAAAAGGGGGAAGGCTGGGGGCAGGGGGGCGGTGAACTGGGAGATTGGGATTGACACATATACACTATTGATACTATGTATAAAATAGACAACTCATGGGAACATACATACTGTATCGCACAGGGAACTCTACTCACTGCTCTGTGCTGACCTAAATGGGAAGGAAATCCAAAAAGGAGGGGATACGTGTATACATATAGCCGATTCACTTTGCTGTACAGCAGAAACTAACACAACATTGTAAAGCAACTATACTCTAATAAAAATTAAAAAACAAAAGGAAGAAAAAATATCTAAGAAACTTGGACTAGAGATTATGACTGCAAAAGATAATGGAAGAGTAATTAGGCAAGAAATAGAAATCAAAGACATCCAGATTGGAAAATAAGGATGACAACCTCTATTTGCAGATGACACAATTCTACATACAGAAAACCCTTAAAATATTACACCAAAAAAACTATCCTCACTAATAAATTCATCAAGATCGCAAATACAAGACTCTAAGCAAAGCGGGTACAGAGTGGATGTACCCCAACATATTGAATAGTAAAGGCCATAAAACGCAAGCCCACAGCTAACATCACACTCACAGTGAAAAGCTGAAGCTTTTCCTCTAAGATCAGAAACAAGACAAGGGTGTCTACTTTTACCAGTTTTATTCAACATAACACTGAAAGTTCCAGTCAGAGCAATCAGGCAAAAAAGAACTGGAAGGTATCCAAGTCAGAAAGAAAGAAGTACAACTGTACTCGCAGATGACACGATATTATGTATAGAAAACCTTAAAGATCCCACCAAAAAAACTGTTTGAACTAATCAACAAATTCAGCAAAACTGCAGGATACAAAATCAATATAGAAAAATCAGCTGCGTTTCTATACACTAATACTTAGCTATCAGAAAGAGAAATTAAGAAAATAATCTCATTTACAATTGCATCAAAAACTAAAATACCTAGGAATAAATTTAACCAACGAGGTGAAAGACTTGTACATTTGAAAATGGACAAGACCGAGAATAGCCAAAACAATCTTGAAAAAGAAGAACATACTTGAAGGACTCATACTTCTTGATTCCAAAACTAACTATAAAACTAGAGTAACCAAGTGTGGTACTGGCATTAAGGCGAGACACATAGATCAAGGGAACAGCATTGAGAGTCCAGAAATAAACCCATATATAAATATGGTCAATTGATTTTTCACAAGGGTACAAGACCATTCAACAAATGGCGCTAAGATGACTGGAGATATACGTGCAAAAGAATGCATCTGGACTCGTCCCTCACACCACATACAAAAATTAACTCAAAACAGATCAAAGGCCTAAATGTAAAAGCTTAAAGTATAAATTCTTAGAGGAAAACACAGATGTAAATTTTTGTCACTATATCAGAATGAACCAACAGGAGATCATAGATAAATGATAGGTAGATAAAGAAAGAAAAAGACAGACACAGAGATAGATATTTATTTTAAGGAATTGGCTTAAGTAATTGTGGGGACAGGCTAGCAGGCGGGAAATTCAGGCAGGACTTGACACTACAGTCTTGAAGCAGAACTTAACTTTCCTCCAGGAAACCTCAGTTTTTGCTCTTGAGGCCTTCAATTGACTGGATGAGGTCTCGTCACATTATTGAGGGCAAGCTCCTCTACTTAACGTCAACGATTGTAGATGTTAATCACATCTACAAAATATCTTGAAAGGACCCAGATTAGTGTTTGATTTAGTAACTGATTACTACAGCCTAGCCCAGCTGACACAACTAACCATCACAATGACCTTGGACTAGGCAATGATTTCTTAGACATAATATCAAAATTACAAGTAACCAAAGAAAAAACAGAAAAATTACGTTGCATAAAAATATAAAAATCTGTGCATCAAAGAAATAGTATCAAAAAAAGTGAAAAGAGGGGCTTCCCTGGTGGCGCAGTGGTTAAGAATCCGCATGCCAATGCAGGGGACATGGGTTCGAGCCCTGGTCTGGGAAGATACCACATGCCACGGAGCAACTAAGCCCGAGTGCCACAGCTACTGAGTCTGCGCTCTAGAGGCCACGAGCCACAACTACCGAGCCCGTGCGCCACAACTACTGAGTCTGCACTCTGGAGCCCGCAAGCCACACCTATTGAAGCCCACATGCCTAGAGCCCATGCTCCCCAACAAGAGAAGCTCCCGCTCGCCGCAACGAGAGAAAGCCCGCGCACAGCAACAAAGAACAAAAATGCAGCCAAAAGTAAGTAAATAACTAAATTAAAAAAAAAAAACGTGACAAGACAGACCAGAGAACAGGAGAAAATATTTGCAAACCATATATCTGATACAGGTCTAATATCCAGAATATATAAGACCGCTTACAACTCAACAATAAAACTACAAATAAACCAATTTTTTATATGGGCAAAGGACCTGAGTAGACATTTCTCTGAAGAAAATACACAAATAGCCAGTGATCTTGTAAAAAGATGCTCAGCATCATTAGTGACTGGGAAAAACCTCAACGAAATTCCACTTTACACCTACGAGGATGGCTAGAATCAAAGACAAACAATAACGTGTTGGTGAGGACGCGGAGAACTGCTGGCAGAGATGTAAAACGGCACAACTACTTTGGAAAACAGCCAGGTAGTTCCTCAAATGACTAAACACAGTTACCTTATGACTCGGCAATTCCACTCCTAGGTATATCCACCCAAGAGAAATGAAAACATATGTCCTCATAAAAACTTATATACAAATGTTTGTAACAGCATTACTTATCACAGCCAAAATATGTAAACAGCCCGAATAGCCATCATTCTGGAATGTTCTAGAATTAGTGGTGATGTCTGCACAATCTTGTGGATATGGTAAAAACCACTGGGCTGAACAGTTTAATAAAAGGTGAATTTTATGGTATGTCATTTACATCTCGACTTCACAAGGAACGTGTAGGTATGACAGAACCTCCTGTCCTGGCTCTGCTGGCCTTGGGCCCCACACCTCCAGGCTAGGACGTAGCGGGCCACGGGGAGCAGCGGAGCTTCAGCTCCAGGAAGCACCCTCCCCGGGGGCACGAGAGGATCCAACTGAGGTGTTGGCCACCACCCTCCCGTAAGGAGCCCGGCAGCGTTGCACACCAAGTCAGCTCAAAGGGGGACTGTGCAGCCTCCGCAGGGCTACTCTGAGATGCAGGTCGAGGTGTGTGTTCTGGTGGGCCAGCGAGGTGTATGCCCCACCTGTGTGAGATGAGTGCGTGAATGAACTGCACACCACCACCTCCAGGTCCACCTGTAACGTGCACTGGTCAGAACAACAATGCAAACAATCGTAAATGCACTGGTAACACTCATGACTGTGGGAGGGCAGGAGTGGTGCCCATCCAGGGGTGGATCCACCAGGGCCACTGCACCCAGGTGGGACGGGGGAGGGGTGCCAGGCATGCCAGGTCTCACTAGCACCCAGAAGCCCATCTGTCTGCCTTCAACCATGAGCAGAAATTAACTTCGTCCAGAAAGCACTAGCGGCTTAATGAAGCCTCCTATATAACCTCACGTAACCTCTTGGAAAGTTAGTCCACCCTTTACACAGGAGGACAGACCTGATGCAAATGCATATCTTGACATAATTTAAGTGAATGTTCTTAGATTAATAACATTTTTAAAAGCTACCACTTACTGATTAATCATTCTGATTGTGATTAAAACCATTCATATTGTTTCATGACACCACAACTCTATGGAGTAAGCATGACCTTCTCAGAAGGAACTGAAGGGCACAGGGCTAAGTGGCCCAAAGCCACAGGGTAGAGGGCCCTAGGATTTCCATCAGCTTCCTCTCTGCTGCTCTTCGTTGATCAATTTACAGACCCGGTTCGGCTTAGAACCTCACTGCTAACGGCACTTGGGTTCTGCCAGTGAGGAGCCCCAGAGGAGGACCACAGACTCCGCCACCCACTCGATCACCAAGGCTGACAGAACTGGCGCCTACCTATCACCTCCATGGTATTGTCCACCTTTATGTCCTAAAGAAGCAGTCTCACAAGGACTTAACACAGGGAGGGCTGAAAAACACACCCCAACCTGTCTGCTGAGCAGAACTCAGTAAAATCTGCATCGCATAAATACTCACCTAGTTTCTGGCAGTCATTTTAATAATTTTCAATACAAATAAATGATTCTAACACTTCTTTGTAGCCAAATACATTGTTTTCAAAAATGGTATTTCTAATAATCTTAAATATCTCAAATAAGAAAACACCCAATTTCTGATGTTTAGCTTCAAAAAATATACTCTGGGGATTTTTTTTTTAATTCAAAGAATATTAAATGCTTAGAATACATTTATAAATAATATTAAAATTTTATTACTGTGATGGGCAGCTTGGACATCAACTCTCAGAGGCAAATGAAGCAAAAATATCACACACAAGGACACTGTGTCAAGGAGGACAACGGTGACAGGTGAGGAGAAGATCTGCAAATCGGGGATAGAGAAGGTTGGAGAGGACCCAGGTAGTGAGGGCACAGGTGGTAAACAAAGGGCACAGGCAGGAAGGAGCCAGAGCACAGCGAACGGGCGAGCTACCTCTCATAAGCAGTCTTCAAATTCATGGTTGGGGCTGATGTGAGGGGACCACATCCAGAATGATGGGGAAAAGGGGTTTAAAGGGATCCACTCAAGAGAAACAGAACATAAGAACAGCAGTGGCCATAGGCTGATAGAAGGGAGCTACAGAGATTACAGGTGAGGGAGATTCACCAGAGGACGATGGACAGTACAGAGGCACAAACGGAGAGAGGAGCCACTTTCAACCGCAGTTTATTTTCTAAACCAATAAATGTATTCAGCACCTCTTAGCACTAAGCTTTAAAACCTAACGGATTAAAATGTGTCATCCAAATTTAAAATGATCTTACTAATATATCAGCTTATCTACCATCACCAATCATAGATCATTTTTATTTCTATACAGGGCCACAAACACAGCAAAGTGAGTATCACAGTAATTCTCAAGAATCAAGGGTTTAAGACAACTGTGGTCTCAAAGTTGAATCAAGACTCAGGAATTTCAGTTCTCTGGTTAGTAGAACAGAGGGGGACCTAATGTGGGAACTGTATTTATACCAAATGAAGGTCAGATAACACAACAAAGGTTTTTTGTACCAGTTTGGCAAGAGAAAAAAGGTAAGAAAAATCTGAGGTCCAGCCACACACTCTAGTATAGACATGGCAACAACAAAGAGCCAAGATGAGACGAAAATATTTACATTTCAAGTAGAGAGTAATTCAATAAAACATCCTCAATATTAAAGTCTTTTACATTTTAATTACTATGTAATTGTGTTAATTTGCTTTATAATTTTATAGGGCTAAGAAGTTTATACATTTGCATTAATACAATTTTATGCATTAAACAATGTTTTAACAAAAATAATTCAAGACAATACTGAGTCCAAAAGAATTATTTTTCTCCTTAAAGAAGTCCATATGTTACTCAAGATTAAGAAACCCAGGCAATTAGATATTTTACTTTTCTTGTGAACTCAATTACTTTTACTTGAGTATTAAGATGATTTTTTAAATTACAGCAATAAAAAGATAATTTATGATAGTGGATATAATCTGGACATCTGGCAATCACTACTTATTTGGACAATGTGGCTTGAGAAGCAGTAAAACAATACATTTCTCTTTGTCAGTTATCCACTGTGGAGAAAAACTACCTTTTTCCCTCAAATTAAGGGCTGACAAACTACAAAGGCTATAAAATCTCACCCTGTGTAATAAAGCATTCACAATTACCATGCTTGTTGATTGGAAGAGTCTTTGGACCCAAAAAACATGACATTAAGTATTATAACTAATTTTACTACATTTTAATGTAGGTGTCCTGTTGAAACCTCACTTTACATTACACTGTTAATTTTCCAGATTACTTTGTAAAATTATCTATTGTTAAAAGCCTGTTTTAAAAAAAAAGCTATTATATCAGATGAAGGAAGAATACACACACTCAATTGTTCAGTGTTTCCCCATAATCTCTGAACAATATTTTAATTACTCAACTGCACTGAACAAACAAGAAACAGTTTTCACTCTCAATGAATTCAAAGATTTGCTTCTTTACTGACCACAGGGTTTCTCACTTCTATTGGTTTCTCAGTGCCAGACATTAGTCTTCCTTTGGAGGTGGAATATTACCTTTACTTTTGTATAATCTTTTGGCTGCCAAAATCTCAGACAGATGTAAGCAGCTGCTCAGTACTCAACTAAGACAAGATAAAAAGAATTCACACGGTAAGTCTACATCGGGAGCAGAGGGGTCACTGCACAATCCTTACACGGTATCTGGTCAGCTACCCACTGGAGAAAGGATGAGTCCTGGAATCTTTCTAAGTTAAGAAAGTGAAATCTATCTGGCTTTTATCACTGATTTCATAAATGAAGTTGCAGAAGAAATCTTGTACTGATCTTTAGATTACATGTAAAAATGAAATGCAGAGGACCTTTAGCAATTTTTTAGGTGAGAATATCCCATTAGAGATGTATGTAAACACAATGGGCAACCTCTTCATATCCAGTGATTCTTAAAAATCACATACTCACTCCATGATTCCCTCAAACTCCCTTATTTCACAGGATGACAGTTTTGACTTGTCATTTATTTTCTGTGTCATCAAATACCTTCAATAATTTTCTCCTCAGAAAACACTTATGGTGTATCTTTTATTTTCAGTATTCCACTATACTTTTAACATAACCAACATTTTCAATATGACCTATGATAAGATTTCCATCTGCTGTTTAGTAACCTCAAAGAGGCATATTAATTTTAGCATAAAAGATATTCTATTTCCATACATTTCGCTTGTCAATAAACACAGTACTGGGTAGGAATTAACTGCTAACGCTCCTATCAAGCCTGTAATACGCTGCATCCACTGCTTTTCATAATGTTTCTGTTTTATATACAAAATACAAACGCTTTCCAAAATCTTCGGAGCTGGAATCTTTTTGTGAACACAACCAAAAGCCAATCAAGTTGTTACTGGAAAATCATATTGTTACTTCTCAGAAAAGTGAAATCAGTGCCTTTTAGATCCTTCCCAGCAATTAATTATACTATAATGCTACACACATATGTCTAAAAAATATACTCACCGAGGAAATCTGGGGGAAAAAATTCCTTAAGTAACTCCCCAAACTGTTATTCATGACACTAGACAGTATCATCCGCACTTACACTCTTTAACGTGTACATGCAAGCACGGCTGTGTACCCACGAGAAGAGTGAGCACAGCTTTGACCGAAGTCTATACCTCACGATGCGTCTTCCAGAGCCGCCCACATGGTCACACACCAAATCCAGGGTGGGAAACACATTGATATTTTCCAGCCACGTACTCTAAATTTTCAAAACAATATGAATTTCATGCGTATTTATCAATAACAATATATACTTAGTGGGAAGCAGTTAAATCAATGAATTGGTATTAAGTAATCCAGACTAATAAACCATATGCAAGTCAAACTAATTCACTCCCCAAGCACTTACTCAAATTTGAAGTGTGGTAAATTCTTTTAAAAAGATAATTTAAAATTATAATTTTAAAAAAAATTTTACACCCAAAAGACTCAAATACCATTGACCACCTCTTATAAATGTTTATGTTCCAAAATCCTGAAAAGTCACACATAAACCTGTAACAACAAATGCTATTACTTTAAAATACTAGAAAAAATATTTTTTAAATGAGGGATTCTGAAAATTAGTAATTAAAACCATTAAAGCATAACACTGACCTAACAGGACAAATATTTTACTTTTGTAATCTTTATTAATACATGATCATCCCCTAGAGTCTCACCTGCTAGCCTTTCAAACAAATTTCGAAGGCAACACACACGTGGGCGGGGGAAGTCCTTCACAACAGTGGGTGCGGGGAAAGGAGAGTGGACCAGAGGTCAAGGTGCCCAGGGTCTCAGCCCACCAATGTAGAAACAATGTACAGCATTCAGATGGTTACCAGCGCCCACGTATGACAGGACACACTCTCCCAGTGGGCAAGGGGTCACTAGAGACCGACTTAGACTGTCAGGAACCACCACTCTCACATAGGATATCAGTATAATTCCACTTAATCTCAACCACTTAAAATTTTTAAGAATGTATGCCAAGGTAATAGTTCATTTCAAACCTATTTTAATAAATTACACATGCACTAATTTGTATGTATACATTCTCTATGTGTCACTTTAAATATCTTTGATAATTAAAGCCACATTGAAATTAGTAAATTTAGATAAACTGCCGCTGACTTTACCGTATTACTGGCCAAGAAAAGGTAGCTCACAGCTTTAACTTTGAATGCACTTGATAAAAACATGCCAGGGTTGAGAAATCTGTCCTTGTTACATGACCACCTTACTATTTTCTTCAGAAAACAGAACCCATAAGAGAGAAGTATTTTCAACAAAGTAGTACACCCAAGCGCTCTGAGATGAAAAACGGCGACGGAAAGCCTCAAGTCACTCTGGTAAAAGCAGAGCACAGGTGGACTTTCAATTCAGAATTATGTAGCTGCCAAAGCAAAGGATAAATGAACAAAACTAACCCCAGTTAGTGCTAAGAGCACTGGGGGCAGATATTATGAAGAAAAACTGGAACGTATATTTGGATAATTTGCAATCTCTAATTCTATAAAAATTGCTAGAACTCAAACATCTTTCTTAACAATATTTCTGGTGAAATCAAATTCAAAACATAATACCTGGGATTCCTCCTTCTCCTAACAAGAAATTAAACTTATTAGGTAATCTGTACTGTTAAATACTCCACAAATTCCAATTTGCAAGAAGTATACAATATAGGATAAATCATAAAAGGTGTGTATAGGGGAAGGCTACAATAATTCCAATTTCTGCTACCTCAGCAAGTTACTGTACACATACCACATCAATGTAACAGAAATGGCACGGTTTCTGAGGACACATTCCACATTTTATTTACAATTTAAGACTAACGTTAATCTCAAAATCACATATCCATACATCTATTTCCTTTTTGTTGATTTCACTTAAATGTAAATGCATGGTTTGTCCAACAAAGACTGTAAACAACTCTTCACCGCGTCTGGTACATGGAACACCCAGGAACAGCTTGTAACGGAAATCCGTCCACCTCCCCACAACAATTTTATTATAAATACAGGTATCAAAACAATCCTGAACGTATTTTTGATACTACTAGTAGTCAGCACCTATACCGCTTCAAAAATGAACACATTTTGTGACAATATTCATTGTACCTGCTATTTTAGACAATTTCAACGGAAGCTCTTTCACTAAGCAAGAGCACGCCGTTCCGGGTTTTCCTTGTCGAGCTTTCTCTTCAGAAACACATCTGCTTGCACAGCCATCTGACACTTCTCGCTGTTCTTCCACCTGGAAACCTGAGTTCCACTCTGAGTACTCCAGGTTCATGCTTAAATGACGGTGCCTTAACAAGAAAAAAAACTGTGCTGAATTTTCCTCCTGTTACCTGAAAACATAATGGGTGTACATATATTAAATATACTCTTACAGATGTCCAGGTCATGTTTACCAGCTGGAATTATCTTACTTAATGTGTGGGTATTTTGCATTGTGATATTTAATCAAGACATTAACATGAATAGAAGGTTGTTGATTTAAGACAAGTTTTAAATCCACTAAAATTAATTGTTGTATGTTTGTCCTTCTGGTGGCTGTGGAAGCTTCATATTTTCTTTGGACATCATTAGACGTCTTAGCTCTTGAAGTACAACTTTAATGCTGTATGAATTTTGCCATTTTGCTAACACTGGTATGCTCCGTGCATCCACCTGAAAGGAGGGGGAAAAGAGTAAAATTAACTACCAAGTTTAAAGGGGTCTGGCACCAATTTACTAGACACACTTTGATAAGAAGTGCTTTGAAAAAGTCATAGCCTGGCTCTCTTTTCACAAAGCGAACATTATGAAACTACTGGTTCATATAATACTTAGGGAAAATATTCCTTCTTCAACAGGTGTTTCCTAAAAATTTGTGTCCTTTCTGTGTGGTGCTTTTCTGTAAACGTGTAGTGAACTTCGGTCATCAGAAATAAACAAATGTTATATAAAATAACTACACGTAAACATATTTACCAATTCCTTCTTGATAAGGTCAGAGGTTTCTCTCCATTTCCAATGCCACGACCCAAAGTCTGGGCAATGACCTCCACCAGGATTAAGGAGAGAACTGCGAAGCCTGACCTCTGCTTTCAGATCTCTCTCCCGTGTGTTCTCCGCACTGTGCTAAATTCATCTTCCGCTGCAGGAAACTGGCAGGATGGGGCTGGAGCTCCTTCAAAGCCTCACCCCCAGGTACTTGCCATCTCTCGGCCTGCGTGGCAGTTCCCTGGAAAACCCCTCCCGCAGGGTTTCTCTTTGTCTGACCTCAGAACTCACCCACGGAGGACCACCTAGTTCCCGGCCCACCCCTCCACCTGGTGTTTGCCAAAAACAACCAGTGTCAATTGTGTGACACCTCGGAGACACAAAGTACTATGTACAAAATAAGCAACAAGGATGTACTGTACAACACAGGGAAAGATAACCACTATATTGTAATAACTTTAAATGTAGTATAATTTATAAAAATACTGAATCACTATGTTGTACATCTGAAACAAATATAATACTGTAAATCGACTATATACTTCAATAAAAAATAAAAATTTTTTTTAAATTAAAGAAATTGCTTAAACTGTTTAACACCTCTGCTGGGTGAGGAGATGGTAAGAGGAAAGCAGGAAGGTGACCAAATACTTCACAGGAAAGGTGGGAAATTAGATGTCCAGTGAGGCTTTGAAAAGTTCCAACACACGCCTGTGAATCTAGAAGACACACATGTGCAGGGCTGTACAGGCTCAAAAGACCTGAGAAGGCCATATACTCTCACCTATGGCTGACCTTGAGCAACATATAAAGAATTTGATTATGCACCATAACCAAGTGGGATTTAGCCCAGAAGGGCAAGGTTGGTTCAATATATACAAATCAATCAACGTAATACACCATATTAACAGAACAGAGAGCAAAAACCATGATTATCTCAACAGACACAAAAAAGCTTTGACAAAATCCAACAACCTTTCATGATAAAAACACTCAACAAACTAGGTATATCAACCCAATAAAAAGCACCTACAAAAAATATACAGCTAACAGCACACTCCATGGTGAAGGACCGAAAGCTTTCCTCCTGAGATAAGACAAGACAAGGACATCTGCTGCCATCACTGCTACTCAACACTGAACTGGAGGCTCTGGCTAGGCAACTAGGCAAGAAGATGAAATTAAAGGTTTTGAAAAGAAAGAAGTGAAACCATCTCTATGCGCAGATGCCATGGCCTTGTACACAGATCCTAAGGCAGCCATTAAAGGAATTGCTGGAGGGAATAAACAAGTAGAGCAAGGCTGCAGGGTACAGGATCCACAAACCAAACCTCATCTGTGTGCTTGCAATGAATGATCTGAAAAGCAACTCAAGGAAACAATGCCATTTACAATAGGATAAGAAACAGAAGTGTAGGCCATGTACACTGAATACTATAAAAAAACTGTTGACAAAGACATCCCATGTACATGGATCAGAAGATTTAATGTCGTTAAGCTGACAATACTCCTCAAATTGATCTACAGATGTCACACAATCCCTATGAAAATTTCAACTGCCCTGTTTTTTCTTTCCTTTTTTGCACAGCTGGACAACCTGAGCCTTTAATTCATATGGAAATGCAAGGAACCCAGAATAGCCGAAACAATATGAAAAAGAACACTTACTACTACAAAGCTACAGTAATCAAGAAGGGTGTGGGACTTCCCTGGCGGTCCAGTGGTTAAAACACTGCACTTCCATTGTAGGGGGCACGGGTTCGATCCCTGGTCAGTGAACTAAGATCCCGCATGCTGCGCAGGTGGCCAAAACAAACAAACAAAACAAAAACAAAGGGTGGGGCTCACACAAGGATGGACATACAGATCAATGGAATGGAATACAACTGAGAACCCAGATCAATGGAATGGAATACAACTGAGAACCCAGATCAATGGAATGGAATACAACTGAGAACCCAGATCAATGGAATGGAATACAACTGAGAACCCAGAAGTAAATCCATGCACATACAGTCAAAAGATCTCTGACAAGGGTGTCAACCATGGGGAAAGGACAGTCTCTTCAATAGATGGTGTTGGGACAACTGGACATTCACGTGCAAAGGAATGAAGCTGGACCCTTAATTCAAAATGGAACAAAGACCTAAATTAACAGCTGAAACAATAAAACTCTTCATGGACATATATACACTACCAAATGTAAAATAGATAGCTAGTGGGAAGCAGCCGCACAGCACAGGGAGATCAGCTCGGTGCTTTGTGACCACCTAGAGGGGTGGGATAGGGAGGGTGGGAGGGAGGGAGATGCAAGAGGGAAGAGATATGGGAACATATGTATATGTATAACTGATTCACTTTGTTATAAAGCAGAAACTAACACACCATTGTAAAGCAATTATACTTCAATAAAGATGTTAAAAAAAAAAAAACAGGAGTAAATCTCTGTGACGTGGGATTTGACAATGGTTTCTTAGATATAACAACTAAACACTTTCAACAAAAGAAAAAGTAGATAAATTGGCTACATAAAATTTTTTAATTTTTGTGTTGAAAACATCAAGAAAGCAAAGAGACAACCCACAGAATGAAACAAAATTCATGCAAATCATATACCTGACAAGGGGCTCTTGTTCAGTAAATTAAGAACTCTTAGAACTTAATAATAAAGGCTAAATATCTCAATTAAAATGTGGGCAAAGTGGATCGTGGTAGACAGCTGTTATGGACTGCATGTTTGTGTCCCCCAAAACTCATGCGCTGAAACCCTAACCACCACGGGAAGGTACTAGGAGCTGAGGACCTTGGGAAGTAACTATCAGTAGGTTTAGGTGAGGACCCAAGGGTGGAGCCACCAAGATGGGATTAGGAGAGACTTGCTCTGTCCTCCCTGTGAAGACCCAGCAAGAAGTCAGTCATCTGCAGCCCGGAATGAGGGTCCTCACCAGAAGCCGACCGCGTGGGCACCCTGATCTCAGACTTCCCAGCCTCCAGCCTGTGAGAAATAATCTCTGCTGTCCAAACCACCCCCAGTTTATGGTATTTTTGTGACAGCAGCCAAACTAAGACAGCAGCTTTTGTGATGGTTCCTGAAGATCTTCAACTCCTGACATTCACGTCCTATGTGACCCCTCCCTGGAGTGTGGGCTGGACAGAACGCTGGGGTATGACTTCTGACGTTAAGCTACAAAAATACTCCAGCTTCCATCCTCTTTCTTGCTTTCACTCCCCTGCTTTGCAGATGGAAACCAGCTGCCGTGCTGTGAACTGCTCTGTGGCCTCTGGCTATAGTGTATGATAAGGAACCGAAGCCTGACTGAGAACTGACTACTGCCAGCACGTAGGTGAGTGAGGCTGGAGCTGCATCCTTCCTCAGTCGAGCTTTCAGCAGAGACCACAGCACAGGCTGGCATGTGGGCTGCAGCCCTGTGAGAGGCCCTGGGCCACAGTCCCAGCCCACAAAGACTGTGAGACAATAAATCCTTGTCGTTTTAGACGGTTCTGAATAGACATTTCTCCAAAGAAGGTAAAAAAAAAAATGGCCAGGGACTTCCCTGGTGGCGCAGTGGTTGACAGTCTGCCTGCCAATGCAGGGGACACGGGTTCGAGCCCTGGTCTGGGAAGATCCCACATGCCGTGGAGCAACTGGGCCCGTGAGCCACAGCTGCTGAGCCTGCGCGTCTGGAGCCTGTGCTCCGCAACAAGAGAGGCCGCGATAGTGAGAGGCCCGCGCACCGCGATGAAGAGTGGCCCCCCGCTTGCCGCAACTAGAGAAAGCCCTCGCACAGAAACGAAGACCCAACACAGCCAAGAATAAATAAATAAATTAATTTTTAAAAAAAATGGCCAATAAGCAGGTGAAAAGGTGCCTAACCAGAGGAATGCAAATCAAACCACAATGAATATCAATCAAAAGAAATCCTGATGCCTAATCCAGTCACTCTATACACACACCTACGCTCCAATAATTAAACCAGGACTTAATTTCTCTGCTTCCAGGTCCCCATGCCAGCCTGACTATATGAAGCGTTGGTGGCGATGGACAGTCACAGGCACGAACACACAGTGAGCAGGACAGACATGGACAGCCCTGGGAGAGCCCGGGCAGAAGTCAGCCAAGCTGAAGACAAGCCCCACCCAGACCCCACCTCAGCAGACATCCTACTGCTTAGGTGAACGCCCTAGAGCAGGGCCACTGAAAGCACCTTTCACGGAACAGCCCAAGGCCTTGCACTGATTTTTACTGGTCCACCACAACATAAACACAGAAATTCAGAGTGGCCTTTAGAGAGTTCTACAGCAATCTGACGGAGAAACTTTTATCTTAAAAAATCTGAGCTTGGGGCTTCCCTGGTGGCGCAGTGGTTGAGAGTCTGCCTGCCGATGCAGGGGACACGGGTTCGAGCCCTGGTCTGGGAAGATCCCACGTGCCGCAGAGCAACTGGGCCCGTGAGCCACAATTACTGAGCCTGCGCATCTGGAGCCTGTGCTCCGAAACAAGAAAGGCCGCGATAGTGAGAGGCCTGCGCACTGTGATGAAGAGTGGCCCCCACTTGCCACAACTAGAGAAAGACCTCGCACAGAAATGAAGACCCAACACAGCCATAAATAAATAAATTTAAAAAAAAAAACAAACCACCATTTCATTTAAAAAAAAAAAAAAAATCTGAGCTTGGATTTTCTTCTTCATTTCATTTTGCTAGTAATTCACTTTCATTGCACTTTATAAAAATACTGATCCATAACCTACTGGAACCCACGAACGCCCAGTCCTGAGAAGCGTGTTCTAGGGTATAAGAATACTTGCATAAGAATGTTCACTGTAGCAATCTTTTCAGTGAAAACTGAAAACAACCTAAATCCCCAGCAAACGAAAAATGGAATATTACACAATAAAAAGGAGCAATCTAATCTGCATGACATAGCATGGATGAAGTTCAAAGATCACTGACATAGGAGTCCACACAAAAGGGACACAACATAGAAGCACACGCGAACGTGCACAGTGAAAGCACAACCACGCGTGAAAGGGATAAACGCCAAACCTGAGATGGGGCCGCCCCCGACGAAAGCGGAAGGGGAGACCGGGAAAGGCACAGACAAAGTTAACTCTGTACAATGCAGTCTTTCTTTAAAAAAAGACCTGTTACAAATAAGACAGAAATGTTACGGTTTGAGGAGGGTAAGTGGAGGATGTTGGTTACATCACTCTCTAAAACCTGCCTGTGTGTTAGAAACAATTCTTTTAAAAACGCCAAAAATAAAAACAAAGAGAAAAATGATAATCAATTTATAGCAACTGCTACAAAGGGGAAGAATAAAAGAGTGACTGTAGCAGAGTAACAAAACAGACACAGTTCAGACTGGGATTCTGGACAGAACTCTCTGAGAGAGACACTTACACAGGGAAGTGAAGAGTCCGTAAGGATGTCCACCCAGGAAGAACAGAAAGTGCAACGGTCTTGAGGCCAAAGGAAAGGTGTGCAGGGCAGCAAGCACCGTGAGCCCCCAGGGAGCCAGGGTAGAGAGTGTGCACGTGTGGCTGAAGCCACTGCAGGATTTTAAAGCACAGAAGCGACAGGACACAACCTGTGCCTCAGAAAGATCCCTCCGCTGCTTGCTTTGTAAAGATTGGGGGAGGTAAAGCAGGAGAATCAGAGAGGCTGTGCCGGGCCCAGACAAGAGATGATGGCCAGCATTCACTCGGTGGCAACGTAAGGAGAAAAGTAAGACCGGACTCGAGTTACATTTTCAACAGAGACTAACAGACCTTAATGGTAGAGGGTTTAAGGAGGAGAGGCAGAGAAGGAGGCATAATGTCCAAAATGAGATCAGGTAAGCTCGTAAAGCAGGTCTGAAATTTAATCCTGAATTTCCTAGTTCCCACAACAATGTACAACTCACTATGAATTCCTAATTTGCAGAGTCTATAATATGAAAACAAACCAGCAGATGTGAAGCACAGCTATTCCTGGTAAAGAAATTTCACAAAAATATCTTCCTCATAAAGGCAAAGTTGTATGTCATAAAAGAAATTCCCTAAACAATATCCATTCTGTAAATTCAAACTGTTTCGTAATCCTGCTTCCATCACATCTCTTAATATTACTTGACACAGAAATAGTTAAGTATGCACGCTGTAATTTCTAGAATAACCACTGGAAGAACAGAAACAATGAAAAGAATTGACAACAGCCATTTCAAAAATAGGAAAGAAACAAGAAACACGTGTAAAGACAGAAACCACGAGATAAGATGATTATTACACCTGAACGCATCAACACGTTGTACAATAAATGTCCATGGACTGATGCCCTAGCAGGCAGGGCAGGGAGGACTCTCAGGGCCCAGCACCGGCTGGCGCGCCGCACGCAGGGAGGTATGGGAGTGGCCCAGCAGGTCCAGGGCTGAGATGCCCAATAACGCTCCTCCAGTCAGGGTCATGCTTTTGTCCGGTGCACCCAGCAGGGAGGAGCCAGCCCACCTGGGGCCCTGGGGTGGGGTGGGAGCCGGACGGCCAGCTGTGTGTCCAGGACCCAGCCTGCTGCTGGAAGCATGCTTTCACACAGGTGGACTGAGCACATGCAGGTAAACACACTGGGCAACAGAAGGCAGGTTTCTCACCACGGAAGGCAAGAAGTACAAGCATAGAAAGGATGAAATCTGGAAAACGCCCTGCAGTGTTGGAACAGAACTGGACATGATGGTATAAACTCATGGTTTGGGATGGATGATGGACGGAAGAGAAGGAAAGAGGGAGGGAGGAAGGAAGGCTAGCTGTACAGATGTGATACTGGGGCTAAAACTATAAAGAAAAAGTGAGAGAATATAAAAGAAATGCTCCGGATGTTAATTACCGTTGCTGGGGAAAGGGACACAGGGACGGGATGACAGGCGCACACAGAAGTTCAGGTAACGTCCTGCTCCTATGACAGATGAGGTTCCTGCTACTATCATCACATTACCATGCTTCTAACATGTATTCTGCATGTGAGCGAGCTCGCAACACGGCACCTCAAGAACCTGCACTTCAAGTTCTAATACTCGTACGAACCTAAGACTCGCACTGGAAATTATTTCCGCTCACTTCCTTCTGTGAGTCAGGTAGAGCACATCATTTTGATTTATCTGCTTTAAACAACCATGCTCAACCACGACTGTCTGTTCCCGTACAGGCATACTTGTTCCTCAGAGAAAAACCTCCTCTTCATGAATATTCATCCTTTTAATCTCACCAATGTACCTTAACCCTAAAGAAAAATAACATTCAAAGAGAAATAATGACTATCTTATCACCAAATAAGGATTCAGCTGAAATATGACTGCTGAAGCAATTAATAAAACCCTCACCTCTATCTAGGCTAGTACATAAAGGTTCTTAAGGAAAGGTCCATTCAAAAGAGAAAAACAACATGAGGTAAACTGTTTTAGACTTTCTGCTAAACAAAGGTGCTTTTGTTGTTGTTGTTTTAACATTCTCCTGATTATATATTTATAGGTTATGTAAGAATAAAATGACTACTTTAACTTACCATTCCACTGGAATTATTTATTCCATTCATATTAATTTTGGTTACAAATCTAACTGATGGAGGTGCTTCTGGGTATTTAGGTCCACATTCTACTTTCAGGCTATATATTCTGTTTTCATAATTTGTCTGGAAGGCAAAAATAATAATAATAATATTCAAGTGCTAATCAAGAGGGAAAGTACAATATAAATGTACTTAATATTACCACTTGTATGATCAAGAATTTACTTTTCTACAAATTTATTTGATCTATATGGTTAGAAAAAATACAGCAAGCACACTTAAAAGTAGAGATTTTATAAAATTAAATAATTCTACAAAGTAATATCAAAATGATCAGAACTTGCTTTTGTAGTACAGACAATGCCTGTAACAAATTAAAAAGAAAAAAAAGACCACTTAAATTCAGATTTTACTAAAAAGTCCATATTGTGGCTTGACCTGTGTCACACATATATAAAGGTTCCCATTTTTCCAGGACAATTCTGTTTATTCTCACTGCTCCTGTATTAATTATTAATAATACTTCATTTCATTCTCAAAAGGGTCTGACTGGACAATAAGTTATATGGTTACCCCATTTATACAGCAATCAATATATCTTCTGGTATAAACGCCATATTATACCATTGTCCAGCACTAGAACAATGAATTCATGCTTCTTATTAGTTACATTTACATTATTACTTCATTAATTTTGTGGTCCATTAAATTCCATTATCTAAATTCAGAGATACAATAGCCAACTTTTATTTTTCCACATCATTTAAAAACAGGGTTTCTTAATCGAGAAGTTGAACATTACCATATTATAAAACAGCCATTTCAAAGCTACCAGACTTAATGCTTCTAGATTTTTCAAGGCTTACTTTTATGCCTATAATTAACTCTTCTTTATCCTTAACGGCTTCTGTTCACTCGGTAAACTTATTAGTGTGCAATTAAAACAAGAAAGTAAAAAAACAAATGGAAGTGGCAATTTAATACCTGTTAATTCCTGTATAAACATGGGAAAAACGAAGTTAACCATCTGTAGACCTCACTTACCCCAACTGACCCACAGCCTCCTCTCCCTTAAGGAAGAGTTCTCCCAAGTGGAGGCCAGGTCTGGGTTATTAAACTACCGTAATTTAAGATGTACACAACAATCTTATACATATATTATTAAATATTTCAATATTTTAAAAAAGAAACAGCTGGATAAAACTCATCCAAGTTTAACAGCAAACATATATTAATAATATGCCCAGGACCTGCAGAGGTTTAAACAGGACTAAAGGTCAAGGAAATCATCTTGTCTGTTGTTCTCCAATCACATGCACATCAGCCTCTCTAGAAAACTTGTGTTAAAAAAAATAATAATTTTTTAAAAATGATACAAATGAACTTATATACAAAACAGAAACAGACTCACAGACATAAAAAGCAAACTTATGGTCACCAAAGGGGAAAGTGGGAGGGGGAGGGGTAAATTAGGAGTTTGGGGTTAACAGATACACACTAGTATACATAAAATAGATAACCAACAAGGACCTATTGTAGAGCACAGGGAAAATGATACTCAATATTTTGTAATAACCTACAAGGGAAAAGAATCTGAAAAAAAATAGATACATATGTATGTATAACTGAATCACTTTGCTGTGCACCTGAAACTAACACAACATTGTAAATCAACTATACTTCAATAAAAAAAGAAATAGGGCTTCCCTGGTGGCGCAGTGGTTGAGAATCTGCCTGCTAATGCAGGAGACACGGGTTCGAGCCCTGGTCTGGGAGGATCCCACATGCCGCGGAGCGGCTGGGCCCGTGAGCCACGGCTGCTGAGCCTGCGCTTCTGGAGCCTGTGCCCCGCGACGGGAGGGGCCGCGATAGTGAAAGGCCCGCGCACCGCGATGAAGAGCGGTCCCCGCACCGCGATGAAGAGTGGCCCCCACTTGCCGCAACTGGAGAAAGCCCTCGCACGAACCGAAGACCCAGCACAGCCAAAAATAAAATAAATAAATAAAAAAAAAAAAAAAAAAAAAAAAAAAAAAAAAGAAATAAAAGGAAAAAAATTTTTTTCTTAAATAGCCCCTGAGAAATTCCATACTGTTAAAAATACTCAAAGTACATGGAAACAATTAGAACTCTCATACTTTGCTGGTTGTAGGGAATGGTATAACCATTTTGGAAACAATATGGCATTTTCTTATAAAGATAAATAAGCACACACCTCCCCTACCATGTAGGAATTCCATTCCTAGGCATTTTATCCAAGAGAAATGGAAACAAACCTATGTTCATGAGAAGACTTGTAATCATAGCAGCTTTACTTGTAATGGCCAGGGAGTACTACGATCAGGAGAAGCGATAAGCACATTGTGGCATCTCTGTGAAACACACCACTACCCACTTCATGGAACAACACAGCTGATCCCGAGACATTAAATGCCAAGTCAAAAGAAGTGGGCCTCCAAGCACACACACTGCACGATTCCACTTGCACAAAGTCCTACAACACACAAGACTACTCTGGGGTGTAGGGAGTAGTGACTGGGGCAGGGTGGGGATGGGGAGGGGCACAGGGAATTTCTGGGGGCACAAACATGTTCTGTATCTCGACATGGGTGCGGGGTAACAAGTTCCATTTGTCGAAAATCATGGTAATATCTATGCATTTCACTATATGCAAATTATACCTCAATCTAAACTAGCTTACAATGATTAAACATCCTAACTTTTGGTACCTTGGATTAATTTCATCACCCCTGGATTTTAAATTAACAGCCAAGTCTTTCTGTTGTCTAACAAAAGAGTGAAAGAAAAGAGAGTAGTAAAAGCAACTAATGTTTATTAATTATGTACTACAGATACTCTCTTATTGTCTAATTATTAATTCATTTAATTCTCAAAACTTCTAAAGTAAGTATACATATAAGGAAACTTGGAAACGTTACTAAACATCTAATGCTAAAAAATACTGCTTCAGAAAATTTAATATACAAACATATATGGAAAGACAAAATTGTTAATTATATAAATCCAAATAAATAGTGGAAAAACATAAAAAACCAGGGATCTTAGTAACATACAAAAAACCGAGAAACAACTAACCAAGTAACAGAATGTTAAGGCAGGAATTCTCCTATTACCCTAAAGCTGGGGACAAAATTGTTCTGAATCAGGCACCTTCCAAAGAAAAACCAACTAAGCCGAGATGCCGCCCCTGCAGGTTTTATTAAAAGGCAGCTGAGCAGCTGAATGAGTGCTGGGACCACCCACTTTCAGCCAGCACCCCAGGCCTCAGCGAGGCGGGGAAGCCTGGCTGGAAGGACAGGGCCTCTCAGGGGTGCCTCCTGCGCCTCCCGCTCCACAGGAAGGGGAAGGGGCTCCAAGACAACCCCCCCACCCCCCACCCCGCAGAAAGCGGCAGGGGGCAGCATCCTGTCTCTGCGCCCCCTGCAAGCAGGCCTAGCCCCATCCCTGGCTCCCACTGGGCACAG
The DNA here is from genome assembly GCF_949987535.1 of Balaenoptera acutorostrata. Taxonomy (NCBI): domain Eukaryota; kingdom Metazoa; phylum Chordata; class Mammalia; order Artiodactyla; family Balaenopteridae; genus Balaenoptera; species Balaenoptera acutorostrata. The sequence goes on from NC_080080.1 coordinate 82,598,870, forward strand.
CAACCCAGCGAGCTTCCTGTGGTTCAGCGACACCAGGAAACAGCTAGTTTGGGGGTCCTGCTGATGACCCCAACCGGGTGAGAGAGACTTGTGAACTAGGTTACAGGGCAGCCCACAAAATCATGGAGGGTCTTATGCACAAACTCCAAAACGCTCTTCAAGTTTCAAGTCTCTTAGAGGTGTAGCGACCAGAGAAAATCCAAATGTAAATAATTTCGCATGTATCCTCCACCCAGTTCAGACTGTCCAATCTGCAAGCTGCTCATTAGGTAAGAATGCTCATAAATTATAAGCACTTACTTTTACCAAAAAGACCATGGTGATACTGTTCACAGGCAGTGAAAATCAAGGTTTTCATTACAAATACCAAGTTATAAAACATCAAGAATTCTAACCATCAGGATTTTATTTGCTTCCTCACATGTCTCATGGAAAAATCAGAGCACTGGAGGGAAGAGGGAACTTGTTAGTTTAGCAGAGTGCACGAACTCTGCAAAGGAATAACAGAAAATGCAAAACATACATTAATTCATTCTCTGAAGTTAACATTGCTAATTACCTGACCATTTTTCTTTTATAAAAAATCAAGAGGAAATCTAAACTCTACCCAACAGCAAAACAGTTGAAATGCTCCCATCACAGGCAGCAAACAGTATACAAAACCAAAGACTAAAAAAAATTTCATTATTTGTGTTCTTTCCAACGAGTCAAAAAACATACAATACATATTTCCAAGAGTCACTGCAGGGTGCGCAGTAAATGGTGCCTTTGAGTAAGGAATGCAACGCAGAAAAAAATTTCCCAGTCTGAAAAAGATTTTGAGTAAAAATAGGAAGTCATAAACTTGAGAAAGACCTAAGAATAAAACAGGTCTGTTGCCAGCAATGCTAGAAAATATGCAAGAATCAGTCTTGTCTACATATTTTATAGATGAAAACATGGAGGCCAGAACATTTCCATGGCGAGTCAACTGTCATTGGCCAACAGCAATGTGCACTCAACACAAACCAATTTAGAAACCCTGATGACACACACAGCGGGTTAGTAACATGTTACATCAAAACACACTGTTTGCTCTTCCCAAATACCCCTCCGTTTCCTCACCTTTTCTCCTCTCTATCTGGAATGTTCTCCATCCCCATCACCACCTTCTGAAATCCTACCAGCCAGTCCTTTAAGGCTCATTCCAAAGGCAACTTCCTCCACTGTTCAGCCTTCCTCAATTATTCCAGCTAGAAGAAACATATTCTAAAGTCCCGCAGTGAACTTTCTCTGCCATATTCAGAATCTATCATTTGTGTTCATTTCTTCTCCTCTACTCAACTGCAAACACTTTGGCAGCAATGATCGTATCAGTCTTTTCCCCCCAATCCTCCAGAAAATCAAGCATCAATAAATGTATACAAAATAAGTAAAAAGTGAGGAAGTGTTTCAGTTAAAGTTACCATAATTATTTATTTTAATATCAATATTATAAAATAAAATGCTTACTCTAAAGTGACAATAAATATTAATAGAAAAAATATGTAATTTATAGCACTGACCCTTGGTGGCCCAATAATCATGCCTGTCCACCTTGTAAGTGTCATATCTTCATCATCTTCAAGGCCCCAGCTAACCGTACCATCGCCTACTCCTTTTTGTCCTTCTTCAAGTTCTTCCAACAAGCGAAAATTACGAGGAACTTTAACGCCTATACAAAAGAATGTCAATGTAAATGTAAAAAGCTCACAATTATAAGGGCTACACATATTCAAATTCAGCTTTTCCCAAATTAACCTTTAAAAATTATTTCCCAAAAAGACAAAATTCCCTTTAAAATGCATTCTGCCCCCAAAAATGCTGAATCTAAAAACCCTTCAAAATGAAAACGCTAAAGAAAGCACTGTTCCAAACATTAACAGCAGTACAGAACATGTATATAAATTCCTAATCAATCAATTTTACACTGACACAAATCAATCATAAGGGAATCATCGTAAGTGATTATTTTTCCATAATTGAGATTCCTGTTCCTCAGCCAAGAACACTACATCGAATAAACAGGCGTGACCAGAAAGTTCATAAAAGCTCCATTTCATTAGCATATACTCTCCAGTAATCTTAAAGAAGAGAATTATGTTCCATCTGTAAAAATGCACTAAGAGGTACTATTTTTGAGAATGCTGACCCCACCCTCGGTCCTGAGCCAGTCTGCTGGCTGCCTAATAACCAGGGGGCCCCGTCTCCCCTGTCAGCGGGTTGGAGGCTGGAGAGCCAGCCTCCTGGTGGATGTTTCCTAAGACGCGTCCTTCTCCTCTGGGCCCAACCCAGCAACAGTTTCACAATCCAACAACCTTTCTCACACCTCCACTTCTTTAGACCTCCTCATTCTACTTATTTCTAAAATCTTAACACAGAAATGTTCCTCTCTGCCTAGAACCCCCAGCCTTTCACAGTCCCTACTCCCTCATTCTCACTGAACCTGGTCTTTGCCACCATTCTGACCTCTAACCCCTGGAACCAACCATGATTTGTGCACTTTATCACAACCTGTCCTAGGATCACTGGCCTGGCCTCTCCAGAGGATGGACCCTGTGGTTTTCCGTGTTCTCAACAGCATCTAGCATGAAACACCCTCCAGCCCCACTGCACAAGTCTTGAAAAAAATCAGGACCCTCTCCTTCTGGCTCTGGAGCACCGCCTCTCTCCCTCCCTCCCTCCCTCTCACATGCAAGCACACACACAATCATGAGGCAGGAAAAAAAGTGACGTCTCTTTTAAAGCGACTATCATTTTGTATAACTTATCTCTCTTGCTGAAATTAAAACATCTCTTTCAGTTACTAATTTGTAGTAATGCATCTGGACAAACAATGGCAAGCCAATAAGTACTGCAACTTAAAAACACTAGCCACGGGGCTTCCCTGGTGGTGCAGTGGTTAAGAATCCGCCTGCCAATGCAGGGGACACACGGTTTCGATCCCTGGTCCGGGAAGATCCCACGTGCCGCGGAGCAACTAAGCCCGCGCACCACAACTACTGAAGCCTGTGCACCTAGAGCCCGTGCTCCGCAACAAGAGAAGCCACCGCAATGAGAAGCCTGCACACCGCAATGAAGACCCAACGCAGCCAAAAATAAAATAAATTATTAAAAAAAAAAAAAAAAACTAGCCACTTTATGTGCTGTGCTTCATAAAAAAGGCTTGAAAATCTTGGGCCACAGAAACATGGAGCTGTTATAAATCACAAAAGCAAGAGTACTCATTATTACAACTACAATAACTAGTAATAACCATTTGTTCAGGATACACTGTGTGCGATTTTAAATAAATTATCCCACTTGATCCTAAAAGCACTCATTTTACAGTTATAGAAACTGAAGTTTGAAAGAGTTAAGTGACCTACCCAAGGTCACACAGTTACAAGCGGCAGATCCAGTATTAAAACCCAGTTTCTAGACCAAAGTCACTCTCTTAACCGTTGGGTTATACAGCGAGCCATCCCGGCAGCATCGTGGGTGCGGCCCAAGGCCAGCTCCCAGTGCTGCTCCCTCCGAGACAGGGGCCCCGGCCCCGTTTTCTCATCTACAAAAGTGAGACCACGGTGGCTTCTGCTCCAAAGAACCACTGTGAAAATTAAACGAGGTAATCTATCTTAAACAGAATAAATGTTGACTATGACCATTTTAGTATCCATAGTAAGTAAAATTACAAAAAACTTCCATTCACCTCCATCTACGTTTTGGGAGAATTCAAGCTCTCTGTACAGTCCTGAAGGTGGGCCCCCGGAAACAGTCCCCTGAGCTCTAAGTTTCTATGCTCGTAACACTGGGACAACTGCTATTCCCTGCAGCTGCACAGTCAGAATCTCCACCATCTATTGCTACTGACTTGCTTTTTAAAGGCTTCTTAAAGGACCTTGATTACCCTTACCATTATGAAGTCATTCCCCAAGAAAAATTCTAAATTTGTGTTGAATTTTGTTGCCTCCTTTTTATAAACAATTCAGTCAGGTGAGCTTTATGAGCATCCAAAAGTACAAAGTAAACAATGTAAAAGTAATGTTTCTTTTTACATAAGTGCCATAAAAGCGATAAACCTAGTGACTGCTACACTTTTCACCATTTCTATGCTGCATTTTGGGGAAACAGTTCTAAGATTAATGGATCAATTATTGGCAATGTTAACATTTAAAAGATTATAGCAGCTAAGATTATTTTGTTTTTAAAGTATAAGACTCAAAACAAACACCAGTGAGCTACATTTTTAAATTCAGGGCTAGAGTACTCCGGTTTTACTTCACCCAACCACTAATGTCTGTGAAGAGAAAACACCACGAGATGGGGATGTTGGTCTGTGAGTGTTGCAGTGTGTACATAAGCTGCCCTCTGGATCTCTTGCCATGTCTGAGCCTTCTTCTATTAGTTCAGAGTGCCTTTTTCCTATGTGTGTATATGTGTGCATGTTGTTGTTATTACTGTTGTTGTTTAATAGTTTTAAATACTTTAATCCCTTAGTCTGGGATCTTCATTAAAAGAAAAAAAAAGCAGCCCATATACCCACCCCTTCCTAGCTGAAACTCTTTTAAAATGCTGTCAATTTTTAGATCCAGAAGAACCTCAGAGACCATCAGGTCCAAAACCTAACGCTTTAGAGGAGAGTTCTCACCAGGAAAAGTTAGGTTATAATCCTAAAGTCACTTAACTACCAGTTAGTTACCAAACCAAGTCAAAAACCCAAGTCTCCAGGCATCCACTAATCTAGTCTCCTCCTTACTACATTACAATGAACCTCCATTCATAAGAGGTAAGACCCAAAATAATATTATTCAAAAGTAAAATGCTGAATGCAAACAACCCAGAAAACATGCTTTCAGTTTTTAATCTCAAGGCTATCAGATTCCTAATAATGTACCTTTAATTCCCACAATACCAAAAGTAAAGGCATAAACACTGCCAAATAAAAACTAGAATGAGTCTTGAAATGCTGTTTATTAGTAACATGGATTTCCCAATTATAACTTATAAATATTTTTACCTTTTTCAGTTATAAGGAAAAAAGCCCAAATAAAACCTTAAATAGTAATAACTGTCAATCTATCCACACAAACGTAAGAAATGACAGCAAAGCAAATTTAACACCACTTTGCAACCAACCATCTAAATTAAGAAAGCTCTGATAACACTAAAAAAAAGAAAAAAAAAAAAAGATGAGGTGGTATAGTTTTGAAGAGGGCCAGGTGAATTCCAGTTCTACACTCTGGGATGTAGAAAACCCAAAAATAAATAACTATGAACATTTTAGTGTATTTCTTTTTAGATTACTTTCCATATATAGTAATATATGGTTTCTGTGTTTTTTCCCAAATGATATCATGACTCATAATTTTGTAACTTGCTCTTTTCCTCACTTACAAACATGTTTCTATACGAAGCATAATCAAGTACCATTTTTAAATGTCCTGGTGACTAATATTAGTCATGCTGGGGAACGGGGTGGGCAGGACTTCACTGGACACCCTTTCACGCTATTTGACCAGGTGAATCATCATCACCTACAGAAATGAAAGGAAAACCCCCATACAAACAGAACGAATTTCTTCCATCTTATCTGCTTTCCAGCCCTACTTAGCTGGTCCTCGCGAACACCCAGCTCCCCCGCACTTCACGCCCAGAGTGGCGTTGGTAGGTTAGGGGAGGGAGTGTCGGGGCGCCCAGCTTACGGGCCGGTCAGGCTGCGTAACTGCCCCTGCCGAGTTCTCTTAGGCGCTTGGGCTTCTGTCACCCTTCGACACACCTGAGGGGGCACGCTGCTAAGATGGAACTCCTGAACAGTCCCACTTGTAATGAGCGCTTGCTTCCCGTCCCACTCTGGGAGTTCAGAGTCCCCGCAAACTCCCAGCAGGCTGACTTCGTTAAAATGGACATACTTATTGAGCATCTCCTCTGCTCAGAGGAGGCAGAAACATTAAATTTTACCTTATGTTGTTTTAACATCACCATTTCTCTAAGTAAGAAAATTAATAAGGCTTAAACTACTAGGTTGGGCCACATGAGTGAAACTGCTGATGTTCAGGCATCTCTGTGATCAACAGAAAGTGATTTTGCAAGGTTCACCCTAACAACATGGAGAGCTAGTGGGGGAGGCGAGGCGAGGAGCAAACAAGTCCCAAAGCCCAAGCTGCCCGCCATCACTCTCCCTCCCTCCCCTCAGTCCCAGATGGCATGCACATCCCTGGTCCCGCAAATCTGATGGGAGGAGGAACACGTCATGACCAGCCGTGGGGGCAACTGCCAAAAATAAACCCTGCTCCGAACGCTCGTAAAAAGAGCCTTTCCATGTATCACACACCTGGGTGTGCGCGAAGCAAAATATTTCCCTACCCAGGGAAATAATATAACTGTCATTTTATATTTTTCAAAGTACTTTCCCATACAGTCATCTATCTGAATAAGGGAAATATCTTTTGAGTTATGAGGGGCAGATATATCCACATTTTCACAAAGATCAAAGACATGAAGTAACTCACTCAAGATCATGGCAAGCCAGTAGCTGAGTCAAAAGTGAAATTCACATTTCTCAGCATGAGTACAACTCTTTCCATTACTGTATACTGCATACTTCAGAAAATAAAAAAGAAAGCAGGGAAACTTCAGAATGTGTACGACTTAAAATACATATTTTTCAAAATATACACATTGTTGAAATTCACTATATAAACAAAAACATACAGAAAGTTTTAAAATTCAAGTCTAAGAAACAGGGACTTACCTTCTGATTTTGCATTGCTTAAAATTATATATTAACAGAAGCATTTATAAAAGCTCTCTGTGAATAATATTTTCTAATTTTTCAGAAATTTAAGACTCAAATATTTGTTTGGTTTTAACATTCTTTTCTTCCTTAATGGGATGAAACAAAATTAGGAAAACACCACATGTAGCGGAACATGCATTAGGCAGCAAAGCACTGGGAAACCTGTATTTGATTATATCCATTACTTCTACATTAATTCATCCCTTCACTCAATAAACCTCTGACTACTGGATGTAGTTACTATGCTAGGCACTTGATACCAGAAGGACTAAAACCTTTGTTTGCCCTCAAGAAGTTTACAGTCTATGAGAGGAGGACAGTTAAAGAGATAGCACAACACAAAGTAAAACATCCTCTGGGGACACCTAGGAAGGACAATCAACCCCAAAGAATGGACAAGGAAGGTCTCCTTGAAGAAGAAACTCTCCAGGTACAACATAAAAGAAACCATTCAGGGGGAGAGTAGGTGAAAATATTCAGGACATCAGTGGAGAAAATTAAAAAACATAAGCAAAGAATGTCAAAAAACTGAATAAACAGAACAATCTGCCTACATGAGAAACTCACTGCAAATACATAAGTTCTCCTCAAACTAATCCACAGATTCTTACAATTTAAACTGAAATTCCAATAGCATTGTTCTTGGAACAGGACAAAGAGTTCTAGTATTCTTATGGAAAACTTAAGGGGCAGGAATTCGGAGAAAACTTTTAAAGAAAAGGAAAACAGAGGGGATAACTTCCCTAGATGTTAAGACTTCCCCATCAGCCAAAGAAAGTAATTAAGATAATGTGAAGTCAGTGCAAGAATCGACAAACAGACTAATGAAAAAGAAAGCCCCAAAACAGATACATGCATGTATGAAAACAGGATATGTAATAAGGGCAGCATTAAGAGTCAGCAGGGGGACTTTCCTGGCAATCCAGAGGTTGAAACTTCGCCTTCCAAAGCAGGGGGTGCGGGTTCAGTCCCTGGTCGGAGCTAGGATCCCACACGCCTTGCGGCCAAAAAACCAAAACATAAAACAGAAGCAATACTGCAAAAAATTCAATAAAAACTTTAAAAAATGGTCCACATCAAAAAAAAAAAGAAAGAGTCAGCAGGAATCCACACTAAAAGAGGACCAATCTTGAGTCATGTACCAGAAAAATATATATGTTATTATTTTGCTTTAAAGAACATTAGTGGAAAACTGGCAGTCTGAACAGGGCCCAGAGATAAAAATTCGGTATCAAAGTTAATTTCCTGATTTTGATAATTATATTGTCGAGCAAGAGAACGTCCCGGTTTTCAGTACACACACAGTGAAGTATTTAGCAGCGAAGAGAGACATGTCTATAACTTATTCTCAAATGGTTCATTAAAAAAAGTATGTCTGTGTGGACGGAGGGGAAGAGGGAAAGAAAGAGTACACACGCAAGCACATGCAAAAATCTTAAATATTAGCAGGGGGTAGGATTTCCTCATACTGTTCATGTAACTCTTCTGTAAATCTGAAATTATTTCAAAACAAAAAAATAGGGAAAGAATAGACTGGACTGTTCAGTAAATGATGTTAGAAAATTTTATCCACATGGAAAAATAAATTAGATCCCTATCTCACAGCATACATGAAAATCAATCCTAGGAATATTAAATGCCTAAATGTGAAGAGCAAAACATAGACTTTAGGAGAATATATGATATCCTCCTCCGACCTTGGGATATAAGAAAGGATTTCTTTAAAAAAAAAAAAAGCACAAACCAAAAGATTGATAAACTTGACTAAAATTTAAAAACGAACTTGACAAAAGAGCCACAAACTGTTATGAGTAACATAACCAGAAAATGTCAGCCTCCAAAATACACGAAGAATTCATCCTATGATTCAACAAGGAGAAGAAAATAGTGAATAAGGAGGTTCACAGAAATGGAAACGGATGTACAATAAACACATAAAAAGGGTTCTCAACCTCAACAGTAATCAGGGGAAACATGAATTAAACCATAACGACTCTCCACCAGACTGACAAATATTAAGTCTGGCAATACTTGGTTTGACAAAAATGTAGAGATGGAGGCTCATTCACTGCTGAGGTTGGCATAAACTGGTACAACTCTGGGAGGAAACTGGTAACATTCACGGAGATGCTGGCAAAGGGTTGGAGGAAGGTAGGAATGCTCACTTACCATGATTTCTAATCGTGAAAATTTAGAGACAACCTAAGCATCACATGGTATAATCCATGACAGAATACTGTTGCAATTAAAATGAAAGAATTAGAGCTACAAGTATCAATCAATGTTAAAATTTTACAAACATGTTGTTTAGTGAGTGTACAGTTGCAGTTTTACAAGGTGAAAAGGATCTGGAGATTGGCTGCACAACAAAGTGAATACATGATATTGCTGAACTGTACAGAGGCAGTTAAGACAGTAAATTGTATGTTACAAACACTTTACCATAATTAAAAAGAAAAAATAAACCAAAAAAAAAAAAAAGCTATATATCAACAGACCTTTACTATACTCTTCCTGAATACATACATACCTAGCAAAGGTATAAAAATGTTTGTGGAATATACTCCTTAATCAGGATAGTGATCACCTCTGGGCAAAGAGGAAGGGGCCTAGTACTTGGAAGGGTCCTGGTAATGTTTCGTTTCTTCAAGAAACAAAAAACCTGAAGCAAGAATAATTTATTAGCGTTTGAGAGAGCTGGGGGTGGGTGAACGTGTATTTATGCATTTTTCTGGTGTTTAAAAATCTTTCATCTAAAAAGCAAAGGAGAAACAGTACCCAAACAAGGAGAGAAAGAATGGTAGGCAATGTTTGGGGATAGCAGTTGAGTATAAATGAGCAAAGAGCCAGAAACTGCCCGGAAGGACAGGTGTGCTTGCAAATTCAGACTTCACCTGCGGCGATGAAGACCAAGGGAGGGGTTTAAGCACAGACTTCAAGGACAGGAGGGCAGAGGGGAGAACAACATTGGCTGTGATGAAAGAGCAATCAGGGAAAAAACGTTAAATGCCTCCACTAAGAAAAATGTGGTTCGTTTTATTGTTCTAATTCTGTGATTTTATTTATTTCCAATAACCAAAACTAAACATCAAGCACGAGCTAGGAACTGTGCTAGGCCATGGGATCTCACACTGACAGTCCCAGCCCCAGCCCTCATGGAGTCGACAGCATATCAGGGCAGCACGACACAAATCACAGCGTATGAGAAGCACTTAGATGACAAAAGCAACAGGAAAGTTTCCTAAAGTAGTAGTTTTGCTCTACCACAAAACTAGACAGGTGACTTTGGGCAGTGTCTTTTTCTTACACTCTGCGTACTCTGATGTAAAATGTGGGACTAAACTACATGAGCCCACCCCAACCCAGCTCACTGACCCGCACATACAAGCCTACTTCAGGAGGGGTCCGGCTGGACTGGGGAGAAAGGAGAAATCCTGTCCCCAGGTCTCTGCCCCACCTCTATCCTCAGCTTCAGAACCCTTACACAACCACGTTATTCCTAAAGCTCCTCCCAAGTTTAGGATTCTTGAATTCCATTTGGAGGACTGTTTCAGAACATCAGACATGACCCTATCCAAAGAAGTCCAAAAAAAAAAAAAGCAAAAGGGAAAAAGTAATAAACATAAGGTATAAAAATTTTAAGTTGATTTTTAAACTATTAAAACCCTATAACATCAATAACCAGTTACACTGAAGTAGTAAATGGATAATATGTATTTCATAGACAGATATGAAATACAACTGATAATCCAACAAGAAAATGAACCAAAAGAGAAAATAAGAAAAACATGCAGCCTTGAAAAAAAAAAATGACATTACTGTACTCCCATCAAAAAATAAAAGCACAGTAAACACAATGCTGGCAAGACAGTGGATAAACTACATTTATCCATCCTTACATCTCACTGGAAATTGACTACACCTTGCTGAAGAGGGAATTTGACAAAACGTAAGAAGAACGTTACCAGAATTTTTAAATATTTATACGCTTTGATTTATACTCCAGTCTGTGAAATCCACCCTCAAGAACAAAGCACACAGAGTGTAGCCTGCCTCAGAGCCAACTGTGAACAACCCGTCTCCTGTCTCCAGGCACGTGCCCTCCTGGTCAGAGGCCAGGGCTACTCCCCTCCCCCCGAATCTGGGCTGGCCTTGCCACCTGTTTTGGTAGAATGTGATGCTGGTGCAGTTCTGGGCTGGGACGAGCCTCGTCAGAGCCCTATAGCTTATGTTTGGTTTTCTTGGAAGCCAACCACCATATAAATTCTGACCTCCCAGACACTACTGGGATGCGAGGAAGTCCAAACAGGGCACCTGGAGTGGCCACGTGGACGAGAACCAAGGCGCCTGGGCAAAAGGCCCAGCCCACCGTCAGGTGAAGGGAGACGAGCAAAACCACCCAGTCAGCCCCCGAGTCATAGGAATAAATCACTGTTTGAAGCCATATATCCATTTCAGATATTAAAATTTGTCTTAGAATTGATGAAATATGGCAGATGAAAATAAATCTGAAAAAAATTTCAAATCAAACATACATCTGAAGCATCTGTACTATACCTTCAAACACAAATCCTCTGGATTAGAGGATCTGCAAAGTGCCTCGAACCCGTGGTATGGAAGCTGCATTATGTACAGTAGAATGTGAATCATGCTACTGGTACTCTTTAGGTGACAGCCAAAACCACTCTGCCCCCAGCCACTCCCCCAAATTTCTGCAACTCTTCTTACAGCCTATGTGCTGTATACTAACTCAGGTAAGGAAAAAATAAGCAGCTTCATGTGTTTATTTAATGCAAGTATTTGAACACAAAATATCCTTTTAGTACTGCTTCACTTCAGAAAAGTAAACTCAAAACAAAATTTAAAAGTAAAGCATTGTAATACACAAAGGGGGAAAGCTAGATTTTACTTGAGCCATTTGTTTTCTCATTATTAAGTCACTCACATAGAAATCGCACCATAAGGACATGACAACATCAGAGGCACTCAATAAACACGTGGTGCGTTTACGGCAGGTGCTTCCTTTCAACCTTTCTGTCGACACTTATGGGCCAGTCCTGAAGCAGGTGATGCCGATTCTGAACACAGAATCCTTTCCCCAGCGTCTTGGCGGTGGTGGTGGGTGAGGACAACCATGTGCGCGGACGCATTCAAATGCAATAAGCTACCACAAGAGATTCTGCTCAGACACACTACTGATATCTCGATGAGGCAGACTAAGCAGGGAGAACAGAGTTACTTAATATTCTCCAGGAAACCTGTGAGCAACGTTTACTTCAGAACTAAGAAGGAATGCCTCCCTGAGAATAAACTCGGGAGTGGCGGAAAGCTGGGTGAACCACAACATACGCTGCCTCCTCTCCAGCAGGGACCTCCAAGTGGAGCGAGGACTGGCACGCCTCCCTCGGACGGAGACCACTTACAGGGTGCAGGGGCTCTCCTGTGCCGCCAGGGAGCTGCAGTTAGAAGCAAAGGGAATATCCCGCCGAGTCACTGCTGGCAGGGTGAACACCTGAGAAAATTAAAACTTTTCAATAACAAGTACATCCTCTCAGGAAACAACCAATTACATCAATACTGTTTAGTAAGCTGTAACTGATAATTCACGTAGCAGGTGACACTACCATGAATAACAAACAGTAAACCAAGCTATGCATTGTTGGTACTTTTCAATAACATTCCAGTCACTAGACTGAAAAAAAATCTATGGCATAATTACATACTTACAAAGAATAAACTGCTTGAAGCATGCCTGCTATCTGGCTATATAACTCAATGTAACATTAAACCTCACACCTGGCAAGGCAGGGCTTAGACTCCTACCCTCTGTCATGTGGTAATCCTGTATAATAATCATAACCAGATCATCACTTAGAACTTACATATGTCAACATGATGTTTTTAAAACAAAGAGATAGACGATGAAGTACATACCAAAAGCCAGACTTTTCATCTTAATAAAGTAGAAAACAATAGATAAATTGGACTTTACCAAAATTTAAAACTTTGGGGTTTCAAAGGATACCAAGAAAATCAAAAAACCTACAGAATAAGAGAAAATACTTACAAACCGTACATCTAATAAGAAACTTGTATCTAGAATATATAAGAACTCTTACTACTCAACAATAAAGAGACAAATAATGCAAATTTTTTAAGACGGACAAACCAGAAATGAACCCACACTTATGTGGGCAATTAATCTACAACAAAGGAAACAAGAACATACAATGAAGAGTGACTTCAATAAATGGTGCTGGGGAAACAGAACAGCTACATGCACAAGAATCAAACTGGACTACTCCCTCACACCACACACAAAAGTAAACTCAAAATCCGTCAACGACTTAAATGTAACACCTGAAGCCTTAAAATTTCTAGAAGAAAACTTAGGCAGTATGCTCTTTGACATCAGTCTTAGCAATAATTTTTTGGATGTCTCCTCAGGCAAGGGGAAGAAAAAGCAAAAATAAGCAAATGAGACTACATCAAACTAAAAGCTTTGCACAGTGAAGGAAACTATCAACATAACAAAAAAGAAGCCTATAGAATGGGAGGAGACATTTGCAAACACTACATCTGATAAGGGATTAATATCCAAAATATACAAAGAACTCATACAACTCAACATCCAAAAAAGCAACCTGATTTAAAAACTGGGCAGAGGATCTGAATAAGACATCTTTCCAAAGACACACAGATGGCCAACAGGCACGTGAAAAGGTGATGCTCAACATCACTAATCATCAGGGAAATGCAAATCGAAACCACAATGAGGTACCACCTCACACCTGTGAGAACTGCTGTCATCAAAAAGACAACAAAAAACAAGTTGGCAAGAATGTGGAGAAAAGGGGACCCTTGTGCACTGTTGGTGGGAATGTAAATTGGTGCAGCCACTATGGAAAACAGTATGGAGGTTCCTCAAAAAATTAAAAATAGAACTACCATACAATTCAGCAATTCTACTCCTGGTTATTTATCTGAAAAGAACAAAAGCACTATTTCAAAAAGATATATTCACCCTTATGTTCATTGCAGCATTATGCACAATAGCCAAGATATGAAAGCAACCTAAGTTCCCATCAATACATGAATGGATAAAGATGATGTGGAAGGTGCACACACATGCGTGCACACACACACACAAATACACTGTAATACCATTCAGCCATAAAAAAGAATGAAATCTTGCCATTTGCGACAACACGGATGGACCTAGAGAGTATTATGCTGAGAAATAAGTCACAAAGAAAAAGGCAAATGCTGTATGATTCCACTTACATGAAGCAACCAAAAAGTTTATAGAATACAGTATGATACAGAAGCAGCATCAAAGAACCTGAAATCAAGAAACTAGCTCTGGACTCACCATCTAGCTAAGTAATCTTGTGAAAGTCATTTCATATCTAGATAGTCAGTGCTCATCTATAAAATAAACTTTGCCTAGAGCCTAAATGATTCATAATGTACTTTCCATGAGCACTACTATTCCAATATATGTATAAGGACCTATACAAGCCATAAGGACCTCTCTCCCCTTCTGTAGTTTCAAACTTTGCTGAGTTCCAACTTAAACTGAAAATAACATCTGCTCTTACACAAGTCAGCAAAGACTGTGTAAACAAGAATACACTTCCAAACCCAGTCCTGAAGTCCCATCTTACAATAATATCTCAAAGATTTACTTATAAATACATCTGCTCTTTTAAAACAGTTAACTACTTTTGAAACAAACTTTTGAACACTGGATTTCATTCCATTTATTCTAGTCTACATACCTCACATCCATTTTGAAATTTTGCATCAAACAGCTCCACAAATACTTGCTAAGTGGATGTTTCCACATGTGGGCAATCTCCGCTTTTCATGGTTTCCACACACGTGACTTTCAGTTACCACGGTTTAGTGAGACACCAGTCCCCCCACAACAGGGTTCAGACTCCCGTCTCCACGGTACGCAGACAATGAGTAAGCACACAGAGCACACACGTGGTGCTAGCTCCTCAGTCCACCGGTCACCATGTGAGTGACAGACGAGCAGTCCCGACCAGCAGCCAGCACTCCACAGCTTTCCGTGTGCAGGTGAGGGCTCACTGCACATCTCTCACTCAGTTAACAGACAGCAAAGCATGGAATAAAGTTGCCTCCTTGTCCACCAGTGACAGTCCATAAAAATAGCCAACAAAGATGAAAGTCCAGCAAAGAAACAGGAACTGGCAACACGGGAAGTGAAATTTGAACAAATGTAAAGAGAGTCACAGAAGAAATTTGACCGTGGGAACGCTGGAGAGACTCCGGAAGACCAGGCAGAGGAATTCTGTGAACGTGAGCTTATTGACATAAATAAGGAAAGGAGATGTAGGAAAAGGATGACCGTGTCCCAGAGGAAGTGAAAAACTTCACAATAAAGAAACTCTCAGAGATATTTCCTAACATTGAAAGCACAAATGACAAAATACTGGAAGCAGATCCAAATTTAGGAGTATGACAATTCACCAAAGCACAGAAAAGATGCTTGTTCCACATAAGTTATACGATAGGAAGATGAGGCAAGCATTGTTCAAACTACTCTTGACAAGCGTTTTATAAAGAAACAAAAACACTCTAATTCTTAATCTCTCACGTTTAAACTACAGTGTACTAAACAAATGCTACTTTTACTATTTTTTCCATTTTTCCTATATGCTTGTAATCCCAGGAATTTTTCAATGTTTCAGCAAACATTTTCAAAGGTCACAGAATAATCATAATTTTTCTCACTTAGTAAGATTGCTCTGAACAGTTTCAGTTTGCCACCCAAACTACCATGCAAAGGGAGGACTGCTGATAGTAAGGTTGTATTGCTTGACGATATTATCAAGAGCAAACATATGTCAAGAGCACCCAGGTTCCTAACTCACATAGACAAATCTACCAGGCCTGTTATTAAAGTCTCAAGAGGGAAATACCCTGGACTATTACAGTTCAGCTCTTGTATTGTTTAATTTCCAGGTTCTATGATTTACACCTGCAAATCTCTTCTTCTATTACTACTCCCAAGTTCTGCCCATATCCACAAATCTTCATCCTGAAGATGGGGAAAACAAACAAAATCATGTAGTCCAACCTTTTCATAGAAGGGATGGAAAAACAAGGCTTAAGAGACTCATTGCACGCCTCGCATGGCAATCTACCAGGGCAGCAGGGGAATTAAAACACGGCCAACCCAGTTCCTGTTCCCGTATACATAATGCTTCCCACTTCTGAAAAAGGTAATCAGGCTTCATTGTGGTTGTTTTCCACCTACATGGCTTACGTAGACCTACCACACTTTTTAATCTAACATTAATACTTCTATTAGTGCTGAGATGTGATTAAATTTTTGAATCACAGGTACTAAATATACTAACAAATTTCTATCCCAAAGAGTCGTGTTTCTTAAGCCGTGTCCTATGAAATCATCTTGACCCCCAGAGGTGACTGTCTCTTGGGAAAGGGGAACCTAGCCAGTGGGGTCTCCACCACAGCCCTACTTCCGTCCACGAGAAGCGTCTGACAGTCTGAAACAAGGATTCTGCTAGGAAGAGAAGTATGAAAGCCACTCTCAAGCCTAAAAGGAAGTAAGATTCCTGATTTCAGGATTATTCCAAATTCATAGCTGCTCGTGATGGAAAAAGCACTAGACAGAGAGTAAAAAACCTGGGTTCTGATCTGGACTCTACTGCTAACCAACTATGTAAAACCTTGTATTTCCTCAGGCCTCAGTTTACTCAACTGCAAAACGAGAACCAAATGGTATGGCAAAGTACCGGTCAGCTTAGAGGTCTCAGGCTAGTTAGAATTCTTCCTGCCAATTTTTCTCCCAGTAACAGAAAGACTAAAAGCATATGATTTAGATAATGCAAGTTAAAATATAATGCTTTAGTTAAAATTTAAAAAAAATATCTGTCAGGTGTTTTTTTCTTTTCGGACTATTAAACAGCTATTTTTATCAAGATTATTTTGGCGTAAATAAAAAACATGTAGAGTACACCCTAATTTTAAAATTTCAAGCTTTATCACATTTATTTCACAAATACACGGGTACTGTTTCCCTCCCTTGCTACCAAGAGGCAAACAATACAAAAGTAGAACTAAGAGAAAATATAATTTAAAAATAGTTTTGAAACATACTCCAAAACTGCTTCTGCACTCCTCTCTCCCCAAGATGGATGACAGTGTCAATGTTGTAAAGCACAGAAAAGGAATAAACGGTATGAAATTCGCCAAGGCAATTTTTAACAACAGTTTCAAAACAAATTTCAGAGGTTTAAGAAAACATCAACTAACTGCCTAAAAAATATTCTTTCTAATTACGCTCAGATTTCAAATCTCATAAATTTAAATGCAGTGTAAATGTAACAATTAGAATACTGAAATATAAACTAGAAAATACAGGCTTCCAATGTACAATAAACGTGCTAGTAATCTCTCAGCAACTTCTTTATAATTCATAGTCAACTTCCAAAAATGACTCACTGTGGTTAACAAAGAGCACCTGCCATTAACATCATCTAATCATTGGTCTTTTCAAAATATTTCCACACTCTCACATGTACAACGTTAGAGGGGAGAAAAATCGTGCTTAAATAAAAAATGAAATCCACAAAATGAAGACTATCAATCAAATTGAAGCACACCACTTTATTACTAAATTTTCAAGAACCTTCAGGTACGAAGCACAACTCTTAAAAAGACATGGAGTTTTAATGCACAAGCACACTCGATTTCAAATAGCAAGGACAGTAAAGTTTTAATACTAAAATGTCACTTTTTAAATCATCCACGCTTTACTAGTTAGCTCTGACCCCAAGTGTACCGAAATAGCTCCCCAACGCTAAAATCGTTAAACAGCTTATCCTGACACCTGTACGTAATAATGATACGATACAAAAGACGCAATTCTTCATTAAAATGAAGGTAGAGAAAAAAAATAGAAAAAAAAATGAAGGTAGAACGGCACTACCTTAAAAGTACCCATCACAACATACACTGAAGCCTTCCACTTTAGTACACAAAGACTTGAAAATTCGTATTATGCAATGATGGCATGAAATACAAAACCACACTGTTCCACAGCCACAGTTCAATAATGACTAGAAAAATTAAAGACCAAACGTATTAACGTTTTAAGTAATAAAACTGTGCCCCTTCAACATTTTGTAATGGTCAAATTTCTAAAACCTCAGTGTTCATACCTAATTTCAACGTCTGTGCTCAGAGGAAACCAAAACTGTATTCAGTACGAGGGAGGAGCGGAACAGCTAATCTAAGAAACCGCTTTTTCTTCAATTAGCGTTCACCTCGCTCCTTGCTTCTATTTAGTCTGCACCTCAGTTTTTCACTCCAGCGAAAGAAGGACCACACGCATTCAGTCGGATAAGAACGGCCCTGTCCTCCGCCCACGTCAGGGCGAGCCGGGGGGTCGGACCCGCTCCATCCAGGACCCCCACGCGAGGCCTCGCGCGCCCAGATGGACGCGGCCCGCCCGGGCTCCCCTCCTCGCTCCCGCACCGCCCGCCAGAGCCCCGGGCGAGCCGGCCCGGCCCAGCCCAGCCCCCAGGCGCGCAGCCGACGCGCGGGCACGACCGCCGCCCCGACGGCCGCCAGGACCCTCCCTGCTCCGGCCGCGCTCCGCAGGAAGTCCGGCGGCCGGGGGCCCGTACTCCGGCTTCTCCCACACCGCCAGGCCGGCCGCCAGCTGTGCGCAGAGGCGCAGCGCGGGTTGGGATGGAAAAGCAGGCGGCCCGGCAGGGTACTGACCTGTGGAGACCGCCATCTTCTCCTGCAGTCCGACGCACCGCCCGGACGCACGCGACGTCCGCACTACCTCCGGGAGCGCCGCCGCCCGCCCCGCGGCTTCCGGCCTCAGGCTCCCGCCCCACGGCTTCCGGCCCCAGGTTCCCGCCCCGCGGCTTCCGGCCCCAGGCTCCCGCCCCGCAGCTTCCGGCGCGTCACCGCGGACCCGCCCCGCGGCTTCCGGCTTCCTTGGACGGTGCCGCCAAATCAGAGTGCAAGGGTGCAGGTTAAGCTCATGGAACAGACTTGAGTCAGTCACCGTGACGGAGAGCAAGAGCGCGAGGCCAGAATGCTCGGGAGGGGAACGTGCTCCGAGAGCCCGCGCCGGCTCTGACGTCATAGGCGTGCGTCGGAGCAGGTGCGCGAGCGCCGCCCAGAGGGCCGTCCTCTGTCGCGGGGGAGGGTGGCGTCTGTGTGGAGTTCGACGAAGTGCTTGTGGAAATGAGGCCCTGACCAGACAGGGGCGTTGACGGTTCCGTCGAAAATGATTCAAGGAGTGACAAAAAGTTTAAGGAGTCCTTAGAATTAAACCACCTTGTTCATGCTTTCTTTTGAGATAGGCACGCGAGAGAAATGTGATTGAAGTCTGTGTCTGAGTCTAGAAAGTTCCTTCCGCTTGTGAGTGATTGGGGAGCATCACTGCGTCCGGAGGGCGGAGGTGCCCACGCGGCTCGGGCGGCCGCGGGGACGACCGGGACGACCCCCGAGACCACGACGTCCCCCGGAGCGCGCGGACCCCTCCCCGCCCCGGCCCGCATGAGTGGGGCTCGTTCTGCGGCCGGGCGGTGGTCCTGCTGGGTGGGCTGCTGCTTTGCGTCCTGCGCCCCTGTTTACCCGTCCCTCGCACTCGGCGGAGGCCTGGGGAGGAGACAGACCCTCCACTCGGTTCTGAACGTGGAGGGGGTGGGTGTCAGTGCTTGGTCCCAGCCACGCCCCCTAAAATGGAGCGGCCGAGCGGGCGCTGTTCGGTTCGCTCTCTGCGGTGGGAAGCCTCTGCCGCGGCTCCCGGTGGCCCTCCCCCGGCCTCATGCCTTGCTCTTTAATATGCCCCTGCCTTTTGTGGGAGCTGTGTTTACTGACCAGCTTCCAGTGAATAAGATGAGGCAGTGCCCACTGTGGCGGCACATACCCGAAGATTGGACCGGCGCGGGGAGAATTAGCGTGGCCCCTGCCAGGATGCACGCAAATTCGTGAAGCGGCCCATGTTTTACGGAAATCTGAGCAAGAGTGGGTATCCGTGTACGTATGACTGACTCACTTTGCTGTGCAGCAAGGAACCAACAACACTCTAAAGTGACTCTACGCCAATAAAAATCAATTTTAAAAGAAAGAATAAAGACAGAAGTGTGGGGTATTGCTTCTGAGATTTTGTTTAAAAAGACTACACTGCAAGGACTTCCCTGGCGGTCCAGGAGTTAGGACCCGGCGCTTCCACTGCCCAGGGCCCAGGTTGGATCCCAGGTGGGGGAACTAAGATCATCCCACAAGCCACGTGGTGAGGCCCCCCAAAAAAACAGAAAACAAAAAACGACTGCTAGCTTGCATACCTTGCTCTGTTGCTCCCTCTGAGGGAAGCCAGCTCTCATCCTGACAGCTACCTTACAGAGAAGCCCACATGGCGAGGAACATCAGCCTCTGGCCAATAACTAACCTTGAGGAAGTGAAGCACTCAGTTCAACAACCTGAGGAGCTGAATCCTGTCAACAAACATGGCAGGGTGAGCTCAAAAGCAGATCCGCCCCACTCAGGTCTTCAGGTGACACTTTGGCCCAGGCCAACACCTTAAGGGCCACTCTGCTAGAGTCCTTGAGGCAGAGGACCCCAGGTAAAGGTTGCCTGATTCCTGACCCCCCCGAAAATGAGGTAACAAATGTTTGCTGTTTTCGGCCACTACATTTTGGCATCATTTGTTCTGCAGCAGTGGGAAACTGATAACACTCTTACAGTAGCCAAGGTGTGGAAGCAACCTAAGTGCCCATCATCAGATGAGTGGATAAAGAAGACGTGGAATATATATACACAATGGAATATTACTCAGCCGTTAAAAAGAATGAAATTTTAGCATTGTCAACTACATGGTTGGACCTGGGGGGTATTATGCCAAGTGAAGTGAGACAGAGAAAGACAAATATTCTGATGTTTTCACTTGCGTGTGGAATCTAAAAAATGAAACAAAGGAATGAATGTAACAAAATAGAAACAGATTCTCGCATGTAGAGAGCAAACTAGTGGTTACCAGTGGTGAGAAGGAAAGAGGAGGGACAAGATGGAGGGGATTAAGAGGTACAAATATTGTACAGGACAGGGAATACACCCAATGTTTTATAATAACTTTATAAATGGAGTATAATGTACAAATTTAGAATCACTATGTTGTACACCTGAAACTAATATAACATTGTAAATCAGCTATACCTCAATAAAAAAAAAACTTTGTAAATTTCTCTTGAGATTTCATCTTTGCCTCGGGTGTCATTTAGAATTGTTATTCAGTCTACACATATTTTGGGAGTCAGTGAAGGTTTTTGATGCATGGTAATGGTTACTCAGTGTTTGTAAGATTAGCTAATGTACAATAACAGTAATCAGTTATATTCTTGCCTTCTTTGTTGTAGATTAATTGACCGCAGGTGTATGGTTTATTTCTGGGCTCTCCATTCTGTCCTGTGGATCTATGAGCCTGTTTTTGTGCTCATTTCATACTGTTTTTTTGGTGTTTGTTTTGTCAAAAAGTTTATTTGGATTCAGTGTTTTGGCAGAAGCATCTGTACATCAGCCTACTGGTAAGCCAGTGGTGTTTGTAAGTGCCTTCACCTTGTGGACCCTGGGTTAGGGACAGAGGAGGAAACCAGAGAGACAGATGACAGTCCAGGAGAAAGGGAAACCTCACTCACGTACACTGGTGTTTCCACACAGCTCATTTAATGGAAATTGTTAGACCTGGACTAATCCTATCTTCATTATCTAACTGTGCAGCTCTCTGTAGATCTTAGTTGCCTCATCAGCAACTATATGGGTGAGGACTGAATGACAGCATCATGCTGTTTTGATTAATGTAGCTCTGTAGTATAGTCTGAAGTCTAAGAGTGATACCTCTAGCTCTGTTCTTCCTTCTCAAGATTGCTTTGGCTATTCAGGGTCTTTTTTTGATTCCATACAAATTTTAGAATTATTCTAGTTCTGTGAAAAATGCCATTGGTATTTTGATAGGGATTGGTATAAAGCTTTTTTTTGGCAATGCTGTGAGGCTTTTGGGATCTCAGTGCCCTGACCAGGGATTGAACCCAGGCCCCGGCAGTGAAAGTACCTACTCCTAACCACTGGAATGCCAGGGAATTCCCAGGATTGCTATAAAGCTTTTTAAAAAATGAAAACAGAACTTGTCAAAATTTGTGGGATATAGTGAAAGCAGTACTTAGAGGGAAATTTGGAGCATTGTATGCAATGTTAGAAAAGAAGAGAGACGTGAAATCAGTCATCTAAGCTTCCACCTTAGGAAACCAGAAAAAGAGCCAATTAAATCCAAGGTAAGCAGAAGCAAAGAAATAATAAAAATTAAGAGTAGAAAGCAATGAAATTGAAAATGGGAAATCCATAGAGAAAATCAACAAAACCAAAAGCTGGTTCTTTGAAAAGATCAATAAGCCTCTAGCCAGGCTAACAAGATAGAAGACACAGATTACTAATACCAGAAATGAAAGCGGGTACATCACTACAAATCCTATTGACATTAAAGGGGTAATAAAGGAAGACTATGAACAAATCTATGCCCCAAATCTGACAACCCAGATGAAATGGACCAATTCCTTGAAAGATACAATTTGCCAAAGCTCACGGACAAAATAGTACGAATAGGTCTCTCTATATATTATAGACCTATACACTAAAGAAGATAAATCAACAATCGGTAACCTTCCAAAACAGAAAGCACCAGGCCCACCAATTTCACTGGTAAATTCTATCAGACATTTAAGGAAAAAATTATACCATTTCTCTACAAACTCTTTCAGAAGATAGAACAGAGGGAATACTTCCAACCTCATTCTGTGAGGTCAGCATTACCCTACTACCAAAACCAAAGACATTATAAGAAAAGAAAACTACAAACCAATCTATCTCTTCAACATAGATGCAAAAATCCTCAACAAAATATTAGCAAATAGAATTCAACAATGTATGAAAAGAATTACACACCATAACCAAGTGGGATTTATCTCAGGGATGCAAAGCTATTTCAACATTCAAAAATCAATGTAGTTCATCATATCAATAGGTTATAAACAAAAGCCACATGATCATATCAACAGATACAGAAAAGCATATGATAAAATCCAACACTCATTCATGACAAAAGCTATCAATAAAATAGGAATAGAGGGGACTTCCTCAACCTGATGAAGAATATCTGCAAAAAGCCAACAGCTGACATGATACAGGTAACAAACTAGATTTTCCACTAAGATCAAGAACAAGACAAGGATGCCCCTTCTCACCACTCCTTTTCAACACTGTACTGGAGAAGAAAGAAATAAACTTATTTGTTTGCCAATGACATGATTTCCTATGTAGAAAATCTGAAAGAATCAACAAGAAAATCTGGAACTAACAAGCAATTATAGCAAGGTTGCAGGATACAAAGTTATCATACAAAAGTCTATCACTTTCCTATGTATCAGCAATGATCAAGTGGAGTTTGAAATTAAAAACATAGTACTAATATAAGCACCCCCAAAATTAAATACTTAGTTACAAACCTAACTACATATAAGATCTTTCTGAGTAAACTTACAAAACTCTGATAAACAAAATCAAAGAAGAAATAAATAAATGGAGAGATATTTCATGTTCATGGATAGGAAAACTCAATATCATCAGGATGTCAGTTCTTTCCAAATTAATCTATAGATTCAATGTGATCCCAATCAAAATCCCAGTATATATCCTGATTCTAAAGTTTATACAGAGAGGCAAAGACCCAGGGTAGCCAACGCAATATTATAGGAAAAGAGCAAAGTAGGAGGACTGACCCTGTTCGAATTCAAGACTCTCTATGAAGCTACAGTGACCAAGACAAAATCGTATTGGTGAAAGAATTGATAAATGGAACAGAATAGAGAGTCCATAAATAGACCTATATAAATAGAGTCAACTGATCTTTGACAGACAGCAAAGGCAATACAGTGGAGCAAAGGTAGTCTTTTCAACAAGTGATACTTGAGCAACTGAACATCCAGATGCAAAAAAAAAAAAAAAAAAGATTCTAGACACAGACCTTATGCCCTTCACAAATATTAACTTGAAATGGATCACAGACTGAAGTATATAATGCAATACCATAAAATTCCTAGAAGTTAACATAGGAAAAAGCCTAGATGACCTTGGGCTTGGCAATGACTTTTTAGATAGGACACTGAAGGTACCATCCATGAAAGAACTGATAAGCTGGACTTAAGTTAAATTAAAATTTTCTGCTTTGCAAAAAACACTGTCAAGAGAATGAAAAGACAAGCCACAGACAGGAGAAATATTTGTAAAAGACCCATCTCATAAAGGACTCTTATCAAATTGTAAGAACTTTTAAAACTCAACAATAAGAAGACAAACAATCTGATTGAAAAATGAACCAAAGACCTTAGCAGACACCTCACCAAAGAAGAAATACTGATGGCAAATAAGCACATGAAAAGATGCTGAACATATGTCATCAGGGAAAGGCAAACTAAAACAGCAATGAGATATTGTTACACACCTATTAGAATGGCCAAACCCAGAGCACTGACAGCACCAAATGCCAGTGAGGATGTGGAGCTACAGGAATTCTCATTTGTTGCTGGTAAGGATGAAAAATGGTGCAGCCGGGGCTTCCCTGGTGGCACAGTGGTTAAGACTCCGTGCTCCCATCGCAGGGGGCCGGGGTTTGATCCCCAGTTGGGGAACTAGATCCCACATGACGCAACTAAGAGTTTGCATGCCGCAACTAAAGATCCTGCATGCAGCAAGGAAGATCCCACACACAGCAACAAAGAGCCCGCATGCCACAACTAGGACCGATGCAGCCAAGTAAGTAAGTAAATAAATAAATAAAAATTTTAAAATGGTACAGTCACTTTGGAAGCAGTTTGGCAGTTTCTTACAAAACTAAATATACTCTTCCTATATAATCCAGCAGTTTTGCTCCTTGATATTTACCCAAAGGAGTTGAAAATTTATGTTCACTCAAAACGTACACATTAATGTTTATAGTAGCTTTATTCATGATTGCCAAAACTTGGAAGCAGCCAAGATGTTAGTAGGTGAATGGATACATAAACTGTGATGTACAGTATGTAAACAGTGGAATATTATTCAGTGCTTTAAAAAATGAGCTATGAAGTCATGAAAAGACAGGGAAGAAACAAATGCATATTACTGTATATTAAGTGAAAGAAGCTAATCTGAAAAAGGCTACATACTGTATGACATTCTGGAAAAGTCACAACTGTGGAGATGGTAAAAAGATCAGTGGTTGCTAGGAGTTACGGGAGAGGGAGGGATGAGTACGCAGAGCACAGAGGACTTTTAGGGCAGTGGAACTACTCTGTATGATGTTATAATGGTGGGTACATGTCATTATACATTTGTCCAAGCCCATGGAATGTACAACACAGAGAGTGAACCATAATATAAACTATGGGCTTTGGGTGATTATGATGCATCAGTGTAGGTTTATTGTAACAAATTTACCATCTGGTCAGGGGTGTTGATAATGGGGGACACCGTGCATGTGTGGGGCAGGGACGTATATGGGAAATGACTCAGTTTTGCTCTGAACCTAGACTGCTCTAAAAAAAAAAACAAACTATTTAAAAAAAAACTTCTCCAGTGGCTTTCGTCGTACTCAGCTGAAGTTCTTGCAATGGTCTGGAAGGCTCTACATGGTCTGTTCCCAGGCCTGCTCCCTTATCTCCCATCTTCACCTCCTACTCCTCTCCTCTTTGCTCTTTCATACCCAACCCACGTGCTTCCTCACTATCCCTCCAACAATGAAGATTCACAACCACTCCAGGGTCTTGTCACTGGCCACTGCTTCTACTTGGACCTCTTTTCCTCCCAGTACATCTCAGCTGAACATCATCCCTGCCCGCTTCTTGCAGTCTCTTGCCAGTACCTCTAGAGGTTCCCTTGTTTTCAGTCAGGCTGATCAGATCCCATCACCTGGGATTTGGACAGGGATTATTGCTGGCTATGCTCTGCTAGAGCAACCTCCCAGGGGAAGGACTACAAATTTCTGCTGTCCATTCCAGCCACCCCCGGACGTAGTGCATCCTTTCTGAAGTGTCTCGGCAGGCAAAGCGGTAGGGTGAAAGTAGACTCATTATTCACCGTGTACTGAGAGCTGACTGTTCAAGCCCAGAACCCCGTAAGTAAGCGTTTTCACCACAGTGCCAAAATTAACGTGTTGGCGCTCTCAATTCTCCTCCTCCTGTTAGAATACTGACTGGTTGTCATGGTGTTAAGTCCACATTCAGTGGGTCCATTCTTCTTCCTCATTCAGCAGCTGGAGTATTCTTTTTTTTTTTTTTTTAATTTCTTTTTTTTATAGTAATCTTTTATTTATTTATTTATTATATTTATTTTTGGCTGTGTTGGGCCTTCGTTTCTGTGCGAGGGCTTCCTCTAGTTGTGGCAAGCGGGGGCCACTCTTCATCACGGTGCGCGGGCCTCTTCACTATCTCGGCCTCTCTTGTTGCAGAGCACAGGCTCCAGATGCGCAGGCTCAGTAGTTGTGGCTCACGGGCCTAGTTGCTCCGTGGCATGTGGGATCTTCCCAGACCAGGGCTCGAACCCGTGTCCCCTGCATTAGCAGGCAGATTCTCAACCACTGCGCCACCAGGGAAGCCCCTGGAGTATTCTTAAATCTAAATAAACAGGAGATAATGAAAACCAAGATAATACAGATGGAATTTGTTGTTACTCCCTTGTTTTTGTTTTTTTTTGTCTGTGAAGGGGATTCTGAGGAACATTGGTAATGTTTGAAGTTTTAAGTCCATAGCTGGGAAGAATGGACAACCACTGAAATAATGTGAACTGCATATGCTAAAAGTAGGGAGATGACTCAGGATTACAGAGAACTCCTTGAGAGGGAGGATCTGACATAAAGTCATAAATTTCCTAAATATCTAAATTCCTTTTTCTTTTTTAAAGAAAAGAGATAACAACATAAAATATTTTGTTAATAATTCTGTAATAATTTATTCATGACTATTTCTTTAACACATCCACTTTTAGTTTCTTTTTTTTTTTTTTTTAATTTGGTTGCGCCAGGTCTTAGTTGTGGCAGGCGGGCTCCTTAGTTGTGGCTCGCCGGCTCCTTCGTTGTGGCGAGCAAACTCTTAGCTGCAGCATGCATGCAGGATCTAGTTCCCTGACCAGGGATCAAACCCGGGCCCCCTGCAGTGGGAGTGTGGAGTCTTAACCACTGCGCCACCAGGGAAGTCCCTACTTTTAATTTCTTATATACCTTTCAGATAAACATTTTTATAATTCCTCTTATATTCTATATATTATTTACTACTTTCAGTAAAAAATATTTTTCCACTCAATCTTCATAATTTTAAAGGCTTTAAAATATTTATCACATTATCAAGCCATTCTCTTAATTTTGGACATTTGTCTGCTTCCAGGACTCTTCCTAGAACAAGTTCCTCTATCTATATCTTTAGGCAGTTAGGGGAAAGGCCAGAGGTTCTTCCTGAATCTCTTGGGCCTTAAAAATAATCATCCTGGGCTTCCCTGGTGGCGCAGTGGTTGAGAATCTGCCTGCCAATGCAGGGGACACGGGTTCGAGCCCTGGTCTGGGAAGATCCCACATGCGGCAGAGCAACTGGGCCTGTGAGCCACAACTACTGAGCCTGAGTGTCTGGAGCCTCTGCTCCGCAGCAAGAGAGGCCGCGATAGTGAGAGGCCCGCGCACCGCGATGAAGAGTGGTCCCCACTCGCCGCAACTGGAGAAAGCCCTCGCACAGAAACGAAGACCCAACACAGCCAAAAAAAAAAAAAAAAAAAAAAAAAAAAAAAAAAAAAAATCATCCTAGGGACTTCCCTGGTGGTCCAGTGGTAAAGAATCTGCCTTCCAATACAGGGGACACGGGTTCGATCCCTGGTCAGGGAACTAAGATCCCACATGCTGCAGGGAAACTAAGCCCACACGCCACAACTACTGAGCTTATGCACCTCAGTGAGAGAGCCTGCGTGCTGCAAATTACAGAGCCCACGTGCTCTGGAGGCTGCACACCACAACTACAGAGCCCATGCACCCTGGAGCCTGCACACCACAACTAGAGAGAGAAAACCCACACGCCACAACGAAAGATCTCGCATGCCTCAACGAAGATCCCACGTGCTGCAACTAAGACCCAACACAGCCAAAAAAATAAAGAAAATATTAAAACAATCAGCTTAAATTAATCCTCATGTTACTGAACCGAACTCTGGTTTGCTCACCTGAAGTGCAGCAAAGCCAATCTACCTGGCTGTGGTGAAGGAAAGTACAGTGTTTACTCACAGGTGCCAAGCAAGGAGAACAGGCAGCTAGTGCTCAAAGGACCCGAACTCCCTGAGGACTTTCAGGGAAGGCTTTTTAAGGCAACATTAGGGGTGAGGGTCGCAGGGTGTGGGATCAGCTCATGGACATTCTTCTGACTGGTGGTGAGGTAACAGGGTGATGTTTTGGGAATATTAATCATCAGTCTTCTCATTTCAACTGAAACCACACAACTGGTCTCAGGAATTAATGCAGCTCAGGTTCTTTATGTCTCAGCACAGAAAGAATTCAGTGAGGGACAGAGTGGGAGGTAAGCAGTGGATCTGATTAGTATAGGACGCTTGTGAAGGCTACAAGAAGAAATAGAAAATCTGGATAAACCTGTAACCAATAAGAAGATTGAATTAGTTATAAAAAAGTTTCCTAACAAAAAAAGCCCTGGATCAGATGGCTTCACTGGTGAATTTTACCAAGCATCTAAAGAATTAATGCCGATCCTCTCAAATGCTTCCCAAAAATTAAAGAAGAGGGAACACTTTCTAATGCATTCTGTGACGTCAGCATTACATGATACCAAAGCCAGACAAAGACACTGCAAGAAGAGGAAAAGGCAGACCAATATCCCTTACGGATATTGATGCAAAAATTCTCAACAAAATATAAAAAATTCTCAACAAAAATACCATAAGCTGAAATCAGCAGCATAGTACAAGGATTATACACCATGACTAAGTGGGTTATATTCCAGGAATGCAAAGTTTGTTCACATAATACACCACATTAATAGAATGAAGGAAAAAAATCACATTGTAATCCCTATTCATGCAGTGAAAACATTTGACAAAATTTAACACCCTTCCATGATAAAAAGACTCAAAAAACTAGAAATAGAAGGAAACTTCCTCAAGATCATAAAGGCCACATATGAAAAACCTATAGCTAACAACATTCTCAGTGGTGAAAGACTGAAAGCTTTTCTCATAAGAAGTTTTAGAACAGTTAGTTAGACAAGAAAAAGGGATAAAACTTATCCAAATTGGAAAAGAAGAAATAAAATTATCTCTGTTTGCTGATGACATGATCTTCTAGAAAATCCTAAAACTTCCACACACACAAAAAAACTTTTGGAACTAAGAACCTAATTCAGCAAAGTGGCAGGATACAAAATCAACACACAAAAGTCAGTTGCATTTCTACACACTAACAGTGAACAATTTGTGATGGAAATTATGAAAACCATTTCATTTATAATGGCATAAGAAATGGGAATAAATTTAACCAAGGAGGAAAAAAGCTTGTACACTGAACAGTGTTGAAAACATTGCTGAAAGAAACTAAAGAAGACATGCATAAATGGAAAGCCAGCCCATGCTCATGGATTGGAAGACGCAGCCTTAAGATGGAAATACAGTGGTGTCCCTGCAGGTCAGCAGACAGCAGAGCAGCCTGGGCAGACGGGCGTTGCCAGGACCTGCAGGGAAGGCGGTGCCCTTGCCCTCGGGGCTGTGCTCGCAGCTGCTCCTGGGGGAGGGGCCTTCCTCTGCCCACAGGTGAGCAGGCAGCTCTGGGCCCGGGGGGAGTGCACCTGCTGACGGAACGGCTGCTCCCTTAATGCCCCTTGGTCTCCGGCAGACGCCTCCTGGGCCAGCCCAGCCCAGACAATCCAGGGAACGGAATTCCACGAAACACCGTTCCAGCTTGACCAGGCTGACAGCAAACACAGCCACCACACCTACAGAATACTTACAACCCGAGAACTAACTGAAGAGTCTGTTTGTTGGCAAGTCAGGAGGCTGTGAATGCTCATGTGAGGTCACTGGACTGTGTTCTCAAATGACGTCTCCTGCCTGTTGTCTGTCTAAGAATTCAACGTGCACGGTTGAGGACACTCATCATGTTTGCTTGCACAGAGCCTCTTTTTACCATTCAAACCATAATTTTATGCTTGAAGATATGTCAGCAGGATTTATGAAACATATTTTAGATTATTTCCAGTTCATAAATGATTTTCATAGTGCTAATGTGTATGCATATATGTCTAATTATTTTAGATATTTCTGAACTTACAGTGACTTCACTCTTTCCTTTTTCTTTTCCACCTTGATCTAAAGTAGAGTACTTTTTTCACACGCAATTTTCAGAACTAAGTGTATCTTCTGTTGGTTGAAATAGGTGTTTCAATTACTGTCTCTCTGCTCTTGCCATTTATAAAACACTTGAAATTTTTTAAAAACTTTTAAAAAATATTTATTCATTTATTTATTTGGCTGCACTGGGTCTTATTTGTGGCATGTGGGATCTTCGTTGCCGTGTGTGGGATCATTCTTTTTTTTTACTTGCGGCACGTGGGCTCGTAGTTGTGGCACGTGGGCTTGTAGTTGTGGCATGCAGGCTTGTAGTTGTGGCACACGGGCTCATAGTTGTGGCATACATGCGAGATCTAGTTCCCTGACCTGGGATCATACCCGGACCCCCTGCATTGGGAGTGTGGAGTCCTAGCCACTGGACCACCAGGGAAGTCCCAACACTTGAAATTTTTTAATGCTTCTGACATTTTCAGACTTAAAGAAGTAAAAGGAAAAATTGTAAAAGACTTTGAAATGAACTGAGAAGCGCACTGGGTGTATGTGAGGGAAACGTGTTGTCTGGGTGACCTGATTCTGCAGGTTCTCTGCTCTCTTTGCTGTCTTTGAGCTATTTTACAACTCATTAATTTGTAAAAAACTGATAACAATGGCCATGATTTTTGTCCATAGAAATACAAATTGTGTCCAGTGATTCCCATAGATTATTCCCTGTGTATAGTCCCATTTTGCTTCAGTTTATAAATTAATACCAATTTTCTTCCATTTTTCACTTGACCCAGTCGTAATTTCTTATTGATTCTCTGATTAACTAGTAAGTTAAAACCTTTGACACTGTCATTTTATCTGTCTCAGTGTCTTGATTATATCTTTTAAAAAAATTTTACCAACAGCAAGGAGCTTTATTTATATTCCATACAGTGGATTTCAGTAAGAGCTCATGGGACTACAAGTGCATTCCAGTCGTATTTATGCATTTATTCCACTTCCATCAAGCACTCAGGCCCTGCACTGGGTCCTGGGGAGGAAAGATGAGACCCACAGCAGCAGGTACAGAAAGCACGGCGCTGCAGAGCAAACATCCCAGAGAGGAGGGTGCAGGGCAGTGGGAGGACCGAAGAAGGTTCCTGATCTTGTAAAACAGGTGCGAGTCGGTCAGAGAAGGCATTTTGTGCAGAAGCACCGAGTGAGGGGGAGCATGACACACCCAGAGGTGAATGGGGGGCAGCTGAAGGAAGGTTGGCGCCTTCGTCCACTTGGGCTTCTATCACAAAATAAAGTACCAGAGGCTGGGTGGCTTATACGCAGCAGAAGCTTATTTCTCATGGTTCTGGGGGCTGGGAAGTCCACGATCGTGGCACCAGCGGGTTCAGGGGCTGGTGGGAGCCCTCTCCCGGGGTTGCAGAAAGCCGACTGTATCCTCTCGGGATGGTTGCTCTGGGGTCTCTGTTATGAGGGCACTACTCCCATTGTGGGGCTCTGCAATCACCTCCCATATGCCCGCCCACTAATACCATCACCTTGGGCATTAGGCTTCAACGTAGGAATTTTAGGGGGACTCAACATTCAGCCCACAGCAGTTGGAGAGCTGGACACGGGCCCCTGCCAGCCTGAGGAATGAAGGTCCTACTAAGCAGCTTTGGGAGTCATTGAAGGACTGCACGTGGTAGGTCCCACAAACAGGAAGCTGTTTCTGCAGGAAGAGATGCTGCTCTGTCCTTAGAGGCAGGGAAGGAGAGTGCCTCGCCGCCCACACGGATCAGCTGCTGCTTCTGCATCTGTAGTATTATCTGAAATTCAGGGGCAAAGAGCTCTGCTCCTAAGTGGCGTTGGAGTTGGACAAAGTGGAAAAAATTCTGTTTTGCTCCTCTTTGATGTATATTTCATCTTAAGTTTATCTGAGACATTTTTCCAAAGAAGACATACAGATGGCCAACAGGCACATGAGAAGATGCTCAACATCGTTAATCATCAGGGAAATACAATCAAAACCACAATGAGATACCACCTCACACCTGTCAGAATGGTTGTCATCAAAAAGATAACAAACGCCAAGTGCTGGTGAGGATGTGGAGAAAAGAAACCCTTGTGCACTGTTGGTAGGAATGCAACTTGGTGCAGCCGCTGTGGAAAACAGTATGGAGGTGCCTCAAAAAACTAAACATAGAGCTGCCATATGACCCTGCAATTCCACTCCCAGGTACATATCCTGAAAAAAAACAAAAACACTAATTGCAAAAAATACATGCACCCCAATATTCACTACAGCATTGTTTACAATAGCCAAGATATGGAAGCAACCTAAGTGTCTATCAACAGACAATTGAGTATTACTCAGCTATGAAAAAGAATGAAACCTTGCCATTGGCAGCAACATGGATGGATCTGGAGGGTTTTATGCTGAGTGAAATAAGAGAAAGACAAATACTGTATGATATTTATATGACTCTAAAAAGTAAAACAAACTAGTGAATATAACAAAAAAGAAACAGACTCACAGATGTAGAGAACAAACCAGTGGTTACCAGTGAGGGGGGCATGGTAGGGGTTATGGAGGAGTTAGAGGCATAAACTACTATGTGTAAATAAATAGGCTAACGTTATACTGTACAGCACAGGGATATAGCCAGTGTTTTATAATAACTATAAATGGAGCATAACCTCTAAAAATTGTGAATCACTATGTTGTGCACCTGAAGCTAACATAATATTGTAAATCAACTGTACCTCAATAAAAATTTTGATATATCTGTGCAACCTTCATATCTAGTTATTAATATGCAGAGGGCACAAGATGTAAAAGCAAAATATTATTATTTTAAACAAACAGGCTTATCAACAACATGAATCAGTCTTTCCTTGGTGGATAAAGTTCTATTTTCTTTAATAACAGCTACTAATTAAGCAACAGAATAGTTTACCATGACATTAACCTTGTTCTAAAAGAATCATTAATGTGTAAAATCAACAGTTTGGAAAGCACCTGTACCCCGCAGTCAAAGCCTATTTCATGGAACTGTCTGTTCTTTGTCCATGAGAAGTTGAGTTTATGTAGGATTATCTACAATCTGGAAATCTGACACTGAGAATAAGTGAGCAGAGTATTTCACACGCTTGATAATTCGCCAACCTGGCATCTTTTCTTCTGAAGGCCCTTCTCACTTACAGATTCATTCTGAGCAAAATTTCACATTTGACAGTGTTTTGATGTGTAAGTAAGTCCTTACAGATATTTTGCATGTTGACAGCAAACCCCAGAGTTACAGTGCAAGCTGGGATAATTCGGCAAGTTTAGGTTCTGGGACAGAGCAGCTGGAAGGATTAGCTAGGGTCACAAGGAGCAATGTTATAAATGCTTGGCGATGGTTACTGAGTGAGTAACCAAGGACGGGCTGTGCCTGGTGCTGAAGCTTTCTGCTCTGTGACTGTCCATAATTTTTACTTCTTTGCCTGCCTTTACTGTATCCTTTTTTAATTTACAGGAGTCTTGTAAGAAACAGTCATTAAACTTTATTCCTGAATCCAATGTGGTTTTGCTATAATAATGCCAAAAGTCCTGAGGAGGAGCATGCCGCCAGTTAAATCATTATTCTCTAGCGCTTTAGCACTTTCCAAAGCTCCACGGTTCAGGGGGAAGAGGTTTCATACACTTAAAATACACATTGCGGAGCTTGAGTTTGGCCCTCTGGTTGCTCAAAAGTTCAGAATGTATCTGATCAGGTAGAAGTAGTTTTCAGGGATCTTTTACTGTAAACCCTGTTTGAAATAATCACCGCAGATAGCTTATAGGAAGCCTTAGCACAGATGCTATATGTTATATAATATTATGTTACAATATAATTTTCCAACTAAGGAAAGACTGTTTTCATTTTTGTGAGATTGTGTGTTTAGGGCTCACAGTGCTTCAAGCCTGTCAGATCACACACTTTGCCTGTGAAATCCCACTGAAGATGGAAGCGTCTGTGCCAGAAGCCCAGGCATCTGAGCAGCAGGAGGGACGTCAGGGACCGCTAAATGTTATGAGCCGAAAACATCACCGAACCAGATGTTTCCATGTAAAGGCTGATGCTGTTCTGTTGGGGCAAAGCAGGGCCCACCTGTCTCACTGCTCCCAGGTGGTTCTGGAACAAACGCTGCAGAAGGCTGCCCCTTGCCGGCAGACAGCCTCCTACCCTTGCAGAGATCGGCCCTGCATTTCAGCCCTCAGCGCGAGGAGACAGCACAAAGGGGAGGCGGCTGCACCAGCTGCTTCTCCTTCACGGGGGAGCACGAGCTGGACCGGTGTCTTCCTCCAGCCCTGCCAGTTTGGGGGCCGCAGAGATGTACCTGTGAAATGGGAGCAGCACTGCCCCGCGGGGCCGCTGAGAAGGGAGAACACGGCACGTGGGCTCTGCGAGGCATGTTTGTTAAATAAAACACGGAGTCCATTGCTCCGTCTCTGCAGAGGCTGATAAACCTGGGAAGAAAGGGAAGCAGATTTTAAAGTTTATAACTTTCCATTTGCACCAATACACAGCAGTGAGAGGAGAGTCCAAAGGATAAACACCCCTGAGGTTTTTTGTTTTTAGATTCCACATGTGAGTGAGATCATAACAGCATTAGTCTTTCTCTGTCTGACTTATTTCACTTAGCATAATACCCTCTAGGTCCATCCATGTTGTCACAAATGGCAGGATTTCCTTCCTTTTTATGGATGAATAATATTCCATTGTGTGTATAGTTACATACATATATATAACTATATATATATATATATATATAACTGTATATATATATATATATATATATATATATATATATATAATTTCACATCTTTTTTATCCATTCATCCATCAATGGACACATAGGTTGTTTCCATGTCTTGGTTACTGTGAATAATGCTGCAATGATCATGGGGCCCATGAGGTTTTATAGATTGCTCTTTTTATCTGGAAAATTTGTAGTTGCCTTGGAAAAAGTCCCTGCCTTCATGGAGCTTCTGTGCTAATGGAAGCAGACTAACAGCAGACTCTTAAACAAATACATATATGAGACAATTTCCCACCATGATAAGTGCTGAAAAGCAAACAGGGTAACAGAATAAGAGTGGCAGAGGTGGCCGCTGGCTCCGTTCTTTAGGGCAGGTGGTTAGGGAGGGGCCCTTGTAGGAAAGGGTCGCAGCTCAGATCATGGGGCAGGTGTTGTAGGACGCCCTGGAGGGGCCCAGGCAGCAGCGGACAGCTGAGGAGGGCAACTTGTGGGGCCTCCCTGGTGGCGCAGTGGGTAAGACTCCGCAGTCCCAGTGCAGGGGGCCTGGGTTCAAGCCCTGGTCGGGGAACTAGATCCCACATGCATGCCACAACAAAGGAGCCCTTGAGTCGCAACTGAGGAGCCCGCCTGCCACAACTAAGACCCAGTGCAAACAAATAAATAAGTAAATAAATAAATATTTTTTAAAAATGAGGCTTGTGATCCTGAAGCAGAAACATGTATTTTTTTAGTTTTGCTATGAGCAGCATCATTGAGACAATTGATGAAATCTGAATGTCTGTAGATTGGGTAACTATTAATTTTTAAAAAAAATTTGTTTTTCTTTGGCCATGCCACCATGTGGCCTGCGGGATCTTAGTTCCCCAACCAGGGATCAAACCCGTGCCCCCTGCAGTGGAAGCATGATTCTTAACCACTGGACCACCAGGGAAATCCCTTAATTTTTCGATCGTTATGAAATTATTCTGTGGTTATTATATAAAGTAAGGTTACTGGTTTTAGGATATACATGGTTTTTAGGAAGTATTTATAAGTAAAGGGGCATCCTGTCTATAACTTAGTCTCAAATAATTAAAAAAACTTTATAGATAATGGTAAAAGCAGGTTCGAGGAAATGTAACAAAGGAATTTGAGTGAAAGATAAATGGGAATTTTACTAACCTTACAACTTTTTTGTAAGCCTGAAACTTATTTCAAAAAGTTTTAAAAATTAAATTGCAGAGGCATTTTAAGAAATGACCTCAAATTTAATAAGTAACAGCACTTTCTTAAACTAAACATTTCCTAACCTTGTGCTAAGAGTGAGTCATTACCTTCTGGGTTTCTTCATTCTTGCTGATGTTTGATTCCTCGGGTGGAGTTGGTTATATTTATGATGGATACTGGGAGTACAATGGCTTGTGTATGTGTATAAATCAAGTAAGGCTGTTCCAACTAGCAAGTCTGGGTATCTTTCAGGGTCAAAATTGGAGGGAAAACTTCAAATGCAATTACATTATACTGTAACATTTAAAACATATATTTGTAGGAATTGAGCTGAATTGTATTATCCTCATAAGAAAAACCTACATTCTACTTATTTTGTTCACAGGAACGTGGTCGGGCACGGACCACGTGCCAGTCGTAAGCACTGAAGATTGGGAGGAAGACGAGCCAGGATCTGGCCTGGGCAGCCCACATCTGTGCCAACAAACCACCTTCTACAAACGGGAAGGTGCCGTCTGTCCTGCCCCGATACTCCTGAGGGTGAGTGCAGGATACTCCTGAGGGTGAGTGCGGAGGCCCAGCCTCCAGGGGCAGCTCTCGGAACTGGGGTGAAGGCAGAGCTCTCCCCTGAGTCACCCTCTTCCTCTTCTGCTCCACTGCCTACAAACACCCAACAGGCACCGTCGGCTCTGCCCTGACAGGATGAGCCCCTCCTGGCTCTCGGAGACCCCCAGACCACGGCGCAATTACACGAGTGACCGGAAATGCGCCCAATTGAATAAATTTAGATCCACCATAACGGAAGCCTCATTATGTTCATTCGACTCAAATTCCCTTAAAATCAAACTTTATTTGCAGCCGTAAGCTCCATGTTGGTACTGAATTACAAGGTTTAGAAAAATATCACTACTGTGTTACCGCAGGGGGAAAGCATCTGAATCAACAGATAGGGGCGCCCCAGAAGGTTCGAGGACTGAGCACACTTGCCACCTAACTTCCTATGTTCTAGCCATGACTGCAGGTGGAGGGTTCAAGTTTGGTGAAAGCCCGTCTTCATTTCCTGTATCACTCGTCTATGATCTACAGAACTGTGTAAAGGAAGCAGCTCCAGAACCTGATGGCAGCAATGCTGTTTGTTTTGGGTGTTTTTAGTATTTATTGATTTTGGCCGCGCCAGGTCTTAGTTGCGACACGCGGGATCTTCGTTTGCTGTGTGGGAATCTTCAGTTGCAGCATGCACGTGGGATCCAACTCCCCAACCAGGGATCGAACCCGGGCCCCCTGCATTGGGAACCTGGGAGTCCTAGCCACTGGACCACCTGGGAAGTCTGCAGCAGTGCTCTTTCACTTAGCTTGCAATTGTGCA